>NW_028081392.1:5446571-6016990 GCF_014824575.4 Sturnira hondurensis
CAGACACAACTTTTAAATGTAATGCCTTCCAAAAGTTAGCTTGTGAGTTGGGGATGGTAGTGGACTGGGGTGCACCCTGCATACCAGAAACTTTCTCCAATGCCAACATCTTATAGGGTGTTTGGCATATCTATGGTGCTTATCAAGTACTCTGTTCAAATGGAGTTGCCTGTGAAAGACCTCAAATACAGTGAGTGTTACAGTGAGAATCAGATAAATAACAAAACCAGCCTTGAACATGTTGCCAGTTTGACCTTTGTCATTTGATGACCCCAAGAGACACATCTCTTTCCTTGAGGTCTAGATTGGCCTCTCTCGGGCTGTTTGTGTTCCCAGCTCTCTAGTCAAACATGGATCTTCCTGTACCCCCTTATGGGGTAGGGTGGGGTGGGGTGGTCAATGGAAAAGCCATGGACCATGGACTAGGAGACTGGGTCTCTACTGGCCAAGTACTGGTTTTGGCGTCCTTGCGCCAGTCTCTTCTCCTGTGTAGACTTTAGTCGCCTGATCTGTAAAAGGAAGAAATGAAATGCTCATGGGTTTCCAGACCTTTGTCTACTTTTTAGATACAGGAGCTGTGATGTGGACTCTGAGCCCTTCACCTCAATTTCAGCCCCAGCATGTCTACCTTGATCTACTTAACATATTAGACTTCTCAAAAGGACTTATTTGAGGGAAAAAAGTGCTGCTACTTAAAAGCATTTGAAAACCACCTCCATATTCTTCTGTGTCTAGTCAGGATGTTTCCTTCTTTGGCTCCCAATATCCCAATATGCATCACGGCACTTCCCAGTGTGGAGATACACACACACACACACACACACACACACACAGAGCCATTTTATTGGAATATTTTTTTTTTAGAACAAAATGACAGTAAACAGAGGGGAGGTGGGAGGGAGTACGGGAGGGAAAGGGGGAAGGGTTTTCAGGAACAACTATGAAGAACACATGAACAAAATCAAAGTGGGCTGGAAGCAGGTGAAGGAGGTGGGAATGGCTGGGGTGGGAGGTAAATGCAGACAACTGTACTTGAACAACAATAAAATAATTAAAAATAAAAAAACAAATCCAATTAAAAATATTTTTTATAGTTTTTTTAATTGTTCAAGTATAGTTGTCTCCATATTCCCCCCACCACTCCCCCCTCCGGCTATTCCCACCTCCCACCCTCGATCCTACTCCCCCCTTGGCTTTGTCCATGTGTCCTTTAGACATGTTCCTTGATGACACTTGCCCCCCATTATCCCCTTGAGTGTCCCCTCTGGTGACTGTCATTTTGTTGTTTATTTCAATGTCTCTGGTTATATTTTGCTTGTTTGTTTGTTTTTTAAAAATTGTAATCACTGAGCTCTTTTCCTCTTCTCTCAGATGGCCCTGAGGACCAAAAGTTAGACTGAAGCTAGGGACCTTGCTGAAGAGCTGAGGAATGAGCAGGTTGGGGATGAGCAGGTAGAGGGGTTGGAAGGGGGGTGGGCATAGAGGATCATGGGCTTCATACCTGTTTTCTTATCCCCATGAGTCCTAATCGCAGCTCTGGGGGAGCTGACAAATCCTTGAGTCACAACGTCCGTGGTGAAGCATCATTACTCTTAAGTGATGCTTTACATCTGAGGTTGAACTTACAACTGAGTCTGACCTCCATTTAGAAATTTCAGTCTTTTAAACTCTTAAAAACACTTTCATCATCATTGTTATATTGGATATTCTAAATCACTCTAAAAGATAGGGCAGGCAGCACTTATTGTCCTGGGTTTGGGGTTAAGGGCATGGAAGACTTGAAGGTGTGAACAATGTGCCCAAAGTCACATAGATAGAGGTGCCAAAACCAGGACCCTGTATTTTTACTCTTGGTCCAGTTCTATTTCCATTTTTCTCCGTCAGAGTGGATGGTGTCTCAGTGGCCCCTAAGTCAGTACTGCCCTAGTAGAGATGTTGAGGAGGAGGAGAAGTAATTCACATTGGTCTGTTACCTTCTTTCTTTGGATACTTTCTTCTTCCCTTTCTCTCCCCTTCAGAGAAAAACATCTTTTGTTCTTGCAGTGGCTTTAGGAAGCCTCTCCATCTGCTTCTTTCCCTTCCCTCTCCTCCCAGCAGGAAAGCAGGGTGATTATGGGGCCTTCCTTAGCCAAGGTGTTAAGAGTTTATGTAGTGCTTGCCGATGGATGGCTAATGGACTCACTTGGGTTATTTCAATGAAAGTTTCCCACAATCTGATACTGAAGTGGAAGCTTTGAGTGAAGCTTTTATCACTCTTTCACCAGGCTCATCAAGGACTTCCTTTTCCTCTCTGGAAATTGTATTTCATGCAATGTATTTCTAATCCAAGTGTTTCATCAATCAGCAATCCAGTGTAGGTTTGTGGTTCTCCTGCAGCGTTTTATAAGCAGGGATGAGGTTTCTTATTCTGGTCTGCTTGGCCCTCCTTGACTCTTGGAAAAACACTCAAGCTTCAATGTCTTTCCATCTATTATGATCTGTTCTTTTAGTTTCTATTAGAATTATTGTTTTTTCCAAGGTATTATCTTAATAAAGGCATTCCTTTCTGGGCTGTGCTTGACCTGTGGGTGAGACTGGGAATCTGTTTCTTCTCATGGTTATTGTAAAGTTAAGGCTTTCAAAAAACTGAGAAAAATGGGAGTCTTTGAAATGTGATCTTCTTGGCCAGCGACTTCTGTTGCTAAAAGGGATGCTGGGTATGGAGTCAGCCTGCACACTTCAGTCCAGCGTGTTTGGTTTTTAAGAGAAGCCCCGCTGCCTCAAATGGTTAGATTTTTATGTGTTGGATGTCAGAGAAAGAAACAAGACATCATGAACTGCTAACACTGGCAGGAATGTTGGATGACAAAGAAGGGGAAGTGGGTCTGGGGTATGGGCATATCCCCCAGGCCATTTTCTGAGTGTTTGACAAACACGTGATTTTGATGTGTTTATGCGCTGGATCCCAGAAGCCAGGGTGCGAGATCACTATGACTAAAGTGACATTAGTTGACCAAAAGGCCTTTCTAAGAGTTAGAATCTGATGTCATGAGCTGGTCTCTGTGAATGGAAGATGACTTTGGAGTCTGGGTTTTAGAGTTTTGGATTTTTTTTTTTAACAAATATTTTTTAAAGAGTCAGGAAATCTCCTATTCTCCAAGTAAAACTATTTAGCTGACATTTTGTTATATTGGGTCCAAAGGAGGGAATTTGTTCCCAAATTCTATTCTAGTTATACAAAAACTAAAATTAACATCTGGGGTAACTATTTTCCCCTTCTTGTTTTTAAAATTCATCTAAAGCTTTTTTGAAAAAAATCTCTCCCAGCAAATGTGACAGGGGATCGAAGCTGTCTGAGGGTTTTTTTTTTCCTGTTATCTTTCCTTTCTTTAAGAAAAGAGTCGTTTCAGAGGCAGCCGTGACAGCTCCGTCATTTCACTCACACCTCTAAATTTCTCTTTCTGTTGTCAGTCAGCAGACAGCAGTCTCAGGATTCTGATGGGCCTGAGTGATGTCCAAATCCAGGAGAGACTGGAAAGAGGCCTGGAGCAGTGCATCAGAAGCAGTCATCGTCTGCCTTTATTCTTAGAAGGATTGTCAGGAGTTTCGAATTTCCCCTGTGCAAGGATCCTTAAATCACCCCCGCTGCTGTCTGCAGTATGCAAGGGGCAGGGCTGGGGCTTCCTTGAGCGGACTTTCCAAAAAACACTGTTAGGAGGCTGAATGGAGTCCCTCTGGACTATATGTTACTCCAGGGAATTTATTTTTTGGAAAAAACTTTATTATTATTATTATTTTCTTAGAGCAGTTGAAGGTTCACACCAAAATTTTAGAGGGAGGTACAAAAACTTTGTATAAATGCCTTCCCCAACAAAAGCATGCCTTCCCCATTACAGCATTCCCTCATCGGTGGTGGGGTCCGTTGTTGCCATCGATGAACTGCACTGACACGTCATACTCACCCAAAGTCCATAGGTTCACTTTTGGTGTTGAACATTCTGTGGCTTTGGACAAATGTATAATGATATGTACTCACATTCATATAGTAGCATACAAAGTATTTTCATTGCCCTAAAATTCCTCTGCGTTCCATCTACTCATCCCTCCACTGTGGGCAAGTTAATACTATGTTGGGAGTAACTCACTTTAGTACAGAACCACTTCAACAGCAACAGCAGCAACAGCTCCCCTAACATTCATTTGTGCTTGCTCTACTTTGCAGTGTATAATGTACACTTTTTTTTTGCCCAAATTTTTGAGAAAAAATAAGAATGTGCATTATACTTGGGTAGTACCTGAAATACCTTGTATCTGCTCTTGCATTTTGTAATTATTTGTTACATAAAACTTCTTATATCATAATATATTAAAAAATAAATGCTAAAGTTCCTTGGCAGTACAAAAATAAGTATCTAAATATAAATAAATAAAAATTGAGTTAAAATTTAAAAGGAAAGGTTTTTTTCCTGAAAATCTGGGCCAAAAATGTGGGTGTGCATTATACACAGCAAAATATGGTATGTTCCAGGCACTGTGTTTTACATCCACTTTCCCATTCATTTTCCAACAGCCCTGTGGTAAGTACTATTTTTCATCTCATTTTAGTGATGAGGAAACTGAGGCTCAGCTCCATTAAATAACATCAGTAACTTGCTTCAGACCGTGCAGCAAGTGAGTGACAGGACTGTGATTCTTGCTTAGGTCTATGTGACACTGGTACCCCAAGGCTTTAAGCCATATGCAATTCCCGCATGACATAACTGTCTTTCTTCTATGGAACAAGAAACCATGACAGTTATAATGACCTGCAAGGTAAGTGAGGCCTGAGCTCTTGTCCTCTGAAGCACAAAGGCAGCCAGGTTGAGAAGATAAGTAATCACAGCATCATGAGTAGAGGGTGTCAATGGTCCCCCAAGGGATGGGATTGAAAGGCCACCTGCATCTGGGAGGAAGAGTTCTCTAGTTGAAAACAGCCTGGATTTAGAGTATCTAGAAGGGGCACCCCAAAATGCATAATCATGTGGGTTGACATAGGTTACATGATGGAGCCTAATTTACATATTAGTTCAAGCTGTCCTGCCATGGCCTGGAGTGTGGTTTGGGCAATCCCAATGGTTGTCTTGTAGATGTTGGTGGATCCATGAACAACAAATTTTTCATTTTTAAAGGGTCAGTTTTGAGTCTTTTTTCATCTGTGGTATATGGTTTTCCCCAGTTTCCTTCTCCTGTCTCCTGTTAACTTCCATCGGCAACACAGCATCTTCCTCATCTGTGTGTGTGTTCTGTGGGCCATTCCACCTGGGGCAGCCGTGAGGAAAGGCGGATAACATGCCTTGCCAAGCATGCCTCTGCCCATAACTCATTGAGATTCAGGCCCACACTTTTCAAGTGGTGAGCTATCTAGAAAAGTGTGATGCTCGTTTATTGCTCCAAAACATATTCATTAGGTGTCTGGTTTCTAGAGATGACTGCGTAAGTGCAAATCCTGTCTCTACTCCTTAGCAAATGTGTCCACGAGAGAGGGTTGCAGAATTTGTCTGCACCTTTGTTTCTTTGTAAAATGGGAGTACACAGCAGGACCTAATTCATACGGCTGTTGGGCTTGATCATCATAATTATAGTTAACACTTTAATAGTCTTCACTAAGGACCAGGCCTGTTCTAAGAGCTTCATATTTATTAGCTCATTTACTAGTCTTCCCAACGTTTCAGTGAGGTTAGTGTTGCTTTTTCTCTATTGTGCAGATGAAGATGATGAGTTGTAAAAGTTAAGTAATGTGCTGAAGGAGCAGAGATTCCAAATGCAGTGTTCCACGCTCCCACCACCACCCATCCTCACCCTTCTATGGTCTAACACCTGCAGAGTACTTACCTAGTGTGCGGCTTGGCAAAGTCTGAGAGTTCGGAAAATCTTGACTGCCATAAATAATAATAATTACAGTATTATTATTGTTCATTTTAAGCACACTGTTAGCTGATAGTAGTAAAGGTGAGCAACCCTAAAAAACAGTTTAGTTGTGTGTTTTACCAACTGGTGAGGAAGAGAGAAGTTTAAATGGGCAATGTCTATCAAGTATGTACAAGCTAAGATAGATCTGCGGGATGCTGTGAAAGGAACAGACATTTCTTGAAATCAAGCTCACTGAGAATTTTTATCTCATGTCAGGAACAGTGCTAAGTCCTTAAGGAGTATTATTTTACTTGATTCTGCATGGTAGATACCATTATTGTTCTATTTTATAGTCACCGAGGACTAGAGAAAGGAAGAAAATTGTCTGGGTCACGCAGCCAATGAGTGTTCAAGCTGCCATTTGGATCCAGGGCTGCTTGACTGAAGGTCCATGGCCTAAAGCCACCACTCCATATGTCTGAGTGTCTCTGTGTTGACAGTTTTTTTCCAAGGACTTCCTGATCCTTTCCTAAAAGATGGAAAAAAAGATGACCAAATGGGAATGAGATCACCGCTTCCCTCCCACTTCCCCTTCATCACCAGGCCTGTAGGAGATTTTTCAGTAAATTGGTGCTGACGTGGGTGGAAGCTATGACTTCTGAGCAGTGATTTTCCTTGCTTTTCTGAAGAGGACATGTTGCACTTTCCTCCTCCACATGGATGCTCATGTGACCCTGTCTTCCTGAAATGCCAATGACTGTGTCCTTCACAGCTGCTGGGGCGGAAGGCCCTGTTTTCTGTGACCTTTCATGAAAACACCTGTGCTGTCTCCTTTCTTTGCTCCTTGGACCCTAAACCATGTACTTCGGCGCTTCTGTCACATTTTCTGTGGGTTCTAGTTCATGTATATTAAGCTGCTCTAATCATCCTTCAAGGCTCTTTCAGAAATAGACGCCATGGCTGCTCAATGTTCTGCAATGTCCATCACAGGCTGATGAACAAATCAGGCCTCCCCAAACTAGCAATCTTTCTTGATCTCTTTTTGTTCCTTCACTCCCACATCCAGTCCTCCAAAAAGTCCTGTCAGCTGTACTGAAATATTCCCCGGGTCTCCTTCCATTTCCTGGATCAAGCCACAATTGCATCTTGCAGGGACAACCGTAGAAGCTTCCTCTGTGTTCTTCCTCTTTCCTTCTTGCCTCATGCAATCCATTTACCACATGGCAGCTAGAGTGAGCTTCTAAATGGTCGATCAGATCATGTCACTCTCTTGTTAAATCCCTCCAGTGGTTAACTCTTGCACTTGGATTAAAATCCCAAGTCCTTCCATGTCCTACAAGGCTCAGTGTGATCTGGCCCTGCTGTGCTCTCCCACCGCGAAGGTGGACTTCTCCCTGTTCTGGACACTCTAGCCCTGAAGGCCTTGGGCTGTCACTCAAAGAGAACAAACTTTTTTTCTTTTGTTTTAAAACCTCTAACAAGCTATTCCTTTAGTGTAGAACATTCTCAAAGTAATTAGATGCTTCTGATCATTCGTGTGTCAGCTTCAATATCACCTTCTCAGAGAGACTTTTTTTTTTGAGTAACTGTAACTGAAAAAGCCCCACCCCTAACTGGCAGTCCCTCTATTTCATTACTCCATCTTGTTTCCCTCAGCGCACCTATTACTTTTTTTTAAAGATTTTGGATGGGGGGTGGGATGGGATGGGAGTAATAGACAGAAAACTGTACTTGAAAAATAATTAAATAAAAAAATTTAAAAAAATAAAGATTTTAATTTTTTCACTTTTATTTATTAAGTTTTATTTATTTTCAGAGATAGAGGAAGGAAGGGAGAAACAAGGAGGGTGAAACATTAATGTGCAAGAGAAACATAGATTAGTTGCTTCTCGCACATCCCCAACTGGGGACCTGGCCTACAACCCAGGCAAGTTCCTAGATGGGAATTGAACCTGCAGCCCTTTGGTTCACAAGCTGGTGCTCAATCCACTGAGCCACACCAACCAGGGCCATTTGTTTCCTTTTAGAGAGAAAGAAGCAGAGGGAGAAAGAGAGGAAGAGAAATATCAATGTGTGGGAGATACATGGGTTGGTTGCCTCTTGCTTGCCCCCAGCTGGGGACCTGACCCACAACCTAGGCATATGACCTGCCTGGGAATCAAGCTGGCGACCTCTTGGTGCGCAGGCTGGTACTGAATCCACTGAATCACAGCAGCCAGGGCACACCTACTACTATCTTAAAAAGTGTTGTTGATTCACTCATCTCCGTGTGTATTGTCTGTCTACCACCAGTAGAATAGAAGCTCCATGAGACAGGGTCTTATCTCCCTGTTTCATCCTCACAGAACGGCTGGCCCATAATGCTAGTTAATAAAATAGTAAGCAGCTAATATTTACTAACGGATAACTATTTGCTAGGCATTGTTCTAGGCACTTCTCATGCACTAATACATTCAGTTCTTACAAGGACTGCGGGGTGTAGATATTGTTGTTTTCCTATTTTATAGACGAGGACCCTGAGTTTACCCAGTGGCCCAAGGTCATACAGCTGGTACATGGCAGAGCCTAGATTCCACACAAGGCGGCAGAGCACGTGCTCTTAATCACACTTTACAGTGCCTCTCTGGTAGATACTCAATAAATACTTGTTGAACAAATTAATAAATAGAAGGTGCCCAGAGAGCCTTGTTGGGTGAACATAAACATAGATTACTGTGGCCGCACACTAATCCTGGACAAGGTCAAATACATCCCAGAACACAGGGTGTGGCTGTGCCTGTGTGGGTATTAAATGCCCCACAACCCAAAATGGGTTTTGCTTACCACCACAGCTGCTATTTATACTTTCTACTGGTTCGAGCCGTCTGGCTCCACGGTCCTTTTTTTCCTTTTCAAATTTCTTTCTTTCTTTTTTTTTTGAAGAGGAGAGAATTGTGGGAAATATTTTGTTTTCCCTGGGAGCCAGGCTATGTATTTACTTCAAGTTTTATTAAATGAGTTATAAATTTTCCCAGCAATTTACTCATAGCTCAAGAGGTTTAATTTGCATGTGTTGCCTTTTACAATATGCTTTTCGTAATGTTGCAGATGCTTCTTCCCCGGCTTCAGTAAACAACAGGCACTCAGCCAGGTTTTTGACTGAACATGTGCCAGGCCTTGGAAGTACAAATTAACTCTGTGGTGGCTATGGAGGGGGGCACACACCCTGCTCTGTTCAGGGCGTCTTGGGGACTGAGTGCAATTCCGGAGGGGCAGCAGGCAAAGATTTCCTGGACATTCCTTTTGGACATCTTTCTCAATATTTCTTTCACCTATAAAAGAAGTCAATGAATAGACATTTATGCTCAGACATCATACTTGTATTTGGTTCGATTTAAAATATAGTGTGAATGTGGTGACAAAAAGGGCCTGTGGGGCCCCAGGAGGATCTCTAGAGAGGCTGGATCTCTACAGTCATTCCAGCCTTCAGGGATGCTGGTCCTTCTGATGGAGAAGCTGTTGAAGCCACTATAAAGCTGGCTCTTCTGAGAACCCAGTTTGCTGCCCCATTGATTTTGGGGAGAGAACATTAGGGTGGGGAATTCAACCTGTGAGCAATGCCCTGTTCGGTTTGAGTTCTGGCTCTGACACTTACTATTGAATGACCTTGGGCATGGTACTTAGACCTCTGTGCCTAAGTTTCCTCCTGTATATAAATGAGGTTATAGTGGTTCCTATTGTATATATTTGTTGGGAGGATTAAATAGAATACTGTACATAAAGCATTTGGAGCAAAGTGGTTCATAAATGCACACATAAATGACAGTTCTTGTTGTCTCTTGACTTGGTTAGTTCTTTGAGTACTTAGAGAATGGATTCTCTGGTTGTGTCTGGGTTGGGGACGGGGGCTGGTGGTACCAGAGATAGAGATGACTTCATTAGAATGGAGTTCAGCTGCACACAACAGAAAATCTCATAGTAACAGTGGTTTAACATTGCACAGAATATTTCTCTCTCATATAAAAGAAGTAGGTAGGTAGTGCAGGGTGGGTGTGATAATTTCACGATGCCATTAGCAACTCTGGTTCCTTCTCTTCAGGATTCTGAAGGTTGTTTTGATGGCAGCTTTTGCTCTTCTCATCATGTGCTCACTAAGAAGCAAGAAGAGAGAAGGAAAAAAGCAGGCTCATTTTCTTTTAGGAAACTTCCAAGAATTCCTGCATAACACATTCTTTGCATCTTCTTGGCCAGAGCCAAAGCTAGCTGAAAGGAACATGGACTCTTTCTTTTTGGCAGCAGCACGTCAGGTAAAAATTCTGGCTCTGTTTAGGAGGAGGAGGTAAAGAACAAGTACTGAAGGAGGCAACTACCAGTGAGTTGTTCATATTCGCTCACTGGTTTTTGTGGTTTGAAGTAGAAGAAATTCGAGTGCATAGAATAGTATTTTCTTTTTTTTAATTAAATATGTTATTTATGTTTCGAGAGAGGGGAAGGGAAGGAGAGTGGGAGAGAAACATCAATGTGTGGTTGCCTCTCATGTGTCCCCCCACTGGGGACCTGGCCTGCAACCCAGGCATGTGCCCTGACTGAAAATTGAACCAGTGACCCTTTGCTTCACAGGCCCTTGCTCAATCCACTGAGCTACACCAGCCAGGGCTAGAATAGTATTTTCTTAAAGTTTGTCTCATTGATGATTTTAGGTAGTACATGGTATTTTTATTTAAATAATTTTATAAGTATTTTTACATGAGCAAAATTATAACTAGAATATCAAATCCCCAGATGTCACAGATGTCACATAGTAGAATATAGTTTTCAAAAAAATTTTGAGTCAGTTATTTAAAAATTAAGTAAATGTAGGCATACAGAGATGGGAGAGGCAGTATACATAGGGGTTAAGTGTGTGCTTTGGGGCCAGACTATCTGAATTTGAATCTGCAGCATGCCACTTATTGGCCAAATGACCTTGGCCTTTACCTGCTTTGGTTTATTTATCTCTAAAATGTCATTAATACTAGTACCTACCTCATAAAGCCAACGTAATAATCAACTTAGTATTTTAAAGCTCTTAGAATAGTGCCAGTCATGTGAGAAGTACTCCATGAATATTTTTGTTATTGTTGCTGTTATTATTTTCATTACTAGTATTGTATTTTATAGTAGTAGTAGTATTAATTCTAGAATATCACACTTGGGTAGGGAGGCTACACATGTGACCGAAACCAGGAAACACTGGCTTGGAGCACTGAGTTTGGCTGTGAACCAGGGCAAATCTTAGGCACAGCTATGTAGTGATCATTTTAACAGTTAACACTAGTGCTTTATAGTTTAAAGTGGTTCTGTATATGACAATAACTTGGATTAGAATTTATTGAGCATTTATTATGTGCCAGGTACCATGGGGTTAGCTTTAAATATATTACTTTTATTCTCCCATTATTATATGCTAAGTGTTTTTTCTATTCTATAGATGAAAAAACTTATTCTTGGAGGGAGTAAGTATTATAAATTACCCTACATTCCATGTTAGCATAGGACCAGCTTCAAAGCCCCTGCTGGTACAAATCTGCGCCTCATCTCCCTCTCGGTGCTCTCTCCTGCCTGTTTGGTTATTCAGAGCTGCTTCTTTCCTCTCTTGCCTCCAGAGCCCCCCGAGCCCTCTTCCTTCCCACACTCCACTGGTCAGGCAGTGCATATGCCAACCATTTCCTGAGCCTCTCCCCACTGTCAAAACTGACCTGGCCAGTGACTAGGTGTCTGCAGGACACAGCAGATGACAGCTTGTAGTTGAAAAAACTAATCTATGAAAATAGACATTAATGGGCTAATATTCTATCTCTCTCTGGATAATTTATTTTGGAATGGGCTGGAGATTTCAGGTAGGAAACAGTTCGGCAGCCTTATAAGGCCTGTCCTGTATCAGACCGAGGTGGGCCTGTCATATAACATCTCCTAGGTCATTCTGCGGGTTCTTTAAAGTGCTCTGTCATAGAGTCCTGACACAAATGGACCACTGAGATGGTGGTGAGGGGATACCAAGCCCACTGGTGAGTGATCAGTTGAGAGCGGGGCTCCAACATGCCCCCTCCAGGTTTCAGCCCAGAGCCTGGTTCATGGTCAGCACTCAGTCAATATTGTTGAGTGTACGAGTCACTGACCAGAGGCCTTTCAGGTGTGAAGGGAAGAAAAAGCCCCTTAAGGAATGGGACAATGAATTACAATGGGTAAAGTTTGGTTAGGCCTTCTAGACTTGATAGATTTTTTTTGTTGTTTAGGCTATAATGGTCTGTCACACAGGTCCGCTTGCTGTCATCCAAGGCCCCAGTGTGTTTCTGGCTAAGAGTGAACGGAACATGAGCAGCAGGATGCTGGGATCAGGGGACATTCATCTTCTACTCCTTTCTCTGTCTTTGCAGCTGGAGGCTCAATGTGTTACTCTTGTGATGTCATAAAGCAACTGATGTCTTAGTACATCTGGCAAGAATTATTTCCTCTTTTACTCTTCCTACAAATTGTACCCTGTGATCCATTGAATTTCACCTTCCTATTTTTCCAACATTTCTCATTTTCTGCCCCTTTTTATCCTCTTTCTCAGACCACTGGGGAAAGGAAGCAATGTTGCTTAGCAACCAGTATGAAACTAGTCAATAGTGTTTCTAATATTAACCCATTAGCAACAAGTAAGCAACATAATCCACATGTTATATAACTCTCCCCTAGGTTTAAACCACGAGTTCACAAAAGTTGGCAGCCTAACTTAATGTGCTAGCGTGAACGTCAAGAACATTTTATGGGTTGTTATAAATGTTAGCAAGTTCCAAAGTTGTAAGTTGTATTAATTGCCTGTTTATTAAAGTGATTCACTTTTGGATACTTCATTTAGGAATTTATTATGATTATTTTACTTTTACTTTTTGAACAAAATAGTTACTAATCTCAGCAGGTTTTTTGTATGTGTGCTCATTAGATGTTTAGTCATTTAAGTTCATTCATCTGACATATGTATGTTTTCTGGATTGTATCATTTCCTTATTTACTATTTCTTGAACTCTACTATGTACCAGAAACCATGCAAGACACTGAGGAGTTTCACTGTGAGCAGACATGGTTCTCGTATTAATCTTTTTGTCAGCAAAGTCTTTTTTTTTCTTTTCAGCTTCATCAATTAAAATAAAATATAATGGTGCCAGGTTTTCAGATGCTATAGTTACTCTTCTCCTGGAATGGTTCCTTTGGTTTTGATTAGCCAATATTATGGTTAGGATCTTTAGCTTTTAGGAAATGAGTAATCGAAGCCTTTTAGTAGTAGTGAGTGAGAGATAGATACTGAGTGGCTTCTTCTCTCCCACACATATAGGGGAGCAGCCAGAACACACAGGTAAATGTTTGGGAGCACACATTTGCCTAATACAATGTTGTGCTGTTGATGAAGTTGGCTTTGAGTATTTCCCTTTTTACATATTTACCCCCTTTTTTTTTGCTACAGATGATCTGTTACATCTCCCCAAATACCTGCCATCCTTATGATAGTTAACATTACTCCCAATTAGTTGGGGATAATGAGCTGATCTCTCCTTCTCCTTAGGGTGTCATGGATTTTATTGAAGACTCTCTACAAACATAATGTCTTCGGAGATGGATCAGGATTCCTGTGGCATTCCTGATAGAGAGCAGGCCAAGCAAGTTTTTAGCAGATTCCCTTCTTTCCTCACTTGTCAGGAGGTGATTTCCTTGTGCATTTTATATCCTGAAGGACTGTCCTGAAGGACTTGATACAGTTCACATCCTGAAGTGGTATGAGTGACTCCATTCTAGGATTACCTTGCAGGGTGATGCCAGGGGGTTACTCATATCCTATTATTCTCCGTAAACCAGGTTGTTGTTGAATTGTGAGGGTTGCATGAATTCCCCCTGTTATCTTGAGTGGCCAGTGTCCACAGTTCTTATGTTTTGTCCCTGCAAATTGGTGGTTTTGATTAGTGGAGAGAAGTATGTATGACTAGATTCTGTAAAGCAAACTACAGATGATTCCAGCCTGAGTGATGTTAGGTGCTCACTTGTTGTTCATTTGGGAATGATTATATAGGACTCATCAAGGTGTGGTTTTGAACTAGATTTTGGCAGATGTCTTCAAAATGGTGTAGGCATTGAAAGCCCCTGAGATATCCCCATATGGGACTTAGGTTCTTGCCTAACTTCATTTGGCACAGAAAAGGAGAGAGAGCATACAGATTTAGAACTAGGCATGGGCATAATTCTAGCAGTTTCTATCACTGAGCACCTGCTATGTGAAAAGCATTGCTCTAGATATACCCCTTGCATACATAATGTTTCAGTCTTACCAGCAGCCTTGAAAAGATGATATTCATCTCCCTGATTTTCAGATGAGAAAACTGGGACTCAGAAAGGGTAAATACCTTGTTCAAGGTCATGCAGCTCACAGGAACCAGGCAGGGATTGGAATGGGCACAGGGTATGAGTGCACCCCATGCTCTCTCTGCTGGGCCTCAATGCCTCCTTTGCAAGTTGGCTTCCACTTGAAGGTAGGGAAGGGCTGGGGGTTGTGGTGGGAAAAATTCAGATGGAGGGAATGTGGAATTTCATATATTGGTGCTCCCAGGACAGTTTTTACCATGGGAAAGCATTTAGCTCATCCAGTCTGTACCATTGATCAGCTAAAGCTGTGGCAAGAAAAACTGAGGGGATATGGGAACCAAATTAAAATTTCAGATTCGCTAACACAGAACCTCCTTCTTAGTCTCTCATTCACATTCATTGCCTTGCTGTGTATCTTTCTAGCTCTCCTACCAAAACATGGAATGATGATTCCAATTCACTTTTGTGTGGTTGGGTGTACCTGGGCTTGCATGAGTCAATGGTGATTCTGATGATGATAATTATATCACTATTGTGAGTGCTTCATACAGGCTTGACATCAGGCTAAACACTTTATAAACACTAGTCAATTTATTTTCCTGACACCCATGTCAAATAGGTGGTATAACACCTATTTTCAAGTTGAGCACACACTCAGAGAGGTTAATAATTCCCCAGGATCATACAGGTAAAAGATGGCAAAGCTGGGTTTGAACCCTAGGTTTTTCCAGAGTTCAAAGCCATTCTTCCATTTCATTCCAGTGTTCAGAGAGGTGGCTCCTTGGTCTCCATCTTCTGGGGCTTTTAGAGCAGATAGCGTCTGTGCCATGTACTTGGACTTTTCTGCCATTGCATTTCTTAGGTATTTATATCTGTATAATGAAAGTATAAGCACTTTGAGGACATCAGCCATGCCTTCAACTTCGGATGGTGTGTGTAAAGATTGCACACTGTGGTGTTTAGTATGAATCGGAGTTCATTGTTTTTCTTTCTCTGGGCGGTCATTCTGCTTTCTCCTCACTGCTATCAACAGAAAACTCAATTCTAAAGGACTGAAAAGGGAGTGCTGTCAGCAGCTGGGCCCCTTTTTGTCAGGTAAACTTACCAGAAAAATAGTTGGATATTGTTTTGCCTTCAGCCCACTCTGAATTTATGATATCCTGGAAAACAGTAGAACATAAGACAAGAGCTCTGCTCCTTAGTCACCAGGTGCCATTGGGCACGTTACCCAACCTTTTCCACCCCGGATTTCTTGACTGTGAAAGGGATCTAACATTGTGCCAACTTCCTAGGTTGCGGTTTTGAGAATGAGATGAGATAACACACGTGAGATCGTTGGTATAGACACTGACA
The DNA here is from genome assembly GCF_014824575.4 of Sturnira hondurensis. Classification (NCBI taxonomy): domain Eukaryota; kingdom Metazoa; phylum Chordata; class Mammalia; order Chiroptera; family Phyllostomidae; genus Sturnira; species Sturnira hondurensis. The sequence goes on from NW_028081392.1 coordinate 5,462,148, forward strand.
CAGCCAACAGTTGGTGAAACGGAGCTCTTTGTATTTTGTTCATATGCTGTATTTTGTGCTGTCATTTACGAGGGCATCAGAGTGCAGGGCTGAAAAATTCATAGTGTGTCATTGATAGGCCTACCATGATAGGACGAAAAGTTGGAGGTTTGGGGGCAATAAAGACATTGTTGCCCTTTAAGGTGTTTGAATTCCTTCCTCGTCCATTTCGGTAGTCTTGTTGGAATATGAACATGGGGGTAAGGAGTCCAGTGTATGATTTGTCCCTGAAGTGAACTGAGTTGGGCGTAGTTTGTCACGTTAACTTCTCCCATCTGGCAGAGGACAGGATTCTTCCTGCTGAATGAGGCCCTTGTAACTTCTCCAGTGGCCTGCCATGCAATTTCAGCAGCAAGAAACTAAAAATATTTGTTAATGAAAAGTACTTTCTCTCGTTGATGCTTTACTCATTGCTTACACAGGGCTTCCCAGTCAGGTCATATGTAGAAGGTATGGCAGCTCAGGTCTGACCCCTAGGACCCAGTTGGGCGTGAAATAGGAAGCACAGTCCCAAGAGGAAGAAATGGAAAGGCTTCCACTCCCTGCTTTGGAACAAGGCTAATTCCTCTGCCTGCTCTAGATGGAGGTGGAGAAAGGGGTCCAAGTATGTACATGGCATTTCTCATGTCCCTTCCACTGCCCCCACCCCTGCTGTGTTACTTTGTCTCTCATCCACGTAGCACTCCAACCCCCTAGCAGAGGGTTCCCTACTACTTCTCTTCCTCAGCATCGAGGAGTCTTTCAAGGTGGCACTATGTATCGTTGGCCTATAGCTGAGCTCAGGCTAACTCACCTGCCCATTCTGAGTCCTGTACACTCTTCTCTGGTCAGAGGAGTAATCTGAGAATCATTGATTGCAGAGAATGCTGCAGGGTCAGCTTCCGTAATGTTGGAGCCCCATATTGATGAGCCCTTAAATGTAAGAAAAGTTCTCAAAGAATGCCTAAGTGCAGGTAGAGATGCGGATTTTTAAACTTAAAAGATATAATTTACATTTGTTTGTTTAATCATTTATGAAAATACAGTATATATGCATATTCCCAAAGCAATTTGATTTTTCTGAAATTAGCTGTCTTTTACATTTAGAAGTTATACACCTTAAAATATAGTGCACACGTATGTATATGTGTGTGTGCCCAGAGAGGTGGGCAAAAGTAAATTTGCAGTTCTAATACAAATAAATAATTAATATACAATAACACAAGAATAAACTGTGTTTCATGTGCTCACAACTGTAAACCTACTGTTGCCCCATGCTATATGTGTGTAAATACTCTGGGTACTTGTGTGTACATGCCTGTGTACATATGCACATGCATATGTACATATGCCAAAAGCATTTTAATTTTTTCCTGTTTTCTCTCCTCTTCACAATGCTGCTGCTCCTCTGGGGAGCAGATGGGGCAGTGCGGAGGCAGGGGAGCGAGCTATTCCTTGTTGAGCACTGACCATGCACCTCGAGGCCAAGAGAAAAGGTCAGCATTTGGACACGTTAAATGGCAGGCCTTTCCTTCAACAGCTTCACGATGTAGCTGGGTTCTTGCTGCACTCAGCCCTGTGCAGTAAGAGGACAGTGAGTGCTGGCTGTGCATCGTGAGAAGAGCTCACTGATAGGAGAAAGCTGCCTTGGTCCTGTGACCGGAGGCTGCCTGGGTTTCCTGGGGATCCTAGCCCTGCAGGCATGAGATATAATCCAGTAGCAGGAGGAGGGGGAAGAGGAAGAGCACACGCCTCAGCAGAGGTCCCCTGGCTGTAGCCTGGTCTGCAGAGCGGGAAGACAGTCAAGGCCATGGAGCTGTCTTCTGCCACACGTCCTCCCAGTGGGGGCGGGAAAGGCCTGCCAAGTCTGCCAAGAGAAGCAACCATGTGTCTGGTCATGGTCCAAGGGCACATGTCCCACATGCAGGGCCTGGAGCGAGAAGGACGCCTCCGTCACATAGTCTGAGCAGGATTGTTTGTCCCCTTTGTCCATGAACCTGTGTGGGGGAGCCAAGGAATGAATGTACTGACCCTGTGTGAAGTGAGTGCATCTGCACAGTCAGGCAAAAGGCTCACATGGCATGCCAACCAAATTGCCCGCTCGTGGGCTGTGCGAAGGTGAGGGCTGCGAGTCTCAGTTCCTCGGGATGTGTTTTGCATTTTGAAACTCGGCTTCAGCCGGCACTGCTCCAGTTTGCCTTTTCAAGCCCTGGGTTGGAGAGAAATGGGCTTAAGAGCGTAGGGTGGTAGGTGCTTCCTCAACTTCTGCCCAAACATTATTCTTAAAAACCTCAATTCACAAAATGTTTATGCCTTTAAGTCTAAGGCCTGAGAACCCGATGGATTTTAAGTGAGGGTGAAGTATTTTTCTAATCTGAATATGCAAACTCTGGGTAAACAGTTACCTGTGCGCAAGCTATGTGCCCCACCCTACCCACGGGGAGAGGTTTGGTCGTGGTCTGTTAGAAATACCGTATCGGAGGCAGCCAGACATATGAGGGCTTAGCAGAGCCATTCTTATATTTCTTTTCTTTTTTGATGTCGAAGGGACAATTCTGAGGGGGAATGGAAAACAGGAAAGGAAGAAAGTAGGACAAGTAGGAAGAAAAAATTTTTAATGGAGAGAAAGTAAATAAAAAAGAGTATTAACAATACCAACTGTGGCATCCAGCATATTGCATGTTTTATTAATCAGAATCTCAGCTTAAATTAACGTAAGCAGACAGGAACTGTTTTAGTTCACATGTCTGAAAATGCCAGAAGTAGATATGACTTTCAACAGCACCCAAAATGTGGTCACCAGTGGGCTCTCTCCCTCCACCTCTGGGAGCAACTTAACCTATTCAGTGACCCTCAAGGAGGCCAGATGGCTGCGAACTCCATAGGGCTTTGGCATTATCTTTTCAGCAACCTCAGTGGAAAAAAGTCACTCTTATCAGCCATTCCAAAACACCCAGATTAGGTTTTATAGGCCCAGATTGGGTCATGTACCCATTCTGGGCCAATCTCAGTGGTCTGTGGGATGTGACACACCAGCTGGCCAGGCCGGTTTATATGCCTGCCTGGAGCCTGGGGTGGAGTCAACTGCACAGAACTCAGTAGTCGGATAGTGGTAGGCAGTGGTGGCCAGTGGGGGGATGCCCTGGGGGTGCCTTAAGGTGCTCTTATCAGAAGAAAGGTGAATGCATGCTGGATAGGAAAAGCCCTGCCAAAGAAAGATGTGATAAGGCTGGCAGGGGTTCTGATGAGAGTTATGGATGTGGTGGTGGAATGAAGATGGAAAACGAAGGAAAGGCGAACCTGGCCATTGGTCCTTGGTATGCAGACCGCTGAATGATGGTGTTGACATGGCAGAGGGCTCTTGTATCAAATGGAAGTCAAGCAAGATCCTTTCTAGAAAGCATTTTTAATTCATAGCAATCTTTTTTCTGAGGCTATGGAATCAAGGAATATGGATATTAATCATTTCTAGAGCCAATTACTCTGGAGGGTGTGAGAATTTGTGAGAAAAGACAGGCATGGATTGAAATGAACATCTTTTGAGCATCTGCTATTTAGCAGACACCAGGGATGAATAAAATCAAAAAGATATGATTTCTGCTTTCTTTATGAGGTATGTGCAATTTTATAACTGCAGTCTCTTGAAACTCTCATTGTTTGATGAAAAGGAAATATTTTCATTCTGTAGGACTAACTTATTCAAGTCGTGCTCCCTGGGATATGAGGGGGTGACTAGGTATTTCACGAGAAACAAAGAAGTATGTGTCTTGATTAGTTTTGGAATGTTACACCCCCTTTCCCTCCATGAGAGGGGCTGGCATTTGCAATATGGTTATCTGAGAAGTTTGGCAATAAGAAAACCTTTAGATTTTGTTCAGCAGGTATTATAACTAGCTTATGTGACCACAGGATAGTTTTACTCATGGTACTAGCACAGTGTTGAGTATGGTTCATAAAATAGTGCCTAAGAAGCAGCCACATTGTCTTTGATTTGCACCCACAAAGCCGTCTGAAAGGCTTTCATCATTCAGTCTCCTCCCAGATATTGGAAGGGGCCTCCCCCGACTTTGAATCTCTGAGCAGTGTTTCCTCACCTGCAAGCCAAGCATCTCACCATAACCAGCTTCCTGGGAGATTTATAATGCAAATAACACTGGATTGTCACTGTTTTTGCCTCCCCAGGCTCCTCATCAGTAAATAGTGATAATCGTGCCCATGTTTTGGCTGAGAAAACTGATTGAAATTAGCTTTCCCATGTCACCTTCTGCTGATGGTACCCAAGATACTTCAGGGAGGTGCATGGGTACATCATTATTCACATAAGCAAAAGCTGTACCTTTTCCAGTTCTCCTTCTGTCCTTTGACCATAATAAGAAAGTCTCAGTTTGAAGTTACAATGTCTTTTTTTTTAATGAAGAGAATGGTCTCAGGCTCAAGGCCTTCAGCAGGATGCTATGTCTAAAATTTAATTATTTTGTGCACATTTCTGTGAATACATTCTATTTATGACCAGTGACCCCAGTCTTTATCGTGGTTATACAGAATCCACTTTTAAAATACATATAAGGGAAAATGGGTCAACTTAGAGCAGGATTTCTCAACCTACTGATATTTCGAACCACAAAGTTTTTTGTTATAGGAGTTTTCCTGCACACTGTAGGATATTAAGCAGTGTACCTGGCTTCTACAGATTAGAAGCCAGTGGCACTATCCCCTCCAAGTTGTGACAATCAAAAAATGTCCCCAGACACTGTCAAATATCCCCTGGGGTGTGTGATTGTCCCTAGGCAGTGAGAAACATCAACTTATAGCAAGAAGTAAATAAGAATAGCAATGGTCCACAAGTGCCACAGCAAAAGTAGTGAAGGTGTTACAAATGATAGGGTTTGAGTCCTAGTTGTTCAGTGAGCTGTACCACTAACTGGCATAAGGACAGGACACTTTCACCCCGCCCCATCACCATCTCCTTCAAAACCTTTCCAGGTGGCTCTATGTAGATAAGTCAATGAGAATCTGTTCTCTGTGCATGCTTGGTAAAAGAATGATCTTTGACCATGTTGCGTGTGGACTTGCCCACTCCTTGCAGAAGTGTTAGAAATCCAGGAAGGAAGCATTACCCAGCCCCGCCCCGCCCCATGACAAATGCCAAGTGGCCAGAAATCGAAAAAGAAGTGCTGAGTCATAACTTTCTTCATTCAGAAATTAGCATGTGCTCTTGAGATTTTTAAACTGCAGAACGGAACTGGTGAATGAGCAAGGTTTATAGATTCACTCGGCATTAGCATGGGTGAGGATTGCTGGATTCTTTCATTAATTGGATTCAGGTTATATGTGTTTCATTTAGAAGCAGCTGCGATCACTAATGGAATGACCCCTGCGTCGTTTTCCGTTTTGAAGCAGGAGGCGAGATGGCTCCTCTGTTACGTTGCGTTTGCCGCTTTTGCTGACACCGTCTGCTGATGAAATATGGTCCATGGCCTTCAACCAAGCTCCCCCTTTTAAAAGAAAATTTTGTTTTCATTTTTAATAAAGAGACAGGCCTTGGGCTTAAAAAGCACAGGGCTTCCTGTTGCTTCACTGACTGCAGCAGGGCATGGGATTTGGCAGAAGTCGGTTTTCTGGTTTACACCCACTGCCCTCCTCACCCCCAAAGCTCTTCACAGCCAAGCAGGAGACAGAGAGGCAGGATGAGTGTGTGAGGCTGCTCTCTGGTCTCCATTTGACTTGGAGCTCACTTGTCCCCCACTCTTGCCTCTCTGTGCCCCCAACACACATGAGCCTACCTATGCTTAGCTGTTTTGAGCATTTACGAAAGAAAGACTTAAGACCCTTCACTTGGTCCCCTTCTCACTTCTTTAATCAAGATTCACATTGAATCAGAACTGAATCTTGTAATAATCATAATATTAGCATAATAGTAGGATAATAGTTAGTATTTATTATCACTGGCATAACAACCACAGAACGCTCCTGTTAAAATGTTAAGTTAGATCCTGTTACCTCTCTGCTGAAAACCTTCCAAAGGCTGAGAGTTTCCCAAGGTCTGTTTCGACCCTGACCTTGGAGTTCCACCTGCTACCCTCGAATCCCTCCCTGCTCATAGGCCTCCTCTCTAGCAGCTTGGTCCTGTCCTTGCAGCTCTTGAAATACTACTACCTGGAGGTCCTGTCCCTTGACATTTCTTCTCTGTCTATCCTGGTGTCTGTAAGGCTCACTGTCTTTCCTTTATTGTTGGAGTCTTTACTTAAATGTTGCGTCCTTAGTAGGGGCTTCTCTGTTGAAAACAGCACCTGTGTTCCCTGCCAGGGCCATTGCTGGCAGCCTTGGGTGCTTTATTTTGCTCCACAGTCTCACCATCCTCTAACACACATTCTACAGCGCACATTTTTCCTGCGGGTTGTGCACCTACCATCCCCAGAATCCAACTCCATGAGGCTAGGTCTCATCCTACCAGCCTGACCCATAAGGGGAGCTCAATCTATTTTGGTGAAGAAATGACTGAACACTGTTACCACTAAGAGTAATGATGGAAGAGTGTTTTGTGGGTCACAGAGTGCATCTGTGTGCGCTTTCTTATTAGTCCTCATTACAGTTCCATGAGATAAGCTAGACTGGTGCTATTATCCCCACTTCATGGATGAGGCACGTGAGGCTGGAAGATATCCAGGGATCTGTTCAAGTTCATACACCTAGGAATGGTGAAGCTTGGACTCAAGCTTTTTTTCTGCCCCTTGGGCTGTTTACCTTTGCTAGCTGGCATCTCTGATTCAGACTTCTAGAATTCTAGGGAATTTGCAAGCGGAACTAGTACACATAGGCCGTGGGGAAATCCTCCTTGCTCCCTGGCTCTTTCCAGTCGGCTGACTCCCCCCCGGCCTTCCGTATAATTAGCCCAGAGGCCTTTGGTCCTGATGTAGTAACTGGTCAGAAGCTTAGTTGTTCATGAGGGCAGGCAACACAAGATGAAATAGTTTAGGTGAATCACCTGGCCTACTTTAGAAGGGCTCAGGAGGGCTAGCACCGTTGATTTATCAGGGAGAGTTATCTGTTATCAGAGAGATCCACACATGGACTTATTTATTATCCGGAATCTGTTTTTAATTTCGGAGATTGTTTACCTAAACTGCAGTGTGTCAGATTCCAGGACAGATTCCTGCTTAGCATTTAATTTCAGATACTTGCCATGGCCGACAGTAAAAAATGGGACTCCAGAATTTGTAGTTTCCTTATGAATCTTACCTCCTGGCAGCCTCTACCAGTAGTTTGTCTTTGAAATCTCCTTGGTACTTGTTAACCCTGCTCTGCTGTGAAAGAGATATAGTTTATTTATTGGACTTTGCCCATTTATGAAAAAGTACAGAAATTATTAATGGTTTAGTATCTATTAATGCATTACTTGGGTGGAATTCAAATTCTAATATTTATGGTAAGCCCCTTTATAATGAAATGGGCAGCGAATCAGCTTTCCTGCTCCTTAAATTTGGAAAGCTCTAGATGCCATTGGAATGGCTCCCTGTGAAATATGAGCCCTGCCGGCTCTATATTTACAGCCATAAATAAGAAATAAGTACTTTGGGTTGGAGGAGAAATAATTAAGAATATTTGTGCAGATAATAAAGAAGAAACGGTCCAGTTTGGTGAACCGTGCGCTTGGGAAATGCCAGATGCTGCCTGGGCCCAGATGAGAGAGGTGGAGCAGACTCGGACGGGGCCAGTGTGGATGTACAGGGCTTCGGGAGACAGGAAGTGGAGCCCCGCAGAGAGCACCTCGGAGCCATGGTCACGTGTGAGTGGCCGTGTGCATGGGATTCATCTGAAAATCAGGAGACCTCCCTAAGGTATCAGAGCTCTTTGGGGACCATTGCGGAACTTTTGTGGATCTCAGACTCCTCATCAATAAAATGAAGCAGATGTCTTACAGAATCACCTGGAGGATAAACAGTGTAGACTTAGAATTACTGAAAGTAATAAACAGATCTGTGTATGTGAGGCCTTAGAAAGAAACCTGGTTAGAGCAAAAGTGGTAGAGTGGGGTTACATCTATATGCACATACACACATATAGAGATAGATATAGAGAAGTGCATTTTGGGGCGTATATGTGTGTGATTGCTGGTTGTCAAGCAGGAGATGAGAATGTAGGATGGATGTAAATGATGAGCTCAAAATGGAAATAAAAAATTACGGTCTCAGAGTACAATGAACAGGTATCTCTTCATCTACCAGGACTGTTCTGCCCAGGGAATCTGTTACTGGGTTCCTTGAGCTTTTCTTGTCCAGATGAAGCTTCTCCCTCTCTTCTTGTTATGGATTAAAGGGTTTGGTTAAATCTCCGCATCTCCAAGCATCTAGTAAAGGGTTACAAAATGATAATATGTAATAAAAATGACCATCTAGTTTAGAATGGCAAATAACTTTTATTCTATTGAAATCTCTGTGGTGGTGGCTTCCAGAAGTACTCTACTGAGAAAAATGTTCTGAGTCACAGCTATTCCCGACTGGATAGTTTCATAATTGATTAGCGATACCTACCAGGGCTGGTGAGTGGGAAATGGTGATACAGTCCACATTCTCTTGCTTTTTGTTTTTTGTTTTAAATAAAGAAACCAAGTCTAGGATCATAAGTGAACTGTCCAGGCTCACACAGTGAGTTAAAGGTGAGCCAGGTCCAGAGCCAGAGCTCTAGCTTTCAATTCAAGTGCCACTATGTCGCACCACCTGCCCCTGTTACCATGTGTGATCTCGGTGTTCCTGCAGACCACCCAGGAGCACAAGTCAGCTGTCCCTGACTTATGAAAGCACAGATTCAAAAGGAAAGAATGGTTGACATCCCCCTTGCCGTGTGTGGTGGCCTGCACAGATAGCTAAGGCCAAGATATTATTTGGATTGATGATGACGAGATGATGACAACGACAACAACAACGATGATGATGATAATTAGCACTCATTTATTTGGCTTTTCTATGTCCCAGTCCCTGGGCCATGCATTTGATGTATATTACTTTATTTAATTATGACAACCTTATCACTGGATGACAGTCTCTCTGTTATGCTTATGAGGGAAATTGGATCCACATAGGTTAGAAAACTCCCTAGGTCAGGGGTGTCAAACTCATTTCGCCAGGGGCCACGTCAGCCTTGTGGTTGCCTTCAAAGGGCCGAAATCATTTTCGGACTATATGAATGTGACTACTCCTTAACCGTTAAGGAGTTAAAATGACATTCGTCCCTTTGAACACAATCACGAAGCTGATGTGACCCCTTGTGAAAATAAGTTTGACACCCTGCTCTGGAGTCAGAAGCTAACAGGTATTAAAATCTCTGACTCCAAAACGTTTGTATACAGATAGCACAGATGCATCCTCTGACTATCACAAAAACTATTTTTATTTAAAGTAGCAAAGGAAGCTTAAAGAAGTGGGCGACTGGTGCTCCTGAGTTATATTGTAGAGGAAAATGTTCCTGCTACCCAATGCAGAACATCTGTGTATCTATTTCATCTGTGTTCTTTGTAGAACTTCCCTATATATTGCTATGACTCAGGCAAAAATTGGTTGCAGTTGGGTAGATCATGTCCCCATTTCTTTATTTATACATATTGTGGGCAAGAATTAATCTCATAAAAAAATTTCTGGTTAGCCCATCTGTCAAGCTAATTTAGGGTATGGTTATTTCCTGACTTCAGAATGAAGTGATCCCTGGTCCTGGAAAGAGGGACAATCTTCCCTCTACTTGCAGGCTGCAGATGACTCAGGATGGCCACAATATGCAGCCCAATACAAAACTGTAAATTTACTTAAAACATCGTGAGCTTATGTGTGTGTGAGAGAGAGAGATTACATTTTGCAATGTAGTTAATGTGTGGCCCCCAGATAGTTCTTCTCTTTCCAATGTGGCCCAGAGATGCCAAAAGGTTGAACACCCCTACCTAGCAGATTTTGACATTCTCTTCCCTAAGCATATGGGAGCTCGAATAGTCAGTGTTATACCTGATGGCTTAAGGTCCTCCCTGTGGTGACCCAGGGGCTGGTGGATGGTGTACTGAGCCTCTCGAAGGCAGAAGGCTCCACTCATTGTATTCCTAATCTTGCCCGAGTCGCTGGAGTCAGCTTCAAATTCATTCATCTACCAGTCTTGCTACATGTGAGCTTGTAAGTATTTATCTTATAGGGTATTATCTTAACATTCAAGTTAACTGTCGAATAAAAATAGAAGTTAATAAGGTAAAAAAGAAGAGAGTGTCTTTACTGACAGCTCTGACTGAAACTTGTACAAGGGCTACATCTCAGCCCAAATGATTCCTGTCTAAGTAATGGGCTTGCTTCTGCTCATGGCACAGTGTGCAGAGTGTTGGCCTCTTCCTGGGGAGAGTGAAGGTTGGCTATGGGACCGTGAGTGGGGACACTGGAAACTCTACCACCCAAACTTGCTTTGTTGTCCTGGGAAAGGCATCTGGTGTGGAGGGGATTCCACTTCTCTCCCAGAGGGCAATGGGATTGGGTGTAAGCTGTTAGTTGTGATGACCAATTGGGGTGGGAGGGATGCTACTCTAACATTTGAAAAGAACCATCATTTGAATAGAACCAACATCACCTGGCAGACAGTGCTTTAAGCCATTAACCCGTATAATCCTTCAACATCAGTTTGAGGATGTAATTATTGTTGTCCCAATTTTGCAGTTAAGGAAACTGGGGTTAACTAATTTGCTCCTGGTTGTGCTGTTGGTATGTGGTAGTAGAGCTGGCCTCAGGGTAGATCTGTTTGGTGCCTGGAAGTGTTTGTTAGAAGAGGAACACTCACCTTATCTCATCAGTCTCCAGGTGCTTTTTCTTCTACTCCTTGGGATTGTTTTCCTTTTAATCAAGAAGAAATCCAAAGAAGAGAGTAGATTCAAAGGGAACGTCTCAGCTTGTCCCTTTTATCAGGACTTTTCTCTGGCTTCATCTACCTGCCTGTCCCGGAGGGTCCTCTCCCTCACCTGGATCCCCAAAGCCTGCCAGTAGTTTTCCCCTGTAAAACCAGTTCTCAAAACCACCATTCACCTGATTTTATAGATGATTCATGGACGCCGGATGTGTTACTTATCCCGGCAATATTTATATTTTAATTGTAGTCCAAGCATTGACAGTGGAAGTGCAAGTATGACCAACCACTCTGATCTTTATATCTCCAGGCCAACCTGGGGTACAACACTAGAATGTTCTGAAAATGGACACTACTCATTTTGTTTGTGCTTTTGTACACAAGTGAATCAGGAATTCACATGAAAGGTAAACTACCTTGGAAGAACAGAGGCAGCATTATAGCCCCATCTCTACCTGGGTTTGCACAGTGCCACAGTCTCCAGTATCATTCTCTGGATGTGATTGCCACATTGTTCCACATGGGAGATATCTTGCAATTAATGGACTTTACCTGGCCCAGCCCAGGCTGTAGTCAGCCAGCTGACTCAGGGAGTAGCTTAGGTGCTGGGAACAGGACGTAAGAGGCTAGGTATTCCATGTTGCTTGGGATCACCACCCTGTGGACTAAGACGGGAAGAAAAAGGTGTTCACTTCTGGAAAGTCCAAGTTGTTGATGTTCTGCTTTCCCTGTTTGGGGCTGTTCTATCTACAAGACCATCTCCTGAAGGCACTGTGTTTTTTATATAACATTTTGTCCCTTTAGAAATTATCGTGATGCATGTCAAGAGCTTTCACACTGAAAAAAATATGTCACATTAGCTTCCAAGTTTCTGATTGTCTAAATAACACAGCAACTCAACATACAGCTGTCTGGCATTTTGACAGTACAATAACCCATAATTCTTCCTGCCAGTCAACACTTCAAGGTTAGCATTTTGTAGTTTGCTCTCAAGGAGTATTCATTTAAATTTTCAAGAGCAAAGAGTTGAATGTGGCTGCCTCATACCTCTCTTTTGATCTTTCTTTTATTTACTTGGGTGCTCTTCCAGTTTATTACGTGTATTTTATGGAATGCTCATGCGTGTGTGTAAGCTGTTTTTGAGAGGTGGAGTGTTGCTCCATTTAATGTGTCTTATTCTCTGTGTGGTTGGGGATAACAATGAGAAATAGCTGCCCAGCTCAGAGGGCAGCTTCCCTGTCTGTAGTTCTCCAGCCTGTGAAGTGATTCAAGACCGCGGAGTAGCTTGACTCCCTCTTGCCCCCTTTCAGAAGGCTGGGGAAATATTTGTAGCTGCCTTCTCAGGAAACTGTGAGTTTCCAGCTCTTAGCTTTCTCAGGAGAGAAACCTGCTTGCTTGATCCTACCTTGATCCTTGAGTCATAAGAAGGACTTTTGGATACCAGTTAATATCTTTGACTCAGCTGCTCATTTTGAATCTTCCATACTGACTTAGGTGCCACTGGTCATATTTGTAGGCAAGTGGACATCCCTAGGGGGGTCTGGGTTATGAGTGTGGCTTTCATTAATTACTGGCATGCCTTTGGCCAAGTCAATCATTTACCTCTTTGGACTTCTTTCCTTCTTTTCTAAAATATGGTTACTAGCTCCCATCACACCTGCCCTTACAGGCTTGTAGCTTGGTCAGGATCAAACAACAAAAGTGCACACACTTTGAATTATGAAGAGCTGTGCTATCTCAATATTAGATATCATTGTGCTTGTTTTTCTTTTAATCCACTGCCAGTTTACATGCTGGATCTACATTCTTGCCTAGAGTAATCACATGGCTCATTGTGATGGGTGAATCACTCTCTGAGATGAGGAGAATCAATGTGATGTGTCCTGCCATGAACAGGGTTTATTTAGTTGCCCTTCTTAGACTGAGTTCAAGGGTAACCTTTTGGATCTTGGGCCTCCTTAGGACATCCCAGGGTCTAAAATTCCTGTGGTAAAATAATTGATTCAGATCAGTGACTAACCAACTGGCTCAATAAATTAGCTTTGCTTGTAAATCTTCAAGCTCACCAACCTACTTTTAAGCCCACAAAGTTAAGCACATTTTCAAAGCCTGAATGTGTGAAAGGAATCACTATTTGATATGCAGTCTGTTTACACTTTCGAAACCATTAGAATGATAAACATTTTATCATCACTGGCCCTTAAAATCTCTGTAACATAATGTGCTCATCAAGGACCATTGGAATTGATGCTTCTGGCAGGAGGGTTAACTCTTCCTCAGTAGCCCTGGGACTCACTTTGACAAATTGGGGGTGGGCTGCCAGCTAGAAATTATAAGATGTTTGTATCCAAACTCACGGGACATTTCTAATATTTGGAGTTTCTCTGGTTGGTTGGTTTTGGTGGTGAGGAATCTGGGTTGACATTCCCCACACTGTTAGTGGTTTCATGAACTCTCTTCTTCAGAACTGGTGATCTTATTTGCTATGCATTTACTCCTGTAAAATGGGAAGTTTGAAGTCTTGAGTAGTCTGCTTGGATGACAATGGTGGAGTACCACAGTTCCATGCTTAAAATGGCCTTGGTACAGCCGGAAGACAGCTTCTTCTGGGTCACTCACAGAGGTTCAGATCCTACGATAATGCAGTCACTTGAGATACACAGATATGCATCTCAGAGTGTATGTGAGTCTGTTACTGTAACTGATTTTGGAATAGTGCTGTAAGGTAGACATGATTAAAATTTCTAAAATTATGTTTTTAAGAATTTTTCTGATTACTGAAATAGTGCAATGTAATTGCAGACATTTTGTAAAACACTGGAAACCATAAGAAGGTAATTAAGATCGCCTGTAATTCCCCACTTGCCAGAAATAGCCACTTAAACCATTCTGGTCTCTATCCAGCTCCACCTATATTTCCTTGTGTATATGCTTGTACATATGTCTGTAGATTATATTTTTAAGGTTGGGATCATTCTATAAAAACACTATTATTCTAGGTTTTTTACTTATAAACATTTATCACATTATAAATAGTTCCTAAAAGCCCAATATTTAATGTCTGAATAGTATTCTGATACAGAGGATATATCATAATGTTGTTGAGTAACTAGGCTATTTTTTGTTATTCCCCTTTCTACTCTGTACCAAGAAGTATGTCCCTGGACATATATATTTTTTCACTTTAAACGCACCTCTGATTACATCCTTACAATGGAATGGCTAGGAAATTTCTATCCACCTTTCAAAGGTTATGATGCAAAATATCATACAGAAAGGCAGATAATGTATTCTCATATTATAAGTAGGAAAACTGAGAAAGAGACTTGCCTGAGGACACACAGCAGGTCAGTGGAGAAACCGGGTGCCCCTGTGGTGGTACCTGCCTGGCTGGCACCTCTCACCACCTAGAGGTGAGGGCAGCACCCCCCACAGTGGTGAGCCGTGTTACAGAGTGAGAGTCTCCTTACAACCCCTTAGGCGCTGTGTGTAGTTCTGAAGCCCCTCTTCAGCCCATAAAGTGGAGATTAAATAAATCTTCATCTCACTTCCTGTCACTGTGTCTTAGGGCTTCCTAGACACTCCCTCTCGGTGCTCTCTCCTCCACCTAGCACTACCTCAGGCTGACACCCTTGCCTGCTTCCTTCTTTTTCCCATCTCGATTATATGGGGGAATATCTGTCAAGATCCAGGTTCTGTGTTGGGTGCAGGGGGTATAAAGGTGTGTTAACTTCAGTCTCCATCCTCAAAGCTCATCTGAGATTGAAACGCCAAACACAAACAGATAACTACAATGAAGTAGGATGCAGACGTGGTCATGGGACAGGGAAAAAAACAGAAGTGTCCTGTTTGGTGAATTTCATAGTGATATTTCTGGTGCATGACAAACCTCTATTCTGTAGCCATAGTGGACCACTGGGTCTCTTATTTCAGCCTTCATTTTGCTCAGAGCTGTCCCCAAACATCTTCCCACTTTCCCCCCTCTGTCCCTTGTCTACTTTGACTTGCATCTCATTGTTTTGAATACAGCAGGCATTGAATGAGTAGCTGATCTAATGGCCTGAACACCTGGCCTCTGCATACCTGCATTTGAGTCCCCTTCCAGCCACTCATAAATTCCAGAGGAGTTGCGCTGGTCCCTAAGTCTCATTTTCCTCACTTGTAACATAAAGGATAAGGTAGAGATTGTATTAAAAATAATAGCTAATATTTACTGAGCACTTATTATGTACCACACACTGTTGTAAGGACCTTAAACTTATTAACCTACTTAAATTCACACCTCTGTGGGGTAACGGTTACTATAATCCCCATTCTCAGGGGAAGATTCAGGGTCCAATGCCACGCAGCTGGTAGGTGAGACCAGAAGGCGGGAGAATCCAGAGTTTGCTCTCCTAACACTGCACTCCACTTTTTTAGGACCCTTTCCTCTTATATTCATCGCCTTTCCTTACATTGTGCCTGACATAGGAGTTAATTGTTTGGGAGAGCAGAAACTCTCTTGAGGTGGCAACTTACTGTCTCCCAGGCATACTGATGTCCAGGACCCTGGCCATTCCCCATCAGGCTAGGGCATATCCCAGAAATAAGGAAATGTGGGGCTCAAAGAGACTCCAGAAGAAAATCTGCTTTCACGGGTATCTATTCACTTCTTTCCTCACCAAGTTCTGGAGCATCAGCTATTTGCAGATTGTTATACTGTGTAATGGACCACACAGATGTGGCCTGCTCTGGGGAAACTTGTGACCCAGAAAGTGAGGAAATATGTCATAGAGCTGGTAGGATTGTTGGAAGTGAAAATGGCAAGGGCAAAAATGTTTCCAGGTTCAAATGGCAGTTCTCTCCTCACTTGGTAGTGGGGGGGTGGGGGGCGGGGCGGGGCATAGGTCCTGGCACCAGGATCATCTTCCCTCCAACAGACAGCTCCTGCAGGTTCCTGGGGCTTGCAAGTCCAGGTGCATAATAGAGAGCCCTTGTTGTCAGAGCACTTATTCTGGGGCTGGGTTTTATTGTTGTCACAGTTCCTGGCTTATAAAAATAAGCTCCATCATAATGGAGGGAGAAGAGGAAAGAAAATAAAGTCAGGTTTTACATCAGTTGTAGAGTATTTTTTCCCTGCTGAGATTTATAGTAAGTCCAAATGCCTGACACTTGGATTGATTTGAATGAAAAATATATATACATATATATGCATGTTTGAATCATGTCAGGCTTCCAGTGCGTCTCTAGTTCCTCTGTAAGTCCCCAGTCGAGGGGTTTCTTCTGTAGCTTAATTCCAGCAAAAAAAAAAAAAAAAAAAAAAAGGCACTGCTTCAGTATTCATTTCAGTGGCATTGACAATACTGACAATATAATTGACCTAAAAAGTTCTGGATTTCCTGTTAATGCACTTTAGAAATGTACATCAACTACCCCCCAAAAATCATTTCTATCTACGTTTCACTTGATTTCCATTTTCAAGAGAGAGGCTTCATCATTATTATTCTATTTGAATAGCACTGATATCTTGAAGGATGGAAGGAGATTTCTATTGTATGCAGGAGTACTTTATTTCGATATTTTCTTTGTCTGATTATACATGATAAACACACATTAGTGACATTTCGTGCATGTTTGGAAGATAAATGGGGATATCTCTTTAAACCATTCCTGACACTTGCTAACCTGTGAGCTTAATGGCATTTTCTCTTTGATTCAATAATTTGTCTGTCAAAAAAAAATCTGGGCTGACATTCTCCTTGTTGTGGGATTGAAATGGAAAGAAATCTCTTCTCTTGAAGATAATTTTTTTAAATTGAGGGGAACATTTTAGGATAAAAATGTTTTTGAAATTATTTGGGTGTTGGGTGGCAGAGGTGGTGGGGGGCGGGTATTGGGAGGGTGGCACTGATGAATGCTACAGCCGTGACATTGTGTGTGTGGCAAGTGATAAAAGAGAGATGACTGCCTCGGTCTGAAAGTCCCCCTAATCATTAGGGAACGTGCGAAGTCTCGCAGATGAAGATGGCTTCTACTGCTGTGTCTTGTGGGAGGCTGTCAGTCTTTCTCTTGTGGAGGTTGTTGGGTTGGGGTGTTTATCTCTGCGCACAGGGATGACTCTGACTCAGTACACCTGCCTCAGTTCCCTCCAGACTCGTTCTGGATGAGCGGTGAGAGAGAAGGCTGGCTTGCATCATGCTGCAGAGGCACTAAATCTAGTTAGTCCTTATTTCTTTGGAGATCTTGGAGGAGCCTTGTTCAGGGGCTATGGTGAAAGTGAATCCTGGAGGTGAACGTAGAGTACGGATGCAAGTGGGCTTGGAGGTGGGGGCTTAGGGCTCTTGAGAGAGCCCTTCACATTTGTGACAAAGGTGATCAAGTACGTTGGGCCTGAGGTGCCATCTCAGAGCTTTGTCAAGTGACCACAGGATATACTGTAGACCCTGTTTCCTTAGACGACTCCCAGTTTTGCATGAGAAGGCTCTGGGAAGTATGAGAGTAGGCAGATGGTTTTGACCTGGAGCTGGACGGGGGAAGGTGCTTGCTGTTCAAAATTGGCTTTTCTTCATGCCTCTTTCTCCACCCCAAGGGGTCTTTAAGCGTGCCATTGGAAAACGCTGACTCATTAACTCCCTCATACTGATGCATTCAACAAATTTTACTAAGTGCACCAGGCATGGCTCTGGAGATGCATCCAAATTTTACAACTTGTCAAGTAGCAAAGTGGGGAAGTTGGGAATAGACCCCAGACCTTGACTCCTGACCTGGTGCTTTCTAGCATACTACCCTGCCTCGCTGGAGACCCTGCCTACATACTGAAAGAGCTCAAGGGTCTGAAATTCTTTCCCGTTATTTGATTGTTCCTCCCATGGTTTCCTGTATCCCTGCAGGCCCATGGCTTCCCCTGTCTGGGAAGCCGGCTCAGTCATGCTGGGTTCCCCTAGCAAAACACAATAACAGAAACAAACAAAAAGGAAGACATTAACCATCATATGTGTTTTACCAGCCTGGACTTCCCACCAGCAAGTAGGGCCACTTTAAGACTCTGAACTTCATGCCCAATTTTATTTTGGAGGACTCATCAGATGACAGAGCAAACATGTTAAAATGACCGCCATCTCACATTAAATATGACTTATAACTTTTTCAATGTGAAATGATTACATGGATTCTAAAAATTATTTTTATAGTATTGAGGCTTAAGAGTAAATTTATTTTCTTATTATTTAAACTCTGTTATATTTATATTGAACTGTATAGCCTGATTTGTTTCACATTTGACTGACCAATAAACACAATGTTTCTTTGTATTGAAATTGATTTAAAAATTTATTAGTCTTAGTTCTATGATTTTTAGTTCACATTTGGAACCATTTTTTTCAGACCTCAAACTTTTTTTTGACCATTAATATATTTAAGAGAGGGCTCCTGAAACTACACCTAGAGCTCCTCGTGAGGGAAAGGCACTGAGAACTGACTCCTTTCACCCACTCACCTAAAACCGAATCCGGGACTTCGGTACATGTGCCAGATGGGCCAGGCTTGTTTGCAGCCTCTCCTCAGCCCCCCAGCCCCTGACAGCCATGCATATTCAGAAGGTGTTCTGAGGATTCAAGGAGGGGTCCTATTTCCACCTGCCACAGTGTCTAAGTTGGTTCAGGCTGCCATGGGTGGCCCAAACATTTATTTTCTCAGAGTTCTGGAGGCTGGAAATCTAAGATCAAGGTGCTGCCTTATCTGATTCCTGGTGAGAGCTCTCTTCTCTCTTGCAGGTGGCCACCTTCTCACCAGGGTGGAGAGGGCAAGCAAGAGCTCTGCTATCTTTTTGTCTTGTATGGAGCTAAGCCCATCATGAAGGCCCCACTCTCATGACCTCATCGGACCCTAATTCCCTCCCAAAGGTCAAATCTCTAAATACCATCAAGATGAGGGTTAGGGTTTCAGCATGCAGGTTTGGGGGTATCCGGACATGGAGTCCACATCATGCCAGAGGGTGGGAAAGCTTGCGCCTCTGAATCTGTGTGGCGTGAACTCTCAGTCCACCACTTTTTAGCAATTTGGCAGGCTAGTTTCTGCTTCTGTAAAAAGGAGACAGTGATCCATTTGCAGGGTTGTTATTTGTATTATAAGTAATATTTGTAAAGAGCCTAGAACATAATAGGTAGCTTTTTACCTTATAGCTGCCCAATCACCTTGGGGGCATCTTTAATTAAATGGATGCAGCATCTAATTTTTGGAGAACACTCAGCTGTGTGTGTGAGACTGTGACAGGACAGACACATGGTGGAGGCAGCAGACAGGGAAGCCTGGGGTCCTCTACACAGCGTTTGCGTCTACATTTCTGGAAAGTCCCAGGCTTGCAGGCAGTCCTTGAGTTGCATCAGGCTCTTCAGCCTTCTCTGCAAGTGAAGAATTGAATGAATAAATTTGTGAGTGAATAAATGCATGAGTAGAGACTGACTAAAGCTCCTGCCTCTGTTAAGGATGTGTGACTTACAAGTTAACACCATAAGCTACTAGTCAAATGTCTAGCTTTAGTTGCAATTGTTTTGAGCTGCTTTGCTTTAAATATGGCATTTATATCCCTGAATGCAGGTTCAAATAATAGAAATGATCCAACTTTTTAAAAGTATGTTTGGATATCATGTTACGGTTCCAGCTTGGGTTTTCAAATATACCTGTAATCAAGGTAGAGGGTACTCTCAAACAACAAGTGACTTCACATATTTAAGGTAAATGCAGACTCTGATTGATAATGTTGTTCATCACTGTTCCTCGCCTGTGGTCTTTAACCATGACAGAGATGAAGGCAAACTAGATATCTGGTAGGTGGATCTTCTAGTCTACTGGTTACCAAACCCTGTATGTTATCAGAAAATCCTGGGGGAACTTGGAGACAGATTGTGTCCACACTCCAGGTCTGTTGTTTCAGAAATCGCAGGTATGGTCCCAACGCTTGTGTTTTTAAATCCCATCTCAAGTGATTTTATTACAGATGCTATAGGAATTTAGGAACATTTGCCCCAAAGTCAACTCTGAGGGCAGAAACCCTGGTTTCTTCTTTAAAAATATTTATTTTATTGATGTCTTTCATGTTAGAAAAGTAGTAAATCCTGATTGCTAGACAACAAAAAGAGAGATTCATCCTCTTCCATCAAGGTAGTATTCCAATTGTTTTCTCCCTCTTTTTGTTTTCCCCCAAACATTAGACAATTCTATAAACATTACTTCGTAAATAGTATATTACGCATGTCCCTCAATACTTTCTAAAGCTACATGGTATTCCAGAGTATGCACGTGACTAAGTCTTTTTTAAAGTTGCTGAAACCCTTCGCTTTACTACTCAGCACTTCCCACACAGAAAAATGTTGATACACCTTTGTTGCCTGGAAAACTGAGAGAATACAGCTCTCTTACAACACTCAGCCATGTTCTAGTTCTTAGTCTTAGCAGAGAGTAGCCTTTGCTCCAACCCTCATCTTCAAAAGCAGCTTGCTTAGTGTTGAAGTAAGTTGACTTAGTTCTGTTTAGTGAAAGTCCGGACTGTGATGAGACCCCGTTCAATGCAAGGGTTCAGGCTGGTTTGAAACGGAGTTGGTGTTTCTCAAAGCGGAGAACAATTCAGCCAGCCCGAAGTGTGGGTGATACAGCGTTTTTAGATGCTGCCTTCTAGGAGTCTATAAAGCATTTAAAGAGATGGAACTTTCTTTTCCTGGAAAGTTACCACAGTGATACAGGGCAGTATCTGGTGAGGACCAGGGAAGACTGGAGAGCCCCCAAGTTTCCTTCAGACTAGGGTGGTCAGTGAAGGCTGCTCAGAGGAGTGAGTTTGTCGAGGTCGGGGAGAGTGTGAATTAAGAGCTGAGAGAAGGCTCTTTCTTGATCACCCTTCCTCGTGCATGGAAAGAGCTGTTCTGCCCTGTCCTAACAGATTAAGACCAACGGGCTGGTATGCGGGGCTCTTGGAAACCAGGTGGTGAAAGAGCCAAATAAAGTAATCATTCTCTGGGCCCTCCAAGAGGAGAAACAACAGCAACAAAAAGCTCAGCCCTCAGTTGAGCCAAGCTCCAAGAACCCCTTTCACAGACACATAAATATTTAATAATCATCTGTCTACAACCAATCTAGGGGAAAAAAATCTTTAAATAGACTGCTCGAAAGGCCAAAACCTGAATTTTAATTGAGGTACTTTGAATTACTCCCATTAGTCAGTCTCTCCGACTTTTTCTTAGCGAGGGGTGGATTGTTTTTGAAAGAGGGATCAGAATTATTAGCAGCCCTTAAAAAAATAAAAAAAACCTGCTGTTCCTACTAAATAATAAAGTAGGCTTCTTTTTAAAAAGATGTGGCGTTTTTGGAGCACAAAGCAAGAGGGGTGAGCCACATACATTCGAGATGCAATTTGAAAGCGTTCCGGGCGTTCGAATGCCCCACTCGCTAAGCCTTCCCTTGCCAAATCACCCCCGTGATTCTCCCTGGTCCCTCTAAAGTTTGTGAGATGGAGGCAGCATTGTGTGTGTGTGTGTGTGTGTGTGTGTGTGTGTTTATTTTCTCTCTCTCTGTCCCCGGGGCCTCTAGTCTCCTGCAGCTGATGGAACAATCCTCGTGGAGGTACCCCTAGTATCTCATGCTGGCCGGTTTCGACATTCTCAAGTGCTCAAATTGAGCCATTTCATTCTCTGTAAAATAAACCCCAAGCCATTATACGAGATTTTTCATTCACCGGCCTCCTTGTCTCCTTGTCTCCTTTCCTTCGGCCCCTCTCTGCCCACGCTCCCCTCCCATGCACTCCGTCCTTTCCTTCCTCCTCCCACGAATGGGGGGAGGAGCAGACATCCTTTAGAAGAGTGCTGTTTTCAGTCCAGGCATGTCAACTCCACTCTGGCACAATTTGCTTTGAGATCTGTGTCGTGGAGTGGGGCTGCAGGGTCACCCCCACCATAATTGATCTTGCTTATTCATCTGCTTCCCATGTATCTCCCTCTCCTTGTGCCAGACCCTGTTTAGAGAGATTGTTTGAAGATTTACTATGGTGCTGAAAGCCACCTGCCCCAGTGTCCCCACCACCTTGTCCAGGGTGAGACCATGAAGTGGCTCTTACGGAAGGAAGTTCCCCCCCGACATCCCAAACACAGAGGACATCTCCCTGTGTCATGAGCAAGGCAATTTCCAGACTAATTTACTATGGAATCACTTTGCACAGCCCCTTGTGCAGTGGTATGAGAAATGTTAATTGGTGTGTGTGCCTCAGATAGTCTTCAGAAGGATTTATTGTTGTGAGCAAAGGAGGGGAGGGGAGCTGCGTCCGTCTTTGTGATGGCTCTGGGTCCACACTCACTCTCTCCAGATTATTTTTAAAACCAAAGGTAATGATGGATCTGAATCCAGCAATTTATTCGATTTTGGGTCATTAACCCTTGTTCTGCTTATGGCAGCAAATGACTTCATCGTCAGAGATGATAAGTGTTTTAAACTGTGGAGATACTTGGCTCTCTGTAGCTCTTGTCTGAAAATCAATTTTAAGCAAGTGGCAGGCATTAGAAATCCTCTCTGCTTTTGCGTTTCTGCCGCGTTGACTCTAGGATTCGAAACAGTGGGGAGGGCCGCAGCGGGAGGAGAAGAATCCCCCGGAAAAACTTCTATTGCCGAAGAGTATTTGCTTGGGGTGGCTAATGTCCTGAAAAGGCTGCACAATAGACTCTGTCAAAATGGGTCTTTAGGATTGGGGCATGGATCACAGTGTGGACGTGGGGGAAAGGAAAGAAAGAAGCAAGCCTCCGTCTAGTGATCCTGCCTGGAGACTGAATAAAATAGCTAGAAATCATTGTTTTCATTCCCATTGACTGAAGGCTGGAGGGGCTTTACTGGTTAAGCTTTTAAAGCCGAGGCAGTTTAAACACTTTTTCCCCCTTTTTGCCTGTTGCACCCTTTCTCCAGTTGACCTTGAAACACATGAAATGATCTTTGGAAAGACACCTTTTGCCTTTAAATCCAAGGCTGTCTTTTTTTCTCGGAGTATTATAGAAACTTTTAGGTGGAAGGAAGTTACTGTTTTGTAATTGTTTAGTTAACACTCTTGGTTTTGCAGATGGAAAACCTATGGCCCAGATATGTCAAGTGCTTTGTCCGAGATCCTACAGACTGCAGGAAGCAGAAGTGGTCCTAGAATCTAGATCCTCTGAGTGGTGGTGTACCTGGGGGAGGGGAGAGCTTGCTCCGGGTGTGGGCAGTTGCCACCAGGAGCTGACATTTCCCAACAATGTCAGTGATAAAATACCCCTCCGCATCACCACGCTGGACACTGCCTCCAGCCCCCTCCCTGCCTCTTTGCTGTACCGCTGCTCCTGACGTCCAGTTTTATGTTTCCCCCATAAACTCAGATGCATCTCCATTAAAAAAACCAGAAGCAAACAAAAAATAAATACCGTATCAGAAGTACTCCCTGCTTCTTTTAGAATTAAGTAAGGAAAATAGCTTGTTAGTGAGCCTGCTTGAGGTGGGACTGGTGCAGGAAAGCTGTGATGTCTTAAAATCCAGATGCGAGGCACCCGAAAGAGGGGCGCAGGGATTTGCTAGGGCTTCCCTTGCCTGCATCCCTCTGGCGTGTGAGTGTGGGGTGTTGCCCCCCACTCTCACTGGGCTACAGCCAGGAGTGCCTAGCCCCAGAGCTGAGTTAGGCTGAACAGAGTTGGAGAGGCTCTGGATTCCTGTGTAAGCCCAATTCTCTCCAAGACATTGAGAGCCTTGAGGGAAGCCCTTGGTGGTCTGAGAGCCTGACCAGCCAGCGTGTGTGTCTCTGTGCGGTCATTTTGGCCAGACTGGCTGTGCTGTCCGGGCTTTTCTTCTCCTCCTCAGCTGCCCCTTGGAACGAGTGGGTAAATATTCCAGTCTGACTTCAGCTGCCGAGTCATCAGTTTTGACAGACGGCTGCCTCTTTGCTGCACCCCCCTTCCCCCAGCCCCTCATTTCATTTTCCCCCTGTCAGAACTCACCCTTTGGCAGAAATCTTTTCTGAGAGCTAAATGTGAGACTCAAAAGAGATGCCGTCAAGGTATTTTTCATAATTTTCAAAAGTAATTTTCTTCCCTCCACGCCCCCACCCGCCTTCTCTGGTTTATAATTATGTCTTAGCAGTTACCCAAATCAGCAGGCAGCAGCCGAGTCCCCTCCCCTGAGGGGAGAGGCTCTTCAGCCCAGCTGGCCTGGGGGAAGGTCCCTGAGAGAGGAAGGCTGGACAACCCAAGGCTTCCTCACCGCTGGAGTCAGGGGCAAGCTGTTGGAGTCATCTTCCTAGGAAGAAGGAAAACTTAAAGTGGTTCCATGTTATCTGTGCTCTAGAAAAGGCCCCCAGGGATTTCCCTTTGTGTCAAGTTCACGGTGGTGTTTAGGGTACTCTTAAACCAGTGCATGTGCCTAGGTAACACCCATTCCAGAACATTCTCTGTAGTTTCTTTACTCTTCCATTTCATCTCCTCTCATAGGTCCTTATTCCCCCAGGAAGGAAAGGAAAGAATTCATCCTTTCTCTCTGCACCCGAACCTCTGCCTCTGCCCACCTCTGAATTCCTCTCGTGGCTGGTTTTCAACAGGTGGCCCTACCACAGGGAGCGGGGCGTGTTTCTGGCCCTGTGCAGGGGCCTGGGCATGGCCAGCCCAGCGGAGCTGAGGCCCTGAGGGTAAATGATCTTCCACCAGGAATCTTGGGACTTGACATTCAAAAATTCTATTCATTGAAAACAGACACTAGCCCTGAAAACCTGGTTTAGTAGATAAAATCTGTAACCGCAAGAGGATAAATCTGGTTAGGCTTGTTTGTACTGGGCTAATTTAATATGATCTCCCCTGGAGTTCCCAGTGTCTAGATTTTCTAGATCATTAAATCCATTACTTTTCAGCGTTAGCTTTTTTTTAGGAGGATGGGGTAGGAAGTGGGTATATATTTTTAGTGACACCCACACTAATCAGGAAAGCCCCGTCAAAGCCCATTTGGGCTCTAAAGTGACTAATTTCTAGGCCTAAGGGCTCTGATGGAGGGTTTCTCCCAGTTTAACACAGAAGACCCCAGCAGCTGAGTCAGAAGTGGGGTCCGCTTGCTGCAGCCACTGCTGTGTTAGGACCCACAGAGTGGATGGAGGGGTCATTTCCATCCCCTTGAAAACAGAATGCCAGTATGAAAGGTGTGGGAGAATGTGGCACCTCATTTCCCTCACATCCAAGGTGGGCTAAAGAGCCGGGGAGAAATAGCCTCAAGCTCGTGTGTGGCTGGCAAATAGGCTGCCTCTAGGGTCCTTAGTTCCTTCACGGGACAAGCGGAGCAGGTCTCACACCTGCCTCTTGGGGTCAGTGGGCTGAGGTGGGTGAGAGCAGTGTGCAAGTCCTAAAGTGCTTAGGAAAGCAGCCCGAGATTCACCCCTGCGAGTCTCTGTAGGAAAGTGATATTGTGGAATTAAGTGAGATTTTAATACCATCCACGCTTTCCATATTTGCCTTTGCTAAGCAGGGTCCCAGTGGCTGCAGACCTTGGTCTGTACCAGGTTCCCCTCCTCCTTGGTGGAGCTGTCCAGCCAACGGGAGTCCTGCCCTGCTTGCAGCTGTGGCACTCTGTCCTGAGAAGTGGCTGTGTGTCTGGATGGGCTGGGGTTTATCCTGGGAGCTCCTTTCAGGGTGGGGCTCGCAGGTCAGCTACAACACGGAAGCTTCCACGGCAAAGAGCCTATGGAAGACAACAGAAATCGTTGGACTGGGAATTTGAATCATGGCTGTTTCCCTCGAAGTCTTTTTAAAACTTCGATAAAATGCCATCTTTTCTTTAACTTTCTCGCTTTATCCTTTACATAGTCCATATGGGTTTTGTCTGGCCCGTAACCCCTTTAAATAGGAGAAAGAGTGGAATACAGCGAGCCAGGAGGTGACTTTTGCCACTTACCAGTTTGCGTAGTGAAACAGTGCATATGTGCATGTGTCTGTGCATGAGTGTGTGCACACGTGTGTGTGTGTGTGTGTGTGTGTGTGTGTGAGTGAAACAGGCACTGGAGTGAGACACTTCATCATTAAACGTTGTCCTTCCTGGGACAGAAGAAGACTGAACTGTGTGTCTTTTCCCAAGTACATAATTGGACTGTCTTTTCATACAAGACAAGATGCTTGTTTCTGAATAAAGCCCATGCACTCTCCACAGGTCAGGAGCGATAGTAAAAACCTGTTGTCTGGCTTTGTATTTGGAATAATGGAGTCACTAATCGACTTGATCTGGCCAAGTCAGATAAAGAACAAAGTGAGGGATGTCCATGTTCCAGAGATGGAAGGTACTTGTAAAAGCAGTTCTTTGGGGGAGGGAGGAGCAGGGGTAGACACACAGGAGGAAAAAAAAGGAGCAAAGACTGTTGGAAACCTTTTAATTAGTACTAATTACCTCAGCAGAAAATGTTGGAAGCTTGAAAGGATTTGTGTCAGCAACTGAAAGATCAAAGATTGCTAGGCTCGCATTTTAATCTGGTGGCTATAAAAAGGAGTGAGGGGGGTGGTAATGGGACCCAGGAGAGCTGCTGCCCAGGTGGCTCTGCCCTTAATCCCTTCTTTACTGTTGCAGCCTGAGGCCTAGTCCCAATTACATAATAAGATGATTTAATTTAATTTTTTTTTGCTTTGACTTTAACTGGGGTGGGGAGGTAAGGCGGGCCATCCCCCTTCCGTGGAGACGAAGTAGGCTGGAGATGGTAGGTTCCGTAGTTGCGCAATCTCTTCTGTGGAGTTTTCTACTCTTCTTCCCATTCAGCAAACGGCATTTTGATTTCAATTTTAAAATTAAAGCAAGCAAACAAACAAAACTCCACACAGGGGAAAGCAGTTCAAGAATGAAGGAATCTCTGGGTGTACTCAGCTCCTTAGGAGCTGAGGCCTTTGATGTGGCTGGGTTGTGGTTAGGACTTAACTGGCGCAGGAGAGAAACTCGACCTGCTGGATTCCTCACCGTGACATCTCCGTAACAGTCAAAAGGAGAGAAAGGGAGGGAGGGAGGAGAGAAAGTGGCATTGACAAATCACACTCTTCATCCCAGAAGGCCTCTGTGTTTGCTGCTCTCTTCCTTTCTGCCACCACCCTCTTCCCTTCTTCTGCCAGAATGGACTGGGCTGGGAGGGTGCTCTGGGTAGCAAGGTGCTCTGCCCGTATCCACTTGGCACACGCTGTCCTGTGACTGCCTTTCTGATGGCTTCTGACTGCAGGCACCTGCAACTCCTTCCTGGGGCCCTTGGGACCTGCTCAGCTCTCGAACAGAGACTAATAGGAGGAGGATGATAAATATTCCAGCTCCCTTGCCCCTCATTTGTGATATTATTGAGAAGTGGTCCACATTGCATTCCTTACCACTCCAGAACAAGGTTCAGCCCAGGCTAGCCTGATTACTGTTTTAATAAATAAAGTTCTGCGGGAAAGCATTTGGGCCCATTTGCTTGCATAGTATCCGTGGCCACTTTCATACAGAGTGGAGTAGCTATGACAGAAATCGTATGGCCCTGTCTGACCATTTACATAAAAAATTCACTGATCCCTGCCTTAAAGAGCGGTTGGAACCCAGAGGCTCACAGCAGTAACCTACCACATCATGCTTCCTTTGTTAATTTCTTCCCCTTTCTTATCTCACTTTCTGGTGCTTTGTGTGATTCCCTCCCAAATACATGACCTTCTCTTACATCCTCATGTCAAAGTCTGCTTCTGGGAACTCCAAGCTGAGACCATGTGTGTTTGTACATGCCAAAAAGGACAGAATCCTTGCAGAGAGTGCTGGCGTACCCCTGTCCCTTCCAGGGTTGATAGTGTACAACTTCTGCAAGTAGGGAGCCAGAATATCTTAGCTTGGAGAACTCAGACATGCTGCAGTGTTGCAACTTTGACTTAAGGAGCTGAGTTCATTGTTGACCTGCTTCACTCATCAACTTAGGCTTATTCCTGAGTTTGTAGGAGATAAGCCCCAGGAGAAAACCTAGAAGGAAGCCTGCACGGAAGAATCCAGACTACTGGCCCTGGATCCATGAGTGTGGCTGAGAGCTCTGGGGCATGGCACTCCTCAAACTTGTAGCGTGGGAGACCTGACTTAGAGTGGCCCAGCTCCTTTTCAGGAGGCCAGACCGATGGGCATAGGTCTGAATGTGCACTTCCTCTAGGAAAGCCTGCCCAAGGAGAAGGGGGCTTGGGGCCCAGATCTCCTGGTGGTTGGCTCGTGTCTCTTTAGTTACACATGTAAATGTAACGTGCCTGGCCCCTAAAATCTGATGTATAACCCTGACTTGTGTATAAATATTTATTGTTTTTTTTTTTGTGCTCCTTTATATCCTATCTCAGTTAATCCTGAAATCCATTTATCATGAGGATGTGGAGGGTCTTAGTTGACAGATTAGAGAAATAGATGGGTCACAACCATGCCATTTATATTAGTTCTCTATTGCTGCATAGCACATCACCCCCAAATTTAGCAACTTAAAACAACAAACAGTATTTATCACAGCATTTCTGTGGATCAGGAATCTGGATGTGGCTTAACTCAGGGGCTCTCACAAGGCTGCAGTTAAGGTGCCGGCCAGGGCTGTAAACATCTCAGTGTTCAAATGGGGAGGATTCATTTCTGAGGATCCATTTGCACACGGATGTGGGTAGGATTCAGTTCCTTATAGGATGTTGGACTAAGGCCCCATTTCTTTGCTGGCTCTTGGTCAGAATCCTGCCTTGCTTAGTTCATTGACACATGGGCCTCTTCCTAGAGGAGCTTATAATATGACAGCTAGCTTTCAAGGAAGTGAGTAGGGGAAGAGAAAAAGAGAAGTCCAGTAAGAGGGAAGTCATTGTCTTTTTGTAACCTGATCTTGGAAGTGAGACCCAATGATTCTGATTTATTAGTAGCAAGTCATTAGGTCCAGCCCACACTCGAGGGGAGGGGATTTCGCAAGGACCTGATGATCAGGAGGAAGGAAGGGATGAGTGGGAGCCATCTTAGGATTTGACCCTACACCATAGCTGTCAATCATAACATCCCACTGTTCTGACAGTATTTATGAATGAGGTGTTAAACTTAAGCACATTTGACTGATTATCATTGATTCTTAAATTATATTAATAATTGTAGGGTGAAACATTGCTAAAAATTCTAATACCCACTCCCTGTTTTCTTAAAGATGTTACACAGCATATGCTCTTACAATTTTCAAGTTTCAGCTCAGATTTGACATCTTTGAAAGGATTATTCCTGGACTTCCAGCCTAAAATGATCGATCTCTCTGAATTCTGTAGACATATTTTCTATATTATTAATTTAGCATATAATTATACATGACCTTGTGACAGTTCTCTTGTTATGTTGAGTTACTGCTTGAATATTTTATTGTTTAATTTCCACCTGTTGACATCTTGTCTCTCCTTCAGTATTATAAACAATTTGAATGCAGCAACTCTAATATTTCAGATAAACGTGACTACACTGGAGATCCTCTTTAAATAGATGTTGGCTTTTTTCCTTGGATGATGTTGGTTTCCAGCCCACAACCATGACTTGTGATGGCTATTGAAGGGTATGATGCGGATTGCCCCTACACAAAGTGGACCCAATGGACTCAGATTTGTTAGTGTTGGTTTATTTATTTCAGCAGGTGGTTTTGGTTTAGTTTTTGATCTATTTCCTTTTGGTGTCAGTATAATAGCCATTGCTATTTGGCCTTTTCCTACTTTTGGTCAAGGATTAGGAAGCTAGAATCTCAAAATTCTGCTTTGATGGGAGCCATGGTTTCCCGAATGAATACTCAAGGTCCCCTTCTGTAATGTCTTGGTTTTGTGACGTGTCACTGGAGCTGGGAGGATGAGGAAAAAGGAACAAACCTTTATTGAAGGTCAACTTCTCTCCAGCATTGTTCGTGCTTTGCCTCAGAGAATGAAGATGGCTGCAAGTGTGAACTTTAGATAAACAGAGCGCTGTATTGCTATATTTTTATGTTTTGCATGATGGTTGTGTTAAACCAGGAATAGGAGGCTAGGTTTTGGGAAAGCAGAGTTAAAATAGACGTGGTTTAAAGGAATGGGGGCTGGCCACCACATCAGTACTTAGGGTTCTGAGTTCTCAGAGCCTGGCTCAAACAGCTGCTCATGATGTCTCCTTGCTATGGTAACAAGGGCATATGCTATGCCCCCTTCTTGGGGCACCAGTGAGAACTTTGACAGTCTTCATGGACTAGTAGGTGCTTAGGAGGAGGTATTGGGTTCATTGTGACACCCACCCCCACCCCCCTCCCCCGCAAAAAATTCACATGTTGAAGTTCTAATCTCTAGTACATCACAGTGTGATCTTATTTGTAAACAGGAGTGCTATAGATGTCATTAGTTAAGTTAAAATGAGATTTTACTGGAGTAGGGTAGACCCCTAGTCCAGTATGACTGGTATCCTTATAAAAATAATGCCATGTGAAGAGACAGACGCACCCACAGGGAAAATGCTAGGAGAAAGACCAGGAATAGATCCTTCCCTAGTGCCTGCAGAGGGGGCACAACCCAGCTGACACCTTAACTTCTGGTCTCCAGAACTGAGAGCAATGTCTGTTGTAAGGCACCGTGTTAGTGGTATTTGGTTTCAGCCACTGTAGGAAACTAATATAGGTGGCATTTCTGGCCTGGTTTTGAGGCCCTTGTACCTCAAGTCTTGTCCTTGGTCCTTTTTATCCCTGGCCCCACATGTGCCCTGGTCTGCCATTACCTTCAGGATTCCCTATGCTCTTAGGGACGGGGGTCACTGTCTTCCTACTATACTTCTGGGCTGATCACTGCTTTTCCATGGACAAAGGGGTCCATCAGGAGTAATGAAGGGGGCTTCTTTGCCTACGCTCAGGTGGCTGCATGGGGTTCAATCTGAAATGTCTGAAGACACCTGTTTCCAGCCTGGGACAGGCCCATTCTGCATGGGATGTTTTCTTTTTGGATTGCCCTGGCTTTCTGAGAAGTATACACATCTTCCAAGAGTGCACACATGTGCGGAAGTTCAGGGCCTCTGAGCACTAATGAGAGCTGCAGCTTCCAACTCACTTGATATGTTTGCTGTCACTTTCTTTCTCAGTGATGTCGGAGAAAGGAAAAGTCACACAGTCTGTCAGTCTTGTCGGCTCCCATGAAACTTGGAAAGTTCTATCAGTGGAGACTGACAGCTGTGTCTTCTTTTCTGTCACTGTGGAGACTCCTTCCTAGATCACGAACTTGGCCAGCAGGGTTCTGTCGCAACCCTTAGAAGCTGTGAGGGGACTGGCTGGGATGTGAGAGTGAGAAGGAAGGTGAGAGGCTCACCCCACAATCCGTAGAGAAAAAGCAGCACCCCCTCTAATTTAGCGCTTCTCAATCTCGGCACTGACGATGCTTCAGGTCAGATAAACTTTGTTGTGGAGTCTGTCCTGGACCCTGCAGGGTGTTCAGCAGCATCTCTCACTTCTCCCTACTGATGCCAGTGGCACCACCCAGTCGCAACAATCAAAAATATCTTCAGACTTTGCCAAATGTCCCGTGGAGGTGCAAAAATCACCTCTGGATGCAAACTGGTGGAGTCCCTTCAAACAGTTGTAGGGATCTGTGTGAAGGCCAGCAGTGCCCTCTCAGGAGGAGGCACAGACCCTCGTGTTAGGAAGGGAAGCTTGTAGGAAAGTGCTAGGCAGTTGTGGATAGTTAAGGGAAGTGTACAGGTGTGGACATGCCAGACTTCCAGGGATTTTTAAAGACAGGAGTGGAAAGAAGCCTCACCAGGTGCATGATGTTGCAGGTTTTGAATATTAGAATCATTGGGCTCCAGTGATCACATTACCCAGGACTTCTTGTTTGCTGGCTCCCAGTTAAGGAAACTTCCACCCTGGTGTGCCCAGGATACTTATAGTTAAAGCCTGTTTCCCAGGCATAACCAGTAACAGTGTCCCTTTTACTTTGGGAGGTACCCCAGCTTAGAGAGCAAATTGTATGTCCATCCTAACGATGGGCAGCATGCAGCCCCTCACTGTGTTTGTGGGTGACACAGGTACTAATCTGGATGCCTTCAGGTACTCCAGTTTCCCATTCCTCACCACTTCCTATTGAGTTACCTGCATTGGCCGTATGTCAGCATTTCTAAGGTGGACATTTGTTTTTCCCATTTTAACATTCCTGAATTCATCTCAACATTGATGGCTTCTTAAAATTGTCATTGCCCTGAGGCAGTTGTGATGAAGTTGTTGTTGTCATTGAAACCTCTCACTGGCTCTTGTTCTTATTGCTGCTGCTTCAGTTGACTTGTACATATTTTTGATACCTCACTTGCCATTTAAGAATTCACTGTGATTTGGCATCAAAGGACAAAGTTATTGTGACTACAGAAAAGGCATAAATTTAATATTATACAGCAAATATTTGTTGTTGAAGTATGACCTTGATTCAGTTTCTTGCAAAACAGCAAGAGGATATAAAAAAAGAAGAGGATCCCTGAGGCATTTTGAGGTCAGAAAGCACTGGGTTATGTTTAATTGACAGTGATTCTTCTCTCTTACCAGTACATAAAATAATGGTGCATCTTTATCTGATGTACCTCGATTCGCTGAAATACAGTGTGTCACCTGACTGGTCCCTGTTTGAGTTGGGGGCACTCAGTGGTTCTCACACTTTGGGAAATTGACTATAGCTACCCAGACCCCACCCACAAGGGCCTGATGTATATGTCATGGGTGGGGGGACCCTGGCATCTGAATTTTTAATACGTGTCTCAGGGAATTCTGACACAGGTGGTCCATTAGCCAGCATTACAGACACACTGATATGGTCACCTGTCTTCATTCCACATTGGAGGAATGTGAAGTCCAGAGAGGGGAAGGAAAGGCTCTGCTCACATGGTAAGTTGTGTGAGCTGGGACTGGTGTCCAGGGGTCTTCTCTTGATGCCTCCCCAGAAGTTAAATGAACTGAAGGACTGCTCAGCCATGTGGCCATCTCAGGGGGCCTTTGCCTTTGGGATTTGACCCAGAGTGGACCTGGTGGTGGAGGTCACTGGTCTGACATCTCAACTGTCTGCTTTACCTGTGTCTAGGTCCTCAGTACATGGGTGTGCATGTGTGTTTTTAGTTGTTTTCCCTACACATGTTATGGGACACTTGTTATATAAAAGAAAGTAAAGGTATTTTCAAGGACAGGAAATGGGGTTGCTGAGGAGAGTGACAGGGAGGCAGGGACAGGAAGAGGAGGAAATGTCACGTGAGAACGTCCGGGAAAGCAAGCAGATTGGAACAGTGACTGTCACCCTGCACATTTCTCGAGTGCTTGCTTGTCTACCAAGAGCTCTCCCAAACTTTTATTTGCTCATCCGTGTTTGAAACTGGGATGAGGGGCTTTCCAATATTTAGTACTCTCTATTTCCCTCTCCACCCTCATGCAGGCACTTCACTTTAAGGGGAGAAAACTGTGGGAGTCCAATCAGATTCATCCATGACCATTGGGCAAGAATTCCTTCCTGGCCCCTGAACTGGGCTGCCCACCTGGGACCCTGGTGCGGTGCTGGGCAATGACCTAACAGCAGTGTGGCCTGCAGGTCCTCCTCGTTGTCCCTTCAGGCCCCCCCTGGGCTTTTGTGACAGCCGGCATCCACAAGAGCCTCCCAGTTGTTCAGAGAACATCCGACTGAGCAAACTGAGTAGACCGTAATGAGCATTTGTGTTACACGTATTTACTTAACAATCCTGCCCCTGGGAAGGGACAACCTTGAATTTTCCCATGACTTCCTGTGTCTCTTTCCTTTTGCCATTCTTTCCTAATTTTATCTTTAGAAATGTTATTTTCAAAACTGCCATTGAACAAACATTTTCATGAGCCTGTATTATAAACATTTCTGAGGCTTCTTTTGGGCATTTCTCATGGAAAGGAGACAAGATCAGGATTTGGATCTGCATCCAGGGAAAGTAGGTACTCAGCTATCACTAAGGGAGATGCAAAGAGATATAACCCATTGGGTTGGAAGTCACTTAGTTTAAGTAATCGTCAAAGATATAAGGGTAAGACACCAGGGCCAATGAATGGACCTAGGCTGTGGACCAGTGTTGGAAGGAGTGTTCAAGGAGAAGCCTTCTGGGAGTTTAGTCCAGGCATAGTTGGACAGCCAAGTTTGGGACAGGCTGAGAAGTCTCTTCTAAGGAGGTAGGCTTAAGCTTTATCTTGAACTGTGGGTGTGATGTACAACAGCAGAGAGCAGGTGGAAGCTTTTCAAGTGAAGATAAAATGACCAGACAGCTTGCTCAGTCTTCCCACAGGTCTTGGTGGGTCCCTAGAAGATGAATAGGAATAAATCTAGAGGTCTGACTTGAAAGCCAGGTCAAGATGGATCAAAAAGTTATCTTTGTTAAAAGCTTCAGGCCTATTCCTACCTATAGACAACCCCTGGTGATCCCAAGTCATTAATCCACTGGAGGCCTCTCCTGACCCGAGTTCCCTTGCTTTGAAGTGCTCTGTCCTCTGCAGCATGAGGAAATAATTTGCTGCCTGCTTCAATGAACCATCAGGAGAGCCAGCAGACCTAATGACATGTGAGAATATTAACCTCCTACCACGAAGAGCTGTGAATCTTGAGCGGCAGTCTATAATTCACCCTGGACTCCTGAGCCAGACCCTCTCTGGCTTTCTCTCTCACTCACTTTCTCACCCAGAGAGAGGAGAGACCTACTCATAAAACTTTATATTCTTGAATAGTGTGAGCCTCACTGAGCTGTTTAGTAATGAGTGACTTTTCTTTTGCAGTCATGGAAAAATGTATAACCTTGGAGAGAGGAGCAGGGGGTGGGGGCCATTATTTTTAATGCTGCCTTTGGTGTAGGATTCTTTCTCCTAAAACCAGCAGCCTGCATGGTATTATGGAAGGTGACCATTAGAATGCTAGAATAGCCAAACTTCTTTGTCATACTGTACTTGGTCTCAAAAATCAAATAAAAACAGAGGGTAAAATACTAATTTCAGGGCATTTGGATATTAGAAGGGATCCTAGAGATCTTTTAAGGTCACTGGAAGGCAGAGGAGCACTTGAACCTCACTGTGCTGTGGCTGCATGTTTTTCACTCATTTCATGGCCTCTTGAGCCCCTTGAGGACAGGATTATATCTTAGCCATATGTTTTCTCCCAGGTCTGTGAAACTGTCTGACCCAAGAAAGGCCTCAAGCAAAC
This sequence comes from Sturnira hondurensis, assembly GCF_014824575.4. Classification (NCBI taxonomy): domain Eukaryota; kingdom Metazoa; phylum Chordata; class Mammalia; order Chiroptera; family Phyllostomidae; genus Sturnira; species Sturnira hondurensis. Next base: position 5,497,190 of record NW_028081392.1, read on the forward strand.
GTTAGTCAAAATGTGGAGCAAATCATCAGCTCCAACCCTAAGTCTTGCATATGAAACAAACCAAGATCCTCAAGGTAATTTTTTCACAGGCACAGCTAGTGTTTTCCTAGAACTATAGGGAGCCTTTTTCTCCTCTCTTCCTCTTTGATTACGTGATGGCTGCTCTTGGCAGTAGAATGTCACTGTGGTGTTTTCACAGGGAATGGGCTGTTCTGATGGAGGTTATCTAGGAAACTCAGTGAAGCCACACGATGGAAGGGCCCAATTAAAATTCAGGAGAAAGTATGGAAATGGCGCACTAGCTGTGGGGGGGTGGTGTCCAGGGATGTGTGGGTGTGGCTTCCTGGCAGAGAGCACCTAGCAGGGTAGGAAGTTATCTTGTAGAAACGCCTTGCTTATCAGGAGCAGACCCGTTTCAGTCACTGTAGGCCTGGGTTGGGGGTGCTCAGAAAATATTGGGTTGGCCCAAAAGTAATCATTTAGCTTTTTCCATATGATGGCTCTACTCGTGCTTAGCTGTCTTTAACTTCATTGGAAACAATTTGATAGATTGTGTTGGAACAGCTGTCATATCAATGTGCATTTTTAAAAAAACGTATCAGCCCTGGCTAGTGTGGCTCAGCGGATTGAGTGCCACTTGTGAACCAAAGGGCCTCGGGTTCAGTTCTCAGCCAGGGCACATGCCTGGGTTGTGGGCCAGGACCCTGGTGGCTGGGGGTGTGCAAGAGGAAACCACAGATTATTGTTTCTCTCCCTCTCTTTCTCTGTCCCTTCCCTTCTCTCTAAAAATAAGCAAATAAAACCTTGAAAAAAACTTACCAAAATTGGTGAATTTTTGTGTAGCCATTTAATACTGAAAATGAAGAAGATATACAATATTTTTGACATAGTGTGCTTTATTACTTCACAAAAGGTAAAAATGCAACGCAATGCAGAAAAATATTTGTGCGGTGTATAGAGAAGGTGCTATTGACTGATCAAACATGTCAAAAATGGTTTGCAAAGTTCCTTGGTACTTGTGATGTTTTGGTCAAATAATTCTTTGCTGTGGGGATGTTTTATGCATTTGAAGATATTTAATACCACCCCTGGTCTCTACCCACTAGAAACCAATAGGAGAAGAGAGCCAATATATTCAAAATATCCAGATCAATAAAGTTATTGGTAAAAATGAAAAATGAGTCTTTTATTTTACAGAAAAAAAACAGACTTTCTAGCCAACCCAATATTTGCTTAAGGAGGAATAAATGAATGAATGAATGATTCATTTCATGCTTGTTGGGATACTTTTCTATCCAGCCAGCCCGTTTAATTTTTCTATTTCAAGTGTCTCTGCACAGAACTGGGCACAGAGAGGGTTTTTAAGGACATACATGAGTAAAGAAATGAAGCTCTCTTCCTCTGCTGACCTGACTAGTACAGTGAATGGGAAAACCAATGGCTAGTTTCCTCTCTAGGTATATGTAATTCTCAGCCTTTCTATTCTCTGAAAATCACTATCCTCTTCCTTCTGCCATTTTCTTCTTCTTCTTTTTAAAGTTAATTTTATTAAAACCAGTCAAATTAAAACTGCTCTGTCCAGAGCATCTCAAGTTCCATTCATTATGGCTTCTTATCTTGTCAGGCAATCAGCATGGGAAGGCAGCTTGGCTATTATGCACATACAAAGCCCATCACTTTCCTACCAATAGCTAATTCATCAAACATTTATCTTTTGCCCTCTGAGCACCATGTCACTTCGCCTGTCACTCCCTAGTCTAGGATGCTGTGAAAGTTGAAAGAACATGGGAGCTGGGAGAGAATTTTTTTCTCCCCCGATTTTTCCCTTTCAAATGTTTGTTATTAATCAGATTTTATACTTGAGCCTTGAAATTCTCCCCTAAGCCTGCCCTCCAGACCCTACATTTTTGGCCACATGAAGGTTGGGATGGCCTGCCATGTTTACACTGAACTTTTGTATTGAATAATGTCGTGATTAAGGCAGTGCTAAAAGATCAGATTGGTTGGGAGTTTTTTCTCCTATGACCCACTTGGGAGCAGAGAATGTTGAAAAGGAAGAGACTTGTAAAATGATTGATTCCAGCCTTCCCAATTTGCAAAAGAATGAAGAAAAGCTGAGAGCAGGGCAAGGATTTGACTACAGCATTGCAGGAAGGTAGTGACCAAGGTTCCCTGGTCATCCTTCACACACAGGGTCTCTGAAGCCGACATTTCTCCATGCCTTCAGTTAATTCTTAATACATATTGCTATCTCTCTTGTAGCTTTAGCTACTTGCTTCCTTTTCTGAAGTAACCAGTTGTCTGTTTTGAAAATAAAATATGCACATTTTTGTTTTCAAAAAAGTCTTTCAAATATCAACATTCCTTATATTTATCTAGGTTTGTTTTCACATACCTTATCTCATGTCAGCCTCATTCCATTGTCTGCAAAGTGTACAGGTTAGGGGTCTTCCTGCAATTAGATGAGGATAGATTAGAGAATTAAACCTCAGAGGTGTTATTTTTTCAAGGTCTCACGGCACACCGGCACTTGAAAACAGAGCTCGTGTCCCCAGGTTTAGTGTTCTTACTTTGTGTGTCTATGTGTTACATTTATGTCTGGCTTCACTGAGTGGACAACATAGTCTCCATCAGGATACCACATTCCTTGTGAAAATACCACCAGGGCATTCTACCCGCCAAAGAGACAATCAGATAACCAGAGGGGCAGACGAGGATGAACGAACCTTCATTTATCCTGGGAAAATCTCTTATTTGTCACTCTGTATATCTGGAATTGTTCGACCTCTCCTCTTTGTCCCTACCACTGTTACTTCTGTTAGGTGTTGGTCTTCAGGGGCCAGAATGCGCCATTACAGGAAATGGAGTGCAAACTTGACAAAGTTGTTCTTTGAAAGGTTTTTCAAAGCACAGAGCTAGGGCTGTTTTGGAAGAAGAAAAATGGCTCCAATAGCAAGCCACTTTTGGAGGTCACTGTATCTCCCAGGGCCTTCTTTCCTGAAAGAGATATAAAGCTATCTTATAGTCTGGGACAGAAAACATGTTTTCACCTTTTTCAGCCAATTGGGGCCTCACAGAATCCGCAGTTGGCACGTTTTGCTGGCTTTCCTGGCATGATTCCATTCCAGGGGGCCTTGCCCATGGGGAGCTGGTCTTTGGGCAAGTATTTGATCAGGGCCCCTCTGGGTCCCTAGGGCCTTGAGGCCCAGCCATGTAAATGTCTCCTTTTCTGGTCGGTTTGCAATGGGTAGACAGCATCTGTTGAATTAAAAATTCCCTTTATGGAGGGTGGTGAAAGGCTCATGTGGAAGAGACACTGTTATCTTTCAAGCAAACAGTTCATGAGGTTGAAGAGCCGTGTTCTTGGCCCAACATATGTTTGCCCAATGGCTGTGGGAGCCTCCCCCCACAGGCGCTGAATTCCACCCCATGGCGACATGCACACATACCGCGGCTGCAGCACACCATGTCCGCTCCCTTACATCTCCCTAGTAAAGAAAACCTTCATTTATAGAACCCACCAAACAAACTGGCTCTTTAGACTCTTAAAAACAAACAAGATCCTGAGGCCACAGGCTCCATGCGTACATGTGTGGTTTTGTAAAATCTCAAGCCGTGAATCAAAATAATTTTAGAGACATAGCCAAAGCCCAGAACCAAGCCCTGTTACCAGGGTGGGAAAACTGCAGGGAAGACTCACCGAGAGGACAGAGGACAGCCAGATGGGCAGAGTGATGGGAACGAGATGTGGAGGCATCTGGTGTGTTTAACAGGAAGGGTACCTGGTTTTCCACCTCTGTTCTTAAGGACTCACTTGCCAAAATAACTCTAGGACAAACACAGGAGGGTGGGCTGAAAAAACAGGACCTGAAAAACACGGACCTCGTTTTTTTGAGAGCCCATCTTGCTCACATTACTTAATAATATACTGTCTTGTATGATTCTCCTTTCAAGTCCAACTTTCTTCTCTCTTCCCATAGATGAGAAACCCATTGGGAGCAGATGCCATGATTTAGGCATGTTTTGTATCCCCAGAACCTGCCATACTGAAGTAGATATCACATACATGCTTTTTGGTGCTGAATAAGCTTTTTCGAATGTCAATTACTTGATTGCCATGATCAAGTCACTCTTCTTATATTCCTTCACCACCAAATTTGGTATAAATATAAGTAGATGCTCAAAAGATTAGAATTCAATTAAACTGAGACTTAGTTCAAGCCTGTCTCCTCTTTGCAGCTTTCTCTAACCCACCTTCCACTCTTCAGAGTGGTGCTTATCATCCCGATCTAACCTGTTAATTACCCTGCACTATCTGGTAACCACTTTCCTGTCTGTATCTATTACTTAAGGGTAGAGGATCATGCCACAGTCATCTTTGTAGCTCCTGAGACTGGTGAAGTACTGGCCACAGAGTTGGCACTCCACACATTTTTGCAAATGAATGAATAAATAAGCAATAGAGGTACATGCCAAGGGACCATTAGCTGATAAGTTTCAACCCAGCTCTATCTAATGAATACTTAACCTCATGAGGACTGCATTAAAAAGAAACTGTAGTAACTAGTTTTTCGGGGGATTGGTCTAGGAGGGATAGGAAGGACGTATAGATTGAAAGGCAATATAATTGGAAGACCATCTGAGTCTATGAGTAACATTGAGTACATATTATCAATGGATTACAAAGCTATACATAGTATTTGGATAAAGGGTGTGACACTGGTGAATTTCCATTTCTGTACCTCAACTAAGAATTATTTACAGGTAGTTTACCATCATGTAGTTGAGGGAACACTGCACCACGTATCCAAACATTGTAGATATGGCTTGGTCACCATGTATGGTTTCAGGTAAGCCACTTTACTTCTTGGAGCATTAGTCACCTATGAAGGGGAAAATGGAGCACCCTAAAATTTCCCTAGAACCCAAAGTGTATGAGTTTGCAAAGAAGTCCATGATAGAGCGTATTTCACAAAAATAGAGTTGTGGCTTCTAGTTTACAGACTATAACAGACCAATGTGTTGGCATGGTCTGTTTCAATTATGGGGATGTCCCCACAGATAGAAGAGCATCGAAGAGGAATTGCACAGTCCCACCTGGAGGAGCAGAATGAGGGGCAGAGTTTGGTGTGCTGGAGAGTGACAGAGTCAGAACTCTCTGCTGCCCTCTCTCCACCAGGCTGAGTTCTAAGGGACCCTTCTAGCACAGAAGGGGCAGCTCTTGGCAGCCCTTCTAAACTGTGGTTATAGGAAGGAGCCCTAGTGAAATAAGCCCAGTATCTGGATAGAATATTAGAGGTTACCAAATCTTCTCTTCTATGCAGAAATTCTCTCTAGATCAGGGCTGTCAAACTCATTTTCACCAGGGGCTACATCAGCCTCACGGTTGCCTTCAAAGAGCTGAATATAATTTTAGGACTGTATAAATGTAACTGCTCCTTCACAGTTAAGCTGGAGCTTGGCACTGCTGCCAGGTAGAAACAAGGTGCCAGGCCGGATAAAACACGGTGGAGGCCGGGTTTGGCCTGCGGGACTTGTGTTGCCACCTGTGCTCTAGATGTTCTCCATGACTGTAGTCTCTGACCCAATACATACAGTGGTCCATAAGGCAGCTCAATCCTTTGGCAAATAGTCCTCTATTTTTGCAAGTTTAAAAAAATTGACCCAAGATGTCTCCTCCCAACTTACATAATTTTCTTCCGATTTGTTTTACTGCATTCTGGAATGGCATAGTCTTAGTACTTTGAAACGAAGTCTCCTCTGCTCCTAGTTAGTTATCTTGACTCCTTCAAACCACACTTTCCTACACTCTGGCCACCTGGTTGTTCTCCGTGTATGGTGTTCCTGAGTCCTGATGCCCCTTTGAGTCTGGCAATCAGAATTGAAACAAAGCTCCCCTAGGTAGAGTTACTCAGGGGCCAGTAGAATGGATGCCAATCAGATTAGCAGCCCCATTGTGATGCTTTATACTGAGCCAGGGTGTCAAACTCATTTTCATGGGGGGGCCACATCAGCCTTGAGGTTGCCTTCAAAGGGCCGAATGTAATTTTAACTTCTTAACAGTTAGGGAGTAGTTACATTTATACAGTCCTAAAATTATTTCAGCCCTTTGAAGGCAACCACACAGCGGATGTGGCCCCCGGCAAAAATGAGTTTGACACCCCCGTACTAAGCCCTCCTTATACCCACTGCTCTTTATTCAAGGCTCATTCATCTTCTGTTTGGGAAGTTGTCTTGTTTTACTTAAAAGTAATATTTGCTGCTGTTTTTCATTATTATAAAATACTTATTCATGATAGAAAATCTAGCAACTAGTGAAACCTGTAAAAGAGAAAAAACCTATAAACGCATTAACCAGGTGTTAGAGGTATATATCTTAGATATATACATGTATCTATCTTAGATATATCTATGTATTGATCAATTGATAGATAAATATGTAGATATGTATGTTCATGTGTACCTTGAAGGGCATTTGTGTATGTATGTGCAGAATCATCATATAATTCCTATGTGCAAAGTTGTGCATCGTGATAGAAGTGTATAAACTAGAAACAATAAAGACTGGCCTAACGACTATTGACCGTCAGCATGGAAAACATGGTACAGATGAAAATTTGTGTGGAGAATTGAGGGTATCACACAGATGCCTTTCCATTTCCCTACACGAGATCTTAGTGTGTACACTCAAGTATGTATATTATAACTTAACTTGAAGTGCTTAGATTCCATGACAGTATTATTGGATCAGTAGATATTTAGCTACACTGTCATTTTTAATTACTGTGTGGCATTTTGTTATGCAGATATTCAATCATTCCTCCATCATTGGGAATTTAGGCTTATTTACAGTTCACTATAAATAATGCTGTAGTGAACATACTTAAATATGCACATTTCTTTGATATTTACTGAATAAATTCTTAGAATTACTAGATTAAAAAGGTGATCATTTTAAGCCTTTTAATTAAATTGTCATCCAAAATGGTTAAAATAGTTTCACTCCCCATTAATGTTGTATTAGTCTATTACCTTGAACTTTTAACAAGACTATGTTAAGATTTAAGAAAATAGTGTATTTGCTATCTTGTTTAATCTGAATATTTTCGATTCCCAGTGAAGCTGAAATTTTACCCATTTTCATTATTGACCCTTTTTATTCCTTGTGTATTTTCTGTCCCTGTCTCTTGTTCATTTTTCTTAGGGTTTTCAAGTTTTCCTTAATTATTTTTTTAAAGCTCTTTTCATATTAAGGGTGTTAAACCTTAGACTATTGGAAAAGATTGCAATTATTTTCACTTGCCTTTTAATTTTTTCTTTAAATTGGTGCTTTCAGGTAGTTGAACTTTAAATCTGTGTTTAAGTGTTTGCATTAGATACTCTGAAATATCATCTTGTTGGGCTGAAACAATGGGTTGATCCAACAGTATCATTTGGGAGCTCCTATATCCTTCTGAGAATTTTCCTAGGGTCTTGGCTTCCGTACATGTAGTGAACATGGCCTTATCAAGTTATCAGGAAAAAAAACAAAGTCCCCAGAACCTTCTCTGAGAGCAAGCTGAGCCATTAATTAATGTTCTTCAGGCGTGTGCTCTCCAGGTTGGCTCAGTTGGTTGGAGCACCCGTCACCAAAAGGGCGGTGGGTTCTATCGCTACTCAGGGTACGTACCTAGGCTGCAGGTTTGGTCCCTGGTTGGGGCCTGAACAGGAGGCAACCGATCTGTGTTTCTTTTCTTTCACATCAGTGCTTTTCTCTCTCTCTTTCCCTTCTCCTCTCTCTCAAAAAATTAATAAAGACATAGCCTCAGATGAAGATTTAAAAAAAATATTTTTCAAGTTTCTGGACCAGTTATGACCTTACCTAAAGTTGTTATTTTCTAGCCTATTTTTTGCTCTCCCATCACAATAATATCATTAGAAGCCTTTTCAAGCCATTTTAAAATCTGAATACAATATACATCTTTACTCCTTGTCAACTATTCACGTTAATATCTAGTCTCATAGAACTTGTCCTTAATGCAAAGAAACTGCCTGTTTGAGAATCTATGCTATATTAAATTGATATCCATACTACCCCATTATATAAGGGATTTGAGCTAGCCTATTAGAGTTAATAAAACAAAACTAATATATAGATAAATAATATATCAAGGCTATAAAAATTATAAGCCTCAACAATGAAGTTCAAAAGCAGATATAGAGACCTTTTTACAGTTGGGTCATAGTTTGGCTCTGAGCTTACTGGAAGCAAAAGCGGAAAGGATAAATGACCAGATACATGATTTACATTGCCCTAGGGCAAGCAAATCCCAGTTCCTCAGAGGTGTACTCTGACCACAACTTCGTGTAGACAAGGTTATAAACTTATGGATCCAAAGCATGAAGAATCTCGCCTACCTTTTCAAATCACTGGAACTACAAGTTCCCATATCTAGGCTTCCTGCTTCTTACTTATTCTCTGTGATTCCTTAGAATCACATTTAATAGTTTTCTCAGCGTTATTAGGTAGGGTGCATGATGGCTTCACACTTGATGCCACTTAAAGTTAACAAATACCTAGCTTACTACCTTAGATTTTTGACTGGTCTTGGATTCAGATCTCTTATGCCAGTGTTCAATTTTATTCTCTGTAGCTCAGGGGTCATCCATCCTGACAGGGCCTGATAGGGCTTTGGGGGTGACTTTGAAAAATTCTGTGTGATATACTGTCAGTATATACCGAGTTGGTGTCCACTGTCTTATATTCCCCAAGACTTTTCTGTCTTCTTCTGTTTTCAACAGACACTTTTACCTGCTATTGATATTGTTGTAGTATATAGTTATTTGTACATATATCTCTGATTGTGACCTGAATGACAGAAAAATCTAGAGAAAATATGTAGAGCCAACTATATATATATCTATATATATATCTATATATATATATAGTATATTATATGGAATATGCTATAGTATATTACTATATGTAGTATATTACTACCATACAAATAGCCTTTCTAAAAATGTCTGTACTGCCTGGGGCCATTTTTTGGAACATGGCCAGTTGTGTTACAACTCTCCTGTTCTTTCTTCTGGTTCCCTGATGCCCATCCTGTCCTGTATCTGGGGTCATGGCCTCTTTCGTCAGTCAATCTGTAAATATTTCCTAAGGGCAGCTCTGTGCTAGGCAGAGTACTTGGCATGGTAGAGGGTATAAGAGGGGCACAAGTTACTATGTTTTCTCTCAAGAGTGATGTTTAAATTACTTCACCACTGAATTGACCAAATAGATCCTGGCTATAGCAGGGTCCTTAGAGCCCCTGTAATGTGGATATATTAACCACTTCGTTGCTGAGTTGTGGAAAGGCCTGGGGGCTCCTGGGAATGGCCAGGATAACAGAGAGGGGAACCCCAGGTGTTCAGGGCTGCAATGATTTACCAATTGGTAAGGACCTCTGTTTAAATGGTTTAATAACCAGAACTGTTGTGTGGGTGCTGGCCACAGGGTGAGGAAAGGGAAGCATTCTGGCTCGAAAAGAATGCAGATTTAGGGTCACCCTCGCAGCTCCTGGCCACTCACCCTGTGACCTTCTCTTTGCCCTGCTCTGGGGATTCTGTTGGTGGCTTTTCTCTCAGCATCTGACAGGGTTTGTGGCCGAGGAGTCGTCAGTTGGCAAAGGGGTCCTGAGCCCCCACCGACATTTGGCACTTTCCAGGTCTCACGGGGCTTACACTGAGATCCCCTTGTGTTGGGAGCCTGGCAGGCAGAATTCATCTAGAAGGACCCCTGTGAGTGTGCAGAACTAGCCAGTGTGGTAGACAGCAGACATGCAGGTTAGGTCCTCTAGAATTTCCACGGCCTCCCCATTTTCTCAGCTCAGAATATGTATGTGGATACTTAGGTAAATGCAGTGGAGGAAATAGGTAAAGATCTTATTTTCTGAATTGGTTTGAGAATATTCTAACCTTTGTTTCTGGATTTGAGGCCAACTGTGGAGACACATGTCTTTCCTAGGGTCTGCGGTTGACTGTCTCCCTCGTTCCCTGCCCCCGTCATACCAGGCAGACACGTTGTTCCTGGTGTATGCTGGGAGCTGAGGACAGAGGGATTAATTCTCACCACAGCATATACCCCAGAATGAAGTTGGCTGTTCTTGAACCAGGGGCTCTGGAGGTGTCCTTTAGATTCTCGTCAGGTAAGGGGCAAGAAGGGCTAATGGCTGCATATGAATATCGGGCAGCAGTTCTCCTGCCCCAGTTTTCCCAGCCCTGCTCTGGTTCCGGGCCTGGCCCTCTCCTTCCCAGTTCTGACAAGCGGCTAACTTTTGGAAAAGCAATGAAGGCCGCTGAGCGTGTGCCCACCAGGAGCAAAAGGGATTGGGGTTCAAGGGATAGCCCTTTTGTGGACCTGCTGCCCTGCCCAAGGCGGCTCACAGCCACTGGCCTAGCTTGGAAAGGGAGGCTGTCTGTTTGGTGCCGCTGTTTTTATAAGCTAATGAGGGCAGAGTGTGAGCCACGGGCAATGATGCTGGGATATTAACTGTGACAGGAAGCTTGATCATAATTATCTTAACGAGGATAGGGTTAATTACAGTGGAAACTTAAAAGTTCTCTGTGTTTGAATCCGCTGGAACTGAATGCGTTGTGATGTTTTGTCATTTTGATATGACTTTGGAAAAGGCACTGGGACTCTCCCAGCAGCCGCAGCCGCAGCCGCTCCTGGGGGAGCCCAGCCAGAGCCCTGCACGTGAGTAACTGAGATGATACCTGTGGGTGAGATAATGGGCAGCTTTCCTGCCGGTGCAGTGGGAGGCACACAGCCTGCAATGCGCTTCTGAGGTGCTGATTAGGTTTCCAGAGCAAAGCACCTGCCACACTGAGCAGAGCAGACTGCACACCCATCTCCCTGCCTGCCCTTGACGTCTCTTGACGGGGCTGGGCGCATCTCTCTCTAGCTGGCTGTGCTGAAGGAGCAGCTGAAGCCTTGTCCTCCTGCTCTAGCCCCTGACCATACCTGCCTCTCTTTCCCAGCCCACCCCTCAGACGCCTGCAGCCACTGCCAACCAAGCTGGTGAGTAGACCCTGAGTGCAGTTGCCCCTTCCACGGGGCTTATGGGACTGGGGGACATTTTGCTGTCCCCACACAAGGTTAGAGCAGAGAAATTACAGCCCTGTCATCTTTTCCTTATAGCTACTGTAGCTGTCCCATTAAACAGCATAGATCTCGTGGCTCCTCAAAGCCTCTTTGCCTTGTCATTTTATTTAACAGCACATATCTATTTGCAGGCATTTTGAATATAGGGGTATGAACTTAAAGATCGATGCAAATAATTTCTTTCTCTCTCCTTCCAAGAAAACAGCCATAATGACAACAGCAAAAGTAAACTTTTTTCAAGTAAAATAGAAAACCATCTTCTAGGTGTTGGTTTATTGGCTTCCACATGCTAGCTGAGCCCCAGAAATGCTGTCCCCTTCCGTTTTACCCTTCAGTAATCTATTTGCCTCCTGTCCCCCATCCCTCAGCTCTGAATTATCTGATTAAATCACCAAGAGTATACCACACTGATGACCTGAAGACAGGGATTTATAATTAGCAGCCCCCCCTCCCCACCATGTAACATTGTTCCCTTTTAACTGAGCAGCTAATAACATTACATAGCAAAAGGAATCTCTATACCAGGCAGGTGGAGGGGGATTGGAGCTGAGCTTCCCCATTCCTCTCTGAAGTCTGGCTCCACAAGCCAGTCTTGGGCTCCTCCTGGGGCCTCCTTAAGAGAGAAAGGCGGTCTCTGTGGGCACTCCCTCTAGTGTTACCGGCTTTGTCCCTTTTCATGCTTTGTCATTTTGTTTTATGCCTCCCCTGAAGCACTCTTGGAAGGGAGCTTTCTTTTCCTTGCCAGTTGCCAACTGTTTGCTGATTCTCATGATATGAGTATTTGCATAACATAACTTGAGAACAATGTGCATTTGGATGCTGCCTCTGACCAGAACCCAACTGATGTTTGTGCACAAAGGACTTATTAGCCCTCCATAAGGTGCCCTGACGGGGAGGTGGGAGGTGGCCTCAACTGCCCTTGTGGTCCACAGAGCCTAGTTCTGGAAACCACTTTGGGATCCTCACTCATTAACCCCATGGAAGAAGGGGCATTGGGAAAGGTCGAAGTCTCCCTGCAGAAGACTTCGACCTTTCCCAATGCAGACTTCCTGCACACCTTTGTGGGTTTGTTTATCTGCCCACCCTCTGCATCCTGAACAGCCCTGTCACACAAGTCAGGGCTTCCAGAAGAATCAGTGTATGACAGGAGGGTGAGAAAAGGAAGAAACAGAAGTTGTCAATCTTCTTTCACTTATTCTCCACAAGATACTATGAGCTGGAGTCAACTCAGAACAAGACTGTTCAGATAGGCTATTGTTCCCAAAGTCACATTGCACATAACTAGTGGAGCTGATGCAAAATTCAAGACCTTCCTGAGTAAGGAATATAAGTCACATTTTCCTCCCTGAAATGTGAAGAAGATGAGAAAGGAGGAAGAAGGAATGAGACTTAATGACCCCACTGATCCTAAACCTGAAATGTATTTGGCCTTGCCTTCCCGCTGCAGAGCAGGTAGTGTTGGCTACAGGAGGGTGCATGGTGCTGGGCCCTGGTGGGACACTCTGAGGATCAGGCAGAAATGGGACATGCTGGTGGAGCTCTGGGCCCAGTAGAGTCTGGGGATTTAATTAAATACTCACAATGCATATTTCACCTCCCAAGTACTAACTCTGTTTCCAAGTCCTCTTGGCAGAGGTCCCACAGGGAGATGCAGATGCCTTGAGAAAGTTCTTGTGCTGAAGTTCACACCCACACCAGATGCACAGGCATTGCACGTGCAGGCAGGTGGGTCTGTCATGTGTGTGCTATCAGTAAGTGAATAAATAGAGTAGACAACACCTCCCTGATTTGTCACATTTTATTGCCCAGCCAGGAGATCCCACGTGAGTCCACTCTCTGGTAGATGCTGGAGCTTAGCTGTCATCCCGTGCAAGCTCAGCACCGCTCTTGCATCTGGCAGGTGACCGAGCGGGAAGTATGTGTGTCTGCATATGTCCCTCCACCGGGTGGCTGTCTTTAATTAATGTCTGCGAGCGCCATGGCCAGCACAGGCATACCACTGCCCCTCACCACCTCCACCCCCAATACTCCAGAGCCCACGTTAAGAGTTAGCGTTCAGCTAAGCGCATAAACAAGGCTGTCTCTCCTTTTCTGATACTTTTCTTTCCTGAGCTAGGTACTTAATTCCTTCAGATGCCTATTTACTTACTGCCTTGACATCTACATTGCTGCACTCGATACTTCCTTCAAAAATAAAGTGAGAAATCCACTTTCCATAAATTAAAACAGTAACTTCAAGCCAGGAGCATTGAAATAGGAATTTCCCCTACCTCCCACCTCTGTTCTCCAAAGAACAAGAAGTCTTGAAAGAAAAAGAAACAGCTCTCTCAGACCAGAGTGATTATGTGCTTCCTAGCTGCCTTGCTGTTGGGGGCAGCCACAGGGACACTGGGCAGAAGCAAATTAAGTGATTAGTGACGGAAAAAAGCAGAGAAAAAGAGTCAAAGGCGGTGAATGAAGAGAAAGGATTCTTTCCTTGCTGTTTCCTACCACTGTGCAGAGGAGAACCGCTAAGAAATGATACTTGAAGTTATATTTATTATTGTAAGAGGGGTATGATATTTCTGGGCAGGAATGATGGATGACAACTTAAATTTGTGTCCAGGGAATGAAGGTGAACTGTGACAGAGTTATTTATCTTGGGAATGGAGGTTAGGGTCAGCCCAGGCTGGGTGCCTGAAGGCACAAGACATTGACAAATTTATCCTGCAGGCCGTATCTGAAGCCCTTTGTTTTGGATCCTGGCTACTCACTAAGTGACCCTCATCCTTCATGTTGGCAATGCGTGAAGGATGCGGTGAGTGCCAGCGGCCCCTTCTCCCCCGCCCCCGCCCCAGCTCCCGCTACTAATTCTTGTCATTCACTTTGCTGACAGGCACCAAGCCCAAACTATTCCCAGTCCTGAAAGGGAAGGTTAAAATATTTATTTCGGCTCATAATGGCCTCCCTGATTTAGTGCAGGATCATTTTTCCTGTTGCCTTTGTCATTGCAGGTCACTGGAAGGACTGAGCGCGTTCGGGAGCCTGGAGGAACTCATCTTGGACAACAATCTGCTCGGGAATGACCTCGTGTTGCCAGGGTTACCCAGGCTTCATACCTTAACCCTCAACAAGAACCAAATATCCTTGGCTCTGCCTGCTGCCCCCACTCCCCGCCCAGCCCCAGAGTGGTCCCCTCCACTTCGCCACCTCTCCTCCCTTGCCCCATGCAAATACCTGCAAAATGTCAAATGAGTTTTATGTGTCAGCTAAATTAAAGTATGTGAAATACAGTCCATGGGCAGACAAAGCGTTCTGTCTGCTGGCACTCGGGACACTTCAGAGTAATTTATTATAGGTCATTCATAAATGAAATGCACCATTATATCTTCCTGTTGCTCCATTTTAGTGTAGAGATCTAAGTTATGGCTCTGAAGAAATCTTTTTAATAGATAAAAATAGAGAAAGAAAATAATGTCACGGCTGCCAAGAAGGCGAATCCAGGTTCTGGTTGCTTGGGCTTGTGTGGGAGGGCGGCCTCTGGTGGGCAGTAGAGGGTAATGCTGCTGAGCAAACTTGGCCTTCACAGAGGTTTCTGGTATGCTCTGTTGCAGGCTTAGGCAACAGTTCTGGTGAAGGAGACCGGGGAAGGGGCTAAGGTGGAGAATAAGTGTGAAGCCTAGGCCTGTCTTTGTTTTTCATCGTGTTTATCATAGGAGGGTCACGAGAGAGCCTGTGACAACCAGTCTAGCATATGGCTTCTTCTTAAAATGGTGAGATGAGACTCAGACTAATTGCTCTGGATTCCAAGTGAGGCTGAGAATGGAATCAGAATCTTTACTGAGCGTTCCTGTGGATCAGGCCCTGTGTAACTTTAAGTGTATTACAGGATGGGGAAAAGTAGGTTTACAGTTGTGAGTACATGAAATGCAAAGTTTATTCTTGTATTATTTATTCTTGTATTATTTTTCCGTATAAACAACTATAAACCTATATTTGCCCTACCCTGTATTTTTAATTCTTATCAAACTCCATGAGAAGGGTGTAGTTACTTCTTTTACCTAGGTGGGGAAGGAAGTGACATATAGACCTACAGCCAGACGTTTTACGAGATGCTGGGTCCCAAATTCAACCCCAACTGTGGCTGTATCCAAAGTTCTCTTTATTCTACTATATTGCTTCAGACCTGAAGTTCAGGTACCTGGTGTGGTTTAATCAGTTGTTCATGATCACATACTAAGTTAGAAATAGAAAAAGGATCAGGACATTTTCCCCTAGACTATGATATAAAACCAGATGCATATGTTAAGTTAAATATAATATACATATATGCATATGTCAGTAATGAATAATGATTTGCAATATTTATTGTTTATCAGTCATAAGTTTACACATTTTTTTATTCTGTAAAATGTACTACTCGTGGTCATTATTAATGGCACTTTAATAGAAGAAGGAGAAGGCCAATAAGTAAATACAGTATTATAATGAAATGTTGATGAAATTTTTTCCTTTCATATCCTTTGGTCAACTAAGTGTTCTGGTCATTGTTTCGAAAGTGTTATAGTTAGTGTGTTTTATGGCTTCCTTGGCTGTCTTAGGTGACCAGTTGGAAAATATTCTCACATTAACCAAGAGCCAGGTCTGAAGGTACAAGGACTTTGTAAGCCCTATTGGCATCATGTGTGTTGCTGTCCATGACCACTGCAAGTCACATATCAAATGTAGAACCAATGTGAGAGGGGACTATACAAGGTGTGACTACATAGAGGTATGACTCATTTCATTAATAGTCTAACACATGAACCCTTGATATTATCTCCTTAAGCTTTTACTTGCTATTTGTAATAAAGGGAGACCTAGAATCAAGGAACTATTGACCTTCTAAAAAGATAAGTATTAACTCTTTTACAAACTAAAATTTTATTTTAAACATATTAGGAAGCTTGCTATCAAATGGGGTTCTACCTCAAGTTCTTTTGTGCAGTTTGATTTTAATTTTTTTGCTTTTAAACATACGTATAATGGTTATTCACCCCTACCCCCCCCCTCACCCATTTTATCTGCTTTACAAATTTAGAGTTTTCCATTTGGGTTTTACTCACGGTTAAATATGTTTATACAATGCCTGTGTTACTGGACTTTGGGAACATGGGTTATGGGTTTCTTTTATCTTTTAGTGAGAAGCACTATCAAATAGTGCTTAAGAACAACAGATTATGAAGCCAGACTTATTGGACTTGTACCCAGGTCTACCACTGACTGCATGACTTGGACAAGTTACTTAACATCCCTGTGCTTTGGCTTAAGAAGGGGACAATAATAGTACTCATCTCATAGGTTATTGTAATGGTTACTGTAAGAATCTCACGAATATTAAGTTATAGTAACACAGTAGGTTCTATATAAGGGTTAGTATTATAGCTATTATTATTATCCTACAGAATTATGCGAACTTATCTGAAGTTATTTGAGCCATATTATAACCAGCACCAGAGTATAGATTTGGAGCACTTCTTTGACTTGTGCAATTTAATATTACCCTCGTATCGTCCTGTGAGTTTGGTATCCCTGAGAATAAGTCTCATTTTATGAAGAAACTGGGAGAGTATGAACTATTGAATTCACATAGATTGTTTGCAGTGGGCTCATTGTTTGTGGTGGGCCCAGTTTAGAACCCAGGTATGTTAATTTTCAGCCCCGACTCTAAAACTCAAGGTGGAGGGGCTATCTCTACACAGGAAGAGGAGCTGAGAGGTAGGAGGAGTCAGCCGCCAGTACCTGGCCCCACAAAGCCCTGCTCCCAGAGGCAGAGGGAGCTTATGAGCGGTTCTACATCCTAAACCCAGCGTTGGGCACATTTTTCTCAGTTGAACACTTCCTCGTTTCCAAACTGCATACCTCTTGCTTGGCCTCCCACATGTGTTCTCCCAGCCTTTGTCTCTGAGGGCTCTTTCAGCCCTCAGCTTTGGTGCCTTGTCCTGATATACCTGAAGTCCGGTCTTCCCAGATTACCTCTTCATCTCTTGGTTCCTAGCTTATCTCACATTTCTTCCTTAGGTTCATTTAGACTGGCCCTGTAGTGACTGATGGGCCATGGAGTTGACCTCCTCTCCCCAACATTAACATTCTCTCTCTATCTCTATCTCTATCTCTATCTCTATCTCTATCTCTATCTCTATCTCTATCTCTATCTCTATCTCTTTCTCTTTCTCTATCTCTTTCTCTATCTCTATCTCTTTCTCTATCTCTATCATCTTTCTCTTAGGAGTGTATACACACTATCCCTGGCTCTCTCCCTGCAGGGGTGGGTACTTGGTCATGGTCTCAGTCATCATGTCTGAATACCCAACCCCAAATAATGGAAAAACTGAGATGGTAGGAAAAATGGATATCTAGCCTTTCACCTACTCTTCCTTCAGGGGTGAATCGGGGAAGGATGATCAGTGACTTCATTTTAAATCACTGTTCATTTCTTAATTTTTTGTCTCCCGGTGTACTTCAGCACATGTATGAAGAGATAGCATGAATTGTAACCCCAACAAGGAAGACATTAATACAGATGGGATGTGCTCCAAGTCAGGAAGCTGGCCTAGTGTCCCCACAGCAGCTGACGGCGTCATCCCAGGGAAGTCTGCAGCTTGTCAGAGCCCTCAGTTATGTTTTTTAATCTATAAATGGGTAATATATATTTCAGAGTATTATGAAAAGTTATATATATATATATATATATATATATATACTAATTTTCCATATATATATTTTCCATATATGTATGGAAAATCACTTTATACCTAAAGACTTTATGACTTCTTGGTACATTTTACTGTTAGCCAAAGCCTCAATGCTTGACAAGGATAAGCCCAAATTGGAAACAACTGAGTTACCGAGCACAGCTGGATGATAGCACCTTATGGTCTCCCACAAAAGCATGTAAGAATTTTCATTGTTCAGCATAAAATTTCCCTTCTATGTTAGGAAATGGTGAGTCATGTTTCCCTGGATATGCCATTTCTTAGGTTCTAGGTTTAAATATAGACAGTGTCATTTATTGGCAGTGTGATTTTGACCCCAGTTTTCTCGATTGTTACATAGATGTGATAATATTTCTGACCTGTTTGCAAACCAAAATGAGATAATATGTCCTGTAGATTTAGTTAGCATTAAAAAATCCTATAGTAGAATGAGCTCGGGTTGTAATCTCCCCAATGACTATATATGCTGCCCTTTGACCTGGAGTTTACCATAGAGGGAGGGTACATCCTATTTTCTCACCTGGGAAACAACTTCAGACTTGTGCAACTGGCCATGGTGTTGCTTTGATCTTGGTCCCTTGCAGGAAATCTCACTTGGCAAGACCAGCCATGACAGCTGGGCTCTGCAATGGCAACTTTCTGTGGACAACACTAAAAAATTCTAAATGGTGAACATTCTTGAGAAGACTTGATGAAAGAAACCAGGTGTGTGCTGAGAATCCAGATGGACAGAAATGAAACTATGCTAGGGAGCTTCAAATTTTTTAAAGAGGTAAAAAAATAAAAAGGAAACTAAAACCCTTAGGAGAACCTCTGGAAGTGTCTCCACTGTGGTGGTTTGAGTAGCCACAGATTCCAAGTTCCCTCCTTTGATTGCCTCTGGTTAATTATCTATGCAGGTTGACAAAAACCTGCATTATCTGTTCAGGAATGTGCACATTCTATCTTGGAACTTGCAGTCAGGAAGAACAGAGCCGGTCTTTGCTGATCCAGATGACCAAGAAACCAGTTAAAACTCCTCCTCTTGCTTCATTCTCCAGTGGTGGTATCAACCTGATGATGAAGTTCTGGTCCATAGCATCCATGAAGGAGGTCCTAGTGATCCCTGCCTGGTGTGGATTAGGGAAGACTACCTGGCTCAGCCCAGTTGGTCATTTAGTGGATAGTTGAAAAGATTAGGGCCCTGGCTGGTGTAGCTCAGTGGATTGAGCGCGGTCCTGAGAACCACGCGATCGCGGTTTGATTCCCAGTCAGGGCACATGCCTGGGTTGCAGGCCAGTTCCCAGCAGAGGGCTCATGAGAGGCAACCATACATTGATATTTCTCTCCTTCTCTCCTTCCCTTCCTCTAAAGATAAATAAATAAAAAAATAAAAAGAGAAAAGATTAGGAAGATGAAGTAACTTCTACCATACACAATATCCTAAATGAAGCAGTCTCAAAGACTGTAGAAATCCAGAATTCCTTGGATTTATTGACAAGATGGCCGAAGCTTCTTCCAACCTTTAGACCTCTTGCCCAAGAAATGATCAAGAGATTCAAAGTTTGCATCTCCAGGGCTTCCTGCTCAGGGGCAGGTCTAGATTTTGTGGAGTGTGAAACTTACACAATTTGAGAAGGCCTTTTTAAAGGGAAAGACTACATAATTGTGAATGCAAAGTTAGGTATGGAAATTAATGTTCCTGGAAATAAAATATGTATCAAAGCAAATTAAAATTTAAGTTAAAATACCGCACATTAAAATATTTAGAAAAGTAAATTTTTTATACTCACATGCCTGTATAAAAACCTTTTTCTTATTTTTTCCTGCAAATTTCCTTATAATTCTGTTATATAATTTATATTTTATACTGAGAGAATAGAAAGACAATTCTAGCCTATTTAAAATTGATTTGTAGTTTTAATAGTTTAGGAAGGTTTCTTTTAGGTTTACCACTCCTTATTTATAATTTCACCACTAAGTCATTGGTAAAAATTTTAGAATTATTAGGTATTGAAAAAGCTTTTGTATATTTTCTTCATATATGAGCTGTAAGATCTTGGGAATTGTGTGTGTGTGTGTGTGTGTGTACACTCACCAACTTAATCTTAAATGTTCTTTGAATTGATTAACTCATTAATCATTTCATCATCAGCTTTATGTTCGTTCCCACATGTGGTGTCAGCACGAGTATTACTGAGTGGCAGGAATATTACTGGGAGCCATTTCTACTGGTACTGTTGTAATAACCAGTCACAGAAATGACTTCAAACCACACAAATATATCCCATTCAATCTTAATTACCATTGCTTCGTAAGTTCCTCTTAACCAGGTTCCTAGAGTTTCCATAGCCGATCAATGTTACCCAACTCAAAGTGAAATGTAGTGGAAGACATCCTAATGAAGAAAAGCAGTGATCTTAACCAGTTGTGCAACCTACTTTTGCAAACTTTGGAAAATATGTTACCATGTGAGTGTATTACTTGGGTTTTTTTCAGCATCCTGGAAGAGACATGTATAAGCAAGGAGCCCTCACATGCAAGCTTTCATTAGTTCTAAGTAAATTTACATATGAACATTTACTCAGATTAGACTGGGCCTCCCTGGATGGTGGCATGTTAGGCTTCCATAGTCACTGAATGTTGAGAAATGACTAGGTGCCCATCAGTAAATGAATGGATCAAAAAACTATGGTACATATACACAATGGAATTTTATGCTGCAGAAAGAAAGAAGGAGCTCCTACCTTTTGCAACAACATGGATGGAACTGGAAAGCATTATGCTGAGTGAAATAAGCCAGGTGTTGAAGGACAAATACCATATGATCTCACCTCTAACAGGAAGCTAAACAACAAAGCAAACAAGCAAGCAAAATATAACCAAAGACACTGAAATAGAGAACAGGCTGACAGTGACCAGAGGGGAGAGGGGAGGGAATTTCAGGGGAAATAAGGGAGGGATTTAGAGGAACCTATATAAAGGATACATGGACAACAACTGAGAAGGGTGGAAATGGGAGGGAGGGGGGAGGATGGGGGGTGGGATGGGATGGGAGTAATAGACAGAAAACTGTACTTGAAAAATAATTAAATAAAAAAATTGAAAAAAAAAAAAAGAAATGACTGGGAGTTCAGTCTAACTCAGTTGCCCAGTGTTTCCTCAACTTGAAAATATTGCCAGTTGTGAGTCCTATTCTTTCATGTTCCCACCTTCATAGAGAAGCTAAAAAATAGATGAAGATTTATGGAGTTTGTCCCTAACAGGGAAATAGGTTTTGTTTAGACTTTTCTATCCATAGTAGAAAGGGCTTCCCCTAGGTTCTCAGGGCTGCTGTCTATGTAGATAATTTGAATCCCCCAAATCATGTCGGCAGCATTTGATAGCCCACTGTCTTGCAACTTCATAAAAGAAATACTGTGCTGGCCAGTAGTAGTGATCATTTGACTGCCCCCCGCCACCTATCCCCAGAAATAGAGGCTGGTCTTGAGGCTTTAGGATGCCCCAAAAGGCATGAGTCTAGTGCTCCTTGGAGCATCTCATGGGTCCCATGTGTGCAGTAGAGGACTGGAGCAAAACCTGAGGGGGAGAAACTAGGACTGGGACTGAGGTCCATACAGGACTCAGTTCCTGTATGAGACTGAGGTCCATGCAGGTCCAAGTTCAGGCGTGGGGTACCCCACCTGATGACACTCTTGGCCCCTGAGGTGTCTCTGTCACGGTCTGGGAACAGCACTGCTAGAGAGAAAAGTGGCAGGACTCTTTCTTCTCCTCTTCCTCTTCTTCTTCCCCCTCCTCCCTCCTAAATGTTATAATGACTGCCATTCATAGAAAGATAGACCTTCTGGAAAAGCCACATTTCCCCTAAAATCATTCACTGTCATTTTAATTGGTTTTATTTAAGTGATTTTCTTAAAGAGATTGACAGTTGAACTTGAATTGAAAACATAATAAGTATGTTTTCTCTTCATTAATGGAAAACATCAGTGTTTTTACTATTGGCCATTTACCCATTGTATTTCCAATCTTACCTTCCTGCCAGGATCTTCTCGTTAGTCTTCTCTACATGTCCCCATTCCCATTATGCTCATTGCAGTGGTCCTTTGTGGCTGTTCCTGGATGTCATTTGTTAAAGATTTGAAAGCTTGATAACTTCGGTGTCCTTGTCTTTGTTTAGAAAATGGGCAGACATTGGCCAACTGAAACGCACAGTGGATGAGTTTGGTCAGGCCATCTTTTACTGGTTTTCCCCTTTGGCTTGTGCTCTCCCTCTCTCTCCTTGCCTCTGTCTTGTTCCTCCCAAGGAGCAGGGCTTGTTTTTGTATTTGATGGTCGCAGAGTATGAGTGTAAAGATTGCTTGAAGGAACTTATTTTAGAGGATATAAGATTTAAGAAAAACATGTGAACTTCCACTGTCTGAAGCGTCATCATGTGGAAGAGAAGAATACCATATTCCGTGTGACCACGAACAGTTAAATTCGGTCAGTGGGTAGGAATTCCGGAACGATTCAGTCCCAGAGGAAAGAAAAACTCTCTTATGGTTGTGAGCTAAAATGAGGTACCTTATGGTGACCCCTTGGCAGATATGTGAGGAGCTGGATTCAGATATTGGTTGGGTTTAGAGTTTATTGTTGTGTGACAAATTGAAATGAAGTATGAAAAATCTGGGTAACATCCCACAATTAGATAATATCCTGAAAGAGTAAGAGCAGCTAATTTTTCAAAATTTTTTCTCTTCTCTCATCAATTCAGGTAGACCTCTGAGTCTTTGACTCGTATATGCTGCCTTTGTCCTTATATCTTCAACCCCCATAGGCTCTGCTGTCATTCCCTGTCAGGGACCTCATTCTGTCTCCTGTATTGACTAACCCCTTGTATCCATGGGCTCCTAGTATCCATGGCCTCTCTTCTGGCCTGTCAAATCACCATCTTCCTTATGGCTCCGCTCATCTGTATGTGGCTCAATCGAAGAGTTGGTGTGTCAACTAGTCTTTCCAATTCCTGTGATTCCTTGAATATACTTGGTTTGGGGGGAGGTCTCAGTGTTTCCCTTGACAGGACAATGGATCCCACTGTGGCAATGAATCGTGGAATAATTTTACCACCAGGCCTCTCGTTGGTCTTTCTCTTCTAATTTTTTCCTTCATAGGGCATGAGATTTACCACAGGGTCAGGAAATGCATTTTGACCCGCCTGGCTTGACTAAACCTGTCCTAGCTTGTTCTGCTTGTCTTCTTGTTCTAGCTTTGTTCTTCTTTTCCCCCAACACAATGTTTTTTCCCCCACCATTGAGTCCACTGAGCAATGCTTAATTCCACCATAGACTCTCATATCATAAGGGAATGGCCAATCCCTGTTTGTGTTTATGCCATTCATGTTTTAATGACAAATTACCCCTTAAAGAATTGATATATTTTTAATGAGGTCTTTGAAAATAATGTCTTGCTTTCATTACTAGAAAGAATTCATGTTTATGGATTTTCATATTGTAAAATATTTCAATACATGGAATCTACCCTTTATCATTAAAAAAACAACTATAGTGGAAAGGAAAGTGGGATAAAATAATTAAGTTTATTCATTGTCTGTCAAGTGATCTGAACTCAGCCTTACTTGTCCTGAGAAAAGGTGGTTTGTATACCCAGGAGTAGGAGTGAAAAGCTAGCCGTTCTAAGTACCTACAGCTAAGCTGATTTCAACCCTTACCCATNAATGAGGTCTTTGAAAATAATGTCTTGCTTTCATTACTAGAAATAATTCATGTTTATGGATTTTCATATTGTAAAATATTTCAATACATGGAATCTACCCTTTATCATTAAAAAAAACAACTATAGTGGAAAGGAAAGTGGGATAAAATAATTAAGTTTATTCATTGTCTGTCAAGTGATCTGAACTCAGCCTTACTTGTCCTGAGAAAAGGTGGTTTGTATACCCAGGAGTAGGAGTGAAAAGCTAGCCGTTCTAAGTACCTACAGCTAAGCTGATTTCAACCCTTACCCATGTCACCTCATGGGAGCAGTCTGGACTCATCAGCTGCTAGTGTTTCCCTGTTGGTTATGGTCTATTCTTCTTACTAAGTCTGTCTTCCTGGATAGTAACCCTTAACCTTTGTCACATCACTGACTTGGAGTGCCTGCTTGATCACCTGGCAGAAGTGACACCAGCTCTGGAGTACCTCAGCCTGCTGGGTAATGTGGCATGTCCCAATGAACTGGTCAGCTTGGAAAAGGATGAGGAAGACTACAAGAGATACAGGTGGGCATCTAGGGGTTCGAGCATGGTGAAATCAGGGAAAAGGAGCATCGTTGGGGGCATAATGTACTATTGGGTGCATAGCAGATGTTTGGCAAATAGCAGTAGATTACTCATGAGAATGCTAAGCTCTCGTCTTTGCAAAACCTGTAGCTATTGTCTCCTTTTGTTGAAGTTACAGGAGCCAAGAAACATGTACAGCTGTTGGGTGGTCTAGGTCAAGGGTTGACAAACTTTTTTTGTAAAGGGGTGGAGATCATATGGTCTGTATTGCAGCTATTCAGTTCTGTTGTTATAGTACAGAAGTAGCCATACATAATTTGTGAATGAGCAGGCATGGTTATGTTCCACCCAATAAATTTTATTTTATAAAAAGGCATTTGGCCCTGGCTGGTGTGGTTCAGTGGATTGAGTGATGGTTTGTGAACCAAAGGGTCGCCAATTCAATTCCCAGTCAGGGCACATGCCTGGGTTGCAGGGCCAGGTCCCCAGTAGGGGGCACATGGGAGGCAACCACATACTGGTGTTTCTCTCCCTCTCTTTCTCCCTCTCTTCCCCTCTCTCTAAAAATAAGTAAAAAAAAACAAACCCTCAAAATAAATAAATAGATAGATAGATAGATAGATAGATAAATAAAGGCAGCAGTCCAGATTTGACTATCTTTTACTGACCTGTGCTCTGTGTAATAAGGTCTTCCTGTAGTCTGCTTCAGAGTCACTTTTTGGAGTGAAATAACTTCCCACTAAAGTTAAGGGAGCTTATATAAAATCCCAAGAGAAAGTCCCACAAGGCCAATAACTATGTTCCATAAAGCTATGCCCCAGTGTCCACTGACTATGTGCTTTGATGGGCTCCAGGTAGAAATACTTTTCTTTCTTTTTTCTACTTGTAAAACATCTGCTTTGAAGCACTGACCAAAACTCACCTCTGTTGGTGTTACTGATTTCATACTGTATCTTCTTGCCTGTTCGCTCCTCGTTAACAGCTTAAGTAGTGAGGGCCATGGAATAGGAGCTTGGTAACATTGCTGGAGCTGTCTTGAAATCACACTTCCTCTCATGACATGGGCACTAATAGACAGATGCAGAGCCCTTTGGGGACCTCAGATGCCCTTTGCTGATTTGGAATTAGATCCATTTGGATGTCAACAAACGCAGTTAACAGGCAAGTGACTATCCTTCAGATTCAATCCAAGTGGTGGCTGTTGGGGCATGATTTTTTAGGGAGGGCTTTGTTCTGTAGGAATGATCCATCTCATGGGCTGAGATGGACACCGCCCAAGCCTGTTCTCCCCTCCCCAGGCCTGTTCCTTGGAAGATATTGAAGGAAGAGGCTGGGAAGGCTGTTTTTTAGTTGCACACATTGGCAAAGTTACCATGAGGAATGGGATTCTAGAGGACTCGCACAGCCAAAATCACATGTAGTCAAAACGATTTTATAAAATTTGGAAGTCCCCTACAACAATTCAGAAGTCCCCCAGGCAAGTTGCTCATACTTGGAGAGCAATAGGAAGCGAGCAGTGGTGGGAACATGAAATGTGCATGCATCCATTACGCATTCATGATACAGCATCTGATTGGTGAGTGGAAGAGTAGGCTCATTTTGTAGTAACTCTAAATTTTTATTCATTTTTGTTTTTGTTGGTAATTTGACAAGCATTCCCATGCTTGCATTTGGATGAGATAAATGTGTATATCACCAGTTCTGCTCTGTGGCCCATAAGCAGGTCCACTTTGTTCATCCTGGAATTCGAGCTTCATTTAACCTTGAAGAAACTTTAGGATTTCACAGTAAGACTTGGACCCAGAGTTCCTATGGCATTTGGATTTCTACAAAGCAATGTAGCCACCTTTTTTTTATTCTTGCTAAACTATTTTCCTGGCCCTTCATTCACAAAGCACGAGTTCCGCCTGCCTTCTAGCTGTTATCTGGAGCCTAATACTAGGGCCTCTATGTAAATTTATGTGACATTTTCACTAGAAAATTGCTTAAAAAATGAATGATATTTCTACGGTTTACTGTTTTTCACTTTAAGTATGTTTTCTGACAATATGTCTTCTATTAATCATTTAGGCAATAGTAGGAGCCTTAAAGGAGTGTATTCAGAAGCAAGAACCCATGGTTCATTTAGTGCTGTCTAAAAAATTCCTTATTGATTGGCATCCCCTGTGGTTATGTGATGTAATATTTATAATATGTCACCCCAGCCATATATCAAAACAAGTATGTCTGTTGTTTCATTTCCGTGGGAGATGTTGATTTCAGAGAGGTCTACCCAGTTTTAGGTCACGCTGTGGCCAACCACTGGACCAGAAATGGGAAGTGACTAGATTCATGGAGTTTTTGGAAATGGCTTCACAGATGCTTTGGTGTCTGCAAATTCTTTTCTTCCCTTCCCCCATGCCACCCCTTTTCCTTCCTCACTTACCCCCTGTGCACTGGGTTAGGTTTTCTTGGCAAACATCCCCACAGTAAAACTGGGGTCATTAAATCTGTATGTGAGCATGAACTTATTACCAAGTTGTTGAGCAGTGCCCTGGTCCTGCTGGGGCAGGAGCAAACCATGCCTGGAGTTTCTTTTTGCCATTCATCATAGATCATGGCTGAGAAATGTCCATTGCCATGTTATTATAGGACCTTAAACCTGACCATGCTTTGCTGTGTGTACACACTGTGCTATTTTGGGATGAATGTTGAATGGAGGTGAATGTGATAACCAACAGCCTTTGGGATTTGAGCAGGAAGAGAGTGGGTGAGGCAGAGCTTGGCTTGGGAGACCACCATGGTACTAAGAAACCACTTTGGGCTTCCTGTGGACTTTCAGACTGGTAGAAAAAGAAATCAGGGATGGAAACTTGGGTGCCCAGAATGGTCTATTTCTTATCTTCCTTTGCAATTATTTTATTTTTTTTAGGACAGGAAAGAAAGTGGCATGAAAGTCAACTGTACACAAGTACTAGGCTTCAGTTGTCAAATAAGGGAGTGGGGCTAATACCTGGTCTCTCAGCTCTACTTCTGTCGCTAAACTCTGTCATTCACTCTTTCCTGCCATTGCAGTCTTTGGTCGGCCTCTCCTTCCTTTTTCCTCCTCGGTAGGGCCCTCTGTATTCCTTATAACATTAAATTATTTAAAACATGACACCCTTCCTTTGTTCCCTCTAAGGGAGCAGCCCTGGGGCCTGCCCAGTGTCTGCAGCACTCAGCCAAAGGGAGGGAGGAAGAGAGGGAGGGAGGGAGAGAGAGAGAGAGGAAGAGACCCTTCGCAGTCTGTTGACGGTCCTGGGCTACCACCATTTCCCAGCCCAAGAGGAGCTGTAAAACTTGTGGCTTACATAACCCAGCCAGCATTCTCCAGCTAATCTACAGTCTGGGCTTTGAAGATCACAAGAAAGCAAAGGTCATGACCTAGAGATCAAAGTGACAGAAGCCCACAGAGTAATTGCTGGTTACCCTCTGCAGAGGGCCTTGGTCTGTCCTGTGGGTGTATTGTTTGCACGGAGACTTCAAACATACTGCCTAAATCAGCTGGCCTTTGCCAGTTGTCAGGCATTCATTAATGCTGTAGGTGAGCTCACCTCGGCTCATTAGAGTGAGATCATTGTCATCTCTGAGCATCTGGAGTTATTCATTACTCTTTGGTCTTTATTGACTTTTTCTCACAGTCCTCTTTTACCTGGAAGTGTGAGGGGGCAGTTACATAAGGAAATTGAAGTCGTAAGAAAGAAGAACATGGATGTATTTGTTGTAAATTAACTTTGAGGCACATAGAATTCAAGCAAGCTAAAGCTTAAAAGGGGCTTAGGCACCAGTTAGCTCATTTTCTTCAGTACACGGATGGACGAACTGAGGCTCAGGAAGGTGGTACAGGCTGAAGCAAGAATGCACAGCAGGACAATCGCAGAGTCTGGGCTCTTGCCCTTGACCGTTAGTCCCCAAGTTTTTTGTTAGGAAGACCTACCATCTTTTAAATTTTCTTCCCCATACTTTAAAGCTTTGTCTCTTCAATGCACTGCATTTAAGCAAATGCTAACCCTTTAAAAAAATGATCAGGTAGCCAGTATTACCAAACAAAGTTGATATAATCCAGTCAAAAGCAATATAGCTTGATATTTTGTTGGCGTGTTCACTATTGTTTTAGGCTTTGCGAAGGATTGAAAATGGTTCATGGGTCACCTGTTACTGTCTTCAGGGACCCCAGGAAGGCATCAGTAGCTTAAACCATCTCCACCCTAACCCCATACATGGGAGCAAGAACTAATGGGTAGAAGCATAGAATGCCATAAAGGGAAGGAAGTGGGACAAAACTCCTGTGACCCCCCCATCCAGTTCCCTCAGAATCTAGATGCATCATATGTCTTGAGTAGAGTCTCTTCAGACACGGAAACAGGGCAGCTAACCCTAGGAGCAGACAATGGAGATCTGTGCTTGTGTAGTGTTGCGAGGTAGCAGTTCTGAACAGGAGAGAAGAGCATTCATTTTCCTCTCCCTTTGAAATCTAGGCGGAAAATGCCGGGACCTTGGGATTTGGGCAGAGAAAATTTATTCTGGAGCAACAAACATACAAAAAAAAATACCCTTCTTGATGTTTCTTTTCTCCCCCTACCAGTTTTAAGTGTCTCCTCAGAGGAGTCCTTTAAGGAAATGGACCATTCTATATGAAAAGAGAGAGAACCTGAGAAGCTGTGGGTGTGGGTCTCCCCTCTACAGAATCTGTCTGCAGAGACAAACAGGTCTTTAAACACCTTCCTTCCCAGGACCTCTGATCTCCTCTCCATAACCTCACCTTCCACATCACAGCAAGGAGTACCCTGACTTCATCCTCCAGCCCTGGGACTGTCGCCCAGCCACCTTGGGAAGGTCAGGAAAATTGGAGTTACCCTTTGGAGCTGAGGACCGGAGACTTAGAACTTAGATGGATCTTTTTTCATTAAGCAGTGTCCTAGCTTAACAAGCAGTTTTATAAATCTGAAGCTGTCTCCAGGTGTCGCAGGATTTATAGATGGGGGGTTTCTGCCATAAAGTGGTTTATGATGGCTGCCTTCTGTGTTATTAGTAGCTGTCTCTTCCTTCAACCATTGCTGTTTGATAATAGCCTTAAAACACCCAGAATTACTTACCTGCAAGCCCCATTCCCGATAGCCCCTGTTGACAGTCTGAATAAGTTTACTGCCCTTTTGTTGTACTTTACCTTCAAAACAAACTGATTGAACCATCAATAGCTCGTGGAAGCTGACAGAGGCATGTCATGTGGACTAGCCCTTGTGATTGCAGGTTATCTAGGGGAGTTAACCTTCCCGCATTGTTAACTGAAATGTTTTATGTACTATGCAACTTTAGGATACGGCTGTGATAACCTCAGTAACTAAGTAATACATCACGGTAAAGAGATTTTGGTGCAACAAATAACCCTGGATTAAATTTACAAGGGTTGAATTGATATTGTAAAAGCCTTCATTCTATGGCTTCGGGAATCCTCTCTTGTATTTTTATGGCAAGCTTGTATTACATTCAGGATTGAAGCTGCAGCTTTTGACACCCTGACATGACCTAGAACAAAGGGAAATAGATCTCCTGAGACTGGGATGGGACAGGCAGGCAGAAAGCCCACTGACTTATCACTTGGCAGGGATATTTGGAAACCGTTCCAAACCACCGAGGGGCAGGAAGGCCTGGTAGATGTGCCCGCTGTCTGTGTTAATGTGTACCACAGACACAGGGCATGGTGGGCTGTTGGCAGAATTGGGAAGGGGACACTTCAGTACCTTTTAGTTCTTGTAATTCCAAAATGAGTATTTTTCATGGTGTTATTTTCACTTGGTTAGGGGTCCTCAGCAGGATCAGTGGCATCAGCCTCGCCTGGGAACTTATTAGAAAAGAAAATTCCCAGCCTCAGTCCTGATGCAGTGAATCTGAAACTCTGGGGGTGGTGCCCTGCTGTCTGTGTTTCAATAAGCCCTCAAGGGGATGTTGGCAACCACTTGAGTTTGAGAACCACTGTACTAGTACAGAAGCTCCCTGAGAGCAGAGACCTTATCTGACATGTGCATCATCCTATTCCCCGCATCTGGCACCGTTCCTGGCAGGTGGTGACTGCTCATA
Organism: Sturnira hondurensis; assembly: GCF_014824575.4. Taxonomy (NCBI): domain Eukaryota; kingdom Metazoa; phylum Chordata; class Mammalia; order Chiroptera; family Phyllostomidae; genus Sturnira; species Sturnira hondurensis. Next base: position 5,527,392 of record NW_028081392.1, read on the forward strand.
GATGTGTTTGTTGGGTGAATAAATGTTATGAGTTTGTGTAAGACAGCATCTCTAAGGGGTGAACTTTAGACCCTGGGCTGAGTCTCAGACCCAACATTGGGGTAAGGCTTTCTGAGCAGCAACCACCTGGACAATCCAGGCTGGCCGCCAGGGTGGGAGTCAAGCCACCCCTGGTATCAAGGTGACTGACAGCCTGTCTCGTGGGCTATTTCTTTAATTGTGCGAGAAGAGTGCTCTGAATGCAGAAGCCCTGTCATCTAAAAATCTCAACTAGCTTAAAAGCCAGCGCCTCTCTCTCTTTCCTTTGATTTCAGGGCTGTGATCCAAAGTGGGGCAAAATGACAATGTGCTGTCTGTTGTCATCATGGTTCCTGCCAGCGCCATGAAGACATCTTTCATTCCATCATTAAACATTGGCTGATTTTGTAATACTGCTGTTTTCTCCACCTGAATATTCATCTTTTCCCACCCTACACTTAGTGGGTGTCTTTCCTCCTTGGAGCGTCACTCCTGACATACTGTTTCTGTCTGCACACGTCTTTATTTCAAAGAATCTGTTGTCACCAAGCCTTTGCCGCTACAAGCAGAAGACGGAAGTTTTCTCTGACATTGACTGAGGCCACTGGGAGTTCTCCTGGAAGATAGAAAGGTCATTGGGGCTCTGTGTGGAAATTTTTATGATTTTGGATAAGGTCAGAAGGCATTTAGAGAGGAAAGGGAGAGGCTCAGGGGAGAAATAGGAAAAAAAGGTAGTAGACTGAGGCCAGGGAGGAAGTAGGAAGTTGCCCAGTTTCCAGGACCTCAGCTGTTGGGGTGTGCAGTTCTGGGGAGGAAAAGTATACCTCCAAAGAATTTTAGAGTATTTTGACTTTAAAAAAATGACTAATCTAGAGGTCATGGCTGGCCATAACCTCTCAGGCCTCTAAGTTGTTGTGCCTGGCACTTGAGTGGTCAGCTAAGTCTTTTACCGGGATGAGCATATGGACGTCATGTGGTGATGTGAGGCTGCCCTACAGCTGTGGGAGCTGGCCTGGGAACCCAGGGGTCCACAGAGAAGGGAGGCACACTGATTGCCCCAAGGAACATTTGCACTGAGAAAAAGCTAATGCTCAGGGTTGCTTTAGGGTCTGTTTCCCTGAAGGCTACTTGAAATTTCCTGCTCCTCCTCCTCCTCCAGCTACTAGTTTCTAGTTATTTAGGGAGCAATATTAGGTCCCCTTTCTCTGTGCTCTCAAAACTACCGCATAACTGCACTGTTGGTACTTAGCCGTGCTGATTTCTAATTTCTCCGTGTGAGTCGATCATCTCAGTTACAATGAAAGCTCCTTTCAGTGCAGGGACCATGTTGTTATCAACTCTGTACATATACCTAGGGCATGGCACATAGTAGGTGCTCAAGAAACATTTAGGCAACTGAACTGGTCTAGAATTGAATTGTTATTTTTGTGAGTTAATCCTAATGCTACTTTCCAAGAGAACACAAGGGTGAGCACAAAAAAATTGTTCCCATCTTCACGAAGCTTATAGTTCAGGTGAGGACACCAACTGAACTACATTCCTGAGTACCAGACCAATTGCATGGTGGTCACCCCAACCTTCCTGTCTTGTCTCTACCTATTCTCTTCCAGGTACTTTGTTCTGCACAAGCTGCCCAACTTGAAGTTTTTGGATGCCCGGAAAGTAACCAGACAAGAACGAGAGGAAGCTTCAGTCAGAGGGGCGTTCATGAAGGTAGTGAAGCCCAAGGTAAGCTGCCTACTTCCTGGTGTTCTCAGGGATTTATGCCTCACCTCACTGGTTTCTCTGTGAGTGTGGAGGATGTGCTCCTATGTGGGTAGAATGCAGTAAGGACCTCACACCACGTTTCGTCCCCGGATATGCTGTTAGCCAAACAAGAAATAGGCTAGGTATAAATGGGGTCTCCCCAGACTAAGAGGATCTCATTTGTAGGGTGATTTCAGCCAGGTGGCCCTTTTACCAATAAAGTAGCACCATACATACCCTAATGGTGATGTTCCGGGGTCAGGTGGGATTTCAGGCCTCTTTCTAGAAGATGGTTTGTTTACAAGCTGGAGCCTCTGCAGGTCTGGAGCTGAGAAAGGAGAAAGAGCAAAGCATTGGGCCCTTACTCTTTCTGAGGCAGCTAGGACTCCTCTAGCTCCTCACAGGAGGCCCTTCTTTCCTGAGACCAAAGAGGAGCCATGGAAGAGTGATTTTCTGGGGTCCACAGGTGAGAACCCAGTAGCTCTCGGAGATCTCAGTAGCAGGAAGGTGATTTTTCGGACAATGTGATCTGGCACTAGTGTGTGCTCTCTCCATGTAGCTCTGTAGAGTTCATGGCAATGATGTTTACTGACCAGCTGAGTCCACACTAAGGCTGTGGAAGTGACCATGGTATCATCTTAATGACAGCATTGATGAGGCAGGGGAGACTTGATTTTCAGACACAAGGGAGATTTTTAAGGGTATGAACAACTATCTTATTAGGGGGAGTTGGGGTCCTTCAGTGAAGCCCAAGGCTGGGGAATGGACTTGGTGACCCTCAATGACCCCTTTGGAGATGTGTCACTGCCTGGGGCTCTGTGGAGCAACATGGTCATTCCCTGTGGGATCCTAGCTTGTGTGTTGGAAACACTGGTCCAGAAATCCTGGAGATCTATGGTTTTTCGCATCTATTGGCTTACAGTGTTCTGCACATGCATTGGAAATGATTAAGAAGGAAAGAGAAAAAAAAAAAAAACACAGAACCACAACAGAAAAAGGAAATGTCTTCCATCAAGTTGCTCAGCAGGCAGCAGACCTCAGGCTACTTTCTTTACCTGAATCCATGAGGTGCAGCTTATTTCCCATTATGCTGAATACAATTGCTGGCAGTTGTGGAAATATGCAATATGGAGGCCATAATTCTGGCAGATAAATATATGGTTACCTGTTTCAGCATGTGGGAAATTAATTGAGTGATTTCATTTAGTAGCTATTAAAGTGTTAACAGTTTTCCTTATCGAGGCCAAATTGAACATATTCTTATGACTGCCTTCAGTTATTTCAGCTTTTGTAATTTTGTCCAGATGAAATAATTTATTTCTTGGCCTCCTTTGTTTTTTTTTTTTCTTAAAAGATTCCAGAGACAGCTGCATCACCAAACCAAACAAAGCACGACAAATGAGCTGTGTATCATACTTTAGGTTCCTGTCCATCCTGCATTTGTCACCTTCGTGTATGCAGGCAGTTTATAGACTGTTTCGGTGTTTCTTCTGCCGTCACTGTCTTTGACATGGGCAGCTCCATGCTGTCCCTGGAAGGCTGAGGGGATACCAAATCCTGTATTGGAGTGGGTGCTTTTTATGTGCCTACCGTTGTTCTGAGTTTCCTTGTATACGGATTTGTGAATCCTCACATGACCCAGTAATGTAGAAACAAGGAGCATTGGCTTATTCCACAGATGAAGTAACTCAGGCCTAGAGATGTTAATTGGGCCACCTGAGTCGCCAGGCTTGTAAGTGCTGGAACTTTACCTGCATGTCTGACCGCAGAGCCAGTGAGCTAGACCTTTTCCTCATGCATCTCTCTGTTCAAACCAAACCTTGTAGGACGGTCTAAATGAAGACAACAGAAGTAGGACTGTTTTGTTGGGGCAGAGGTGGTGGCAAAGGAAGGAGGTGATGAGGGTCTGAAATCCTCCCCTGTCTTTGAAAGCAAATGGGAATGGCTCCTTCAAGCCTGGTAGTAGCTGGTTCTCTGAGTCATTAGAAATTTTAGCAGAAACACTCTTCAAAGCTCTAAATTAGTTTCTGATCAATGAAGGAAGTATCTCATGTTTGTGTGGTTGACTCTAACATCTTTACTAACTGTGTTGAGCTTTAGAAATATCTATTAATTATTTGAGGAGAAACAGAAGTACTCCGACAGAGTATGGGGACCCTTGGTGGTTGTGCTTTTGTGGAGTCCCATGAGTTCCAAACTGGAATGAACCTCAGTAATCACCTGGTATGAGATCTCATTTAAGGGTGAAGGAGCTGGGAGAGGCTGGCATTTTCTTAGGCTCCAGAGTCCTGTGAGGTGGACTGGGACCAGAACCCAGCAGTATGGGCTTCCAGTGAAGTAGTCTATTTTTGCCATGATCCTTTGAGTGCGCCAGAGGATTCCTTTGTGTTCCTGGTCTCATATCAAACTGTATGCCTCTCAACAATGGCAGGCAATTCCCTTTCATCTGTTTTCAGAAATACTCCCTTGTACTTTTCTTGCAGATAGAGAGAGGCTAAATGAGATCCTTGCTGAATTAATAAATTGAGGTTAAAAAAAGCCAGTTCTTGCCTGCTCACAGTATATACAGACATATGTTTGTTCCTATGCAGGTGTGTATATATGCTTTCCATCTCTGTGTATATATACATATATATGTTCTGGGAGGTTTGTGTATGCCTGGATCAGCTCCTAAGTGGAGAGCAATTTCCTCCCCGTGAATTGCCAACACTGTGCTGAGCACACTGGGTGAAGACCTATTTTTCATAACAGCATCAGAATCTCAAGTTGGCTTCTATCCTTTCCAAGGCAGCAACGGCCTGTTGTGCTTATTCAGCAGAAGGCCCTGATGGATGATCAAGGAGGCTGTGATTTGGGGAGCTGTTTTCATTTTATTCCTGACATAAAGTATTTGGGAGAATGGAAAATGCCTCTCCAATCACAGCCCTTGCCTTGGAGGTAGGGAATGGGCAGTGTGGGTGTTCTTGGCTGATGCAAATGCAAAATCCTCCAATATCTAATAAAACCCTATTTCCCAGAGGTTTGATTTGGTACCTGGGAACTCTGGTGCTTGAGCTCAGGTTCTCTCTCGCTTTCTCTCATGATGACACAGTTCTCTTTCATTGCTGCCTTTTGGCTTGTATTGTTTAACAGGTGCCTTCTGTCTGAGGTCTGCTTGTCCTACAAAAAGATGCTGTCATTCATTAGGGAGAGAGTGATACCTATGGCCACAATGGACTCTTCTAGACTCGTGTTTGTGTGTGTATGTGTGCATTGTTAATGGACTTACAATAGCTAGGCTTTGCTCATTTCCTGGAATTATGAAGAAAATATATATCTTTGTCAAATATTGGCCACTAAATCATACCGTTGTCCATGCAGAGAGTACCAAGCTGGATGCAGCAAAGGCTGAGGCCCCTCCCCCAATAAAAGACTTCTGTAATGACCAGACCATGACCCCCCTCTCTGCACCAGGGAACATAGATCAAAGCAGTGCAGAGGACTGTCCAGGAGGGCTTGTGTGGCAGACACGCCAGCCCTGCACATAAGAGAGACAGTTCAAGAATCCGACAGTCAGAATTGCTTAATTATGTCCTGGCTTTGTAATTATTCATCCCTGTTCTGGCAAAGAGCACAGTTGTCATTTCTGTGACATAATTATTTAAAGCTGAGCCCCCTTGTTTACAGGCACATATACGAAGTTGGCTACCAAGTATTTGATAGAAGCAATGGTCAGAAGCAGCAATGGGGGAGAGTCTCTACTGGGGCAGCTACACTGAGAATCACAGCCTATATTAGAAAGTGTTTTAATATGTGTATTTTTGTTTGTAATGATGGTCATTCTCTTAGAGGGTAGATATGGAAATAGGTATGTTTGTGAGTGCAGGTAGGTTCTTAAAAATCAGTCATCAAGTCTTTATGCAGACATGCCTGGGTTTCCTATCATGTGTAGCTTGTGTATTTGTGTAGTTTTTCATAGTTTACTTATCTGTGTGTGTATCTTTGGGTAGTTGGAGGAAAGGGGTATAGTGTATGTGTTTGTTTGTAAGTGATAGGAAGAGAGGGAGGGAAATATGTTATGTTAAAGGAATAAACTTCCAAATACTTGTGCCTTCCATAAATCTTTTCTACTCTCCTTAAAGTGAAAGTTGAAAGTTACTTTGGTCCAGAGATCACTACACTACACAGTCCTGGTCTTGACATTTGGAGATGGACCCTAACTTCCCTGGGTAACTTTAGTTTTTTTCGCCTATGTCCACATTTTGGAAGCAACAGGAAGGCAGTGTTCATCTGTTGGTCTGTCAGCTCCATGAGGACAGGAACTTTGCTTTCCCACTCTCATATCTCCAGTGCCTGGTCTGTGGCAGAGGTTCAGCCAATACCCCTCAAAATAATAAACTCTGGCCCTGACCATGGTGGCTCAGTTGGTTGGGCGTCACCTACAAGGTGAAGGGTCTCCAGTTTGATTCCTGGTCTGGGCATGTGTCACGTGCCTGGGTTGTGGGTTTGGACCCTGGCTAGGGGGCATGTGCAAGAGGAAACCGACTGATGTTTCCCTCAGATCAGTGTTTCTTTCTCAGATCAATGTTTCTCTACCTCTCTTTCCCCGTCCATTCTTCTTTCTCTAAAAATACATACATAAAATCTTTTAAAAGCATATTAAAAAGATAAACCATGAACATAACAGACTGGAAGATGAATCACAAAAGATGGTCCTTTTTTTGTTGCCTAAATAGGGTCCTCTGGAAAAGCAGAAAGGGACCTTTGCCTTAAGGAAGTTGTAATAATTTGAATCTGGGTGTTGAGAGATCAGAAAAGATCTGAAAAGAAAGAGAAAAGAGATATCAGAAAAGAGAGATTCTGAGATATTTGTTTTCTGAAAGGATTTATCTGTCATTTTTTATGATGGCAAAGCTGAGGCTGCTGTGATCCCTGGGCCTGGCTCCTTCATCCGCCCATTGCTGGGGAAGTGAGGGTGCAGCCTGGGCTGCACGCTCCGGTCGCTGCTCGGCTTGTTCTCCAAGTCCTTCTCTCAGACTCCACCTGCTCAGATGAGGGCTTTAGCTTTTGTAGAAAACATTTTGGGGTGCTCCATAAGTATGTGTACAGTTAAAATGAGACTTTTCCCTCTCTTAGCTGTTATTTTTCTATTTTTTTATTTTTTGGGTCTTACCATAAAGGAGAACAGCCTGGTGGCTTGTTTGGTTTGCTTAGCTGTTTTTTGTGCCCCATGTAATTTTCCCCCGGATGTTCCCTTGTTCTAAACTACAGTGTCTATGCCTCTCCTATCCTCTGTTAGCTTTCTCTAGCCTATTGCAAACATGTATAAGGTTATCAGAAAGGTTATCTAGATTGATTGCAGTTACTAACATTCATTCTACGCTTAATATTTTCAAGACTATATATTTTATCTACAGCCAGGGTATGTCTGTAAATAAACATTGTAAACCACATGTACACGTGGCTAATTAGACAATAAGCCAATATATATATATATATATATATATATATATATATTGAAAGCTCTCTACTGTGCCAAACATTTCAAAGAAAACTAAAAATGTCACTTGAGCCCTGGCCAGGTGGCTCAGTTGGTTGGAGTGTCATTCCATATACCAAAGAATTACAGGTTCCATCCCTGCTCAGGGCACATACCAAGGTTGCAGCTTTGATCCCTGGTCAAGCACATATGGAAGGCAACCAATCAATGTTTCTCTCACATCGATGTCTGTCTGTGTGTATGTTTTGTCTGTCTGTCTGTCTGTCTTGCTCTTTCTTGCTGTTTCTCCCTCTTTCTCTCAAATCGATAAACATATGCTCACATGAGTATTAAAAAATAAAAAACACATTCAATTTTCTGGATATTTCTAACTACCTGAATATGTTCATATTTTGTACTTCTGTTTTCACATAAATGTTTCTTTTCTAGAGACTTCTATTTTCAGTTACTTTATAGTAAATTTTTAAGGGAAAACATTTTTTAATTAATTTTGTTTTTGGAAGATGCTTAGGTGGTATGTTTAGAAACTACTCCAGGAGCCAAAAATTTGCAGTTTGTTTGCTTTTCATTGTTCCTACTAATTTCACAGTTTGCCACATTCATTTGAGGGAGAATCCCTTCAGGGTTTTGTATTTCTGCATTTGTAGCACCCTGGTACCCCATGTCTCAAGTAAATGCTTTAAGTATTGCTCTTTGGAGGCAGTTTGGGTAGCTTTCCATGGTTTTACACTTGGATTGCATCCCTCCGAAATAGCGATAGACTGTTGTATGAAAGTTGTGTCTCCAGTGCCCTGGCAAAGCCCTATGGAAAGAGAATGGAAACCCACCGAAGAGGGGAGGAAAGTGAAACAGTGGTGGCTGCTGGTGGTGCAGCCTCTCAGAGCCACTCCCAGAAGTCCCCGGGGCCTGACAGGTTTTGAGCACATACTGGGTCTCATTCTTCACCAAGCCCAATGCCTGGTGAGGTATTGTGGTATCTCTGTTGCAATCATTGGCTTTTATTATATCCCAAAGGCCCAGCTCCACATTTTTCCTGCAGCATGTTCACTGTTGCCCAAAGCCATTTGGATAGACACATGCCTAGAGGATCATGGAAGGAAGTGGTAATTTGGGGGGAAGTAGGTAAGTCTTCCTAGATATTTCCTCAATACTCTGGAATATAAAACATTGGGAGAAGTGTGGTAGATTTTGTTATTTGTCTAAAAGTGTTATTTTTTTCTGCTCTTTCCATGGCTCCCCTCTAAGGGAGGAATACACTTCTCCATCCCATTGACTTTGGCCTTGGCCATGATGCTTTGGCCAACGGGATGTGAGTGGAAGTGACAGCATGCCAGTTCTGGGCCAAGACCTTATGAGGTACCATGTGTTTTCACTCACTCTCTTGCATGTCTGCCACTTGCTATGAAAACAACATGAGACTCACACTGACCAGACCTGAACTTGACCTGAAGTCTGAAGCTGGAGCAGAACTACCCTGCCCAAGCACAGACTTCTGCACAATAAATAAATACTTGTTATAATCCATTACGATTTGGAGGAATAGTGTTATTACAGATACCTGACTAAGACATAAGCCATCCATCCACACATTCTCTCTGGTCCTTCCCTGGCCACTTGATTCAGATCTCCTAACTAGGACACAATCTGGGTTTTAGTTAAGTTAGGGGTAGTATTGGGTGTCACAACACCAACTTCTGTAGGCTTCCTGCATGCTTAACTAACTAGGATCACAAGGCTGGCCTCAGGTGCATTATTACGTGCAGTGAAACTTTTCTGACATGTGAGTAGAAACAACAACTAGCATGTATTAAATGTCTAGTGTGTACTAGATACTGGACAAGCAACTTAAAAATGTCATCTCTAAATTTCTTCTTGAACTTGAACCTACAAATCAGGAAACTGATGATCCGAGAACTTCCAAACATCACCTAAAACTGCCGAGCAATGTGAAATCAGACTCTTCCTTAGGTCTATTTAGGTCTGAAAGCTCACGATGTGTCCCCTTATCCCTTACATTGCATTAAGTGGGCACAAGGATCTGATGGGAGGCAGGAGTAGAAGAGCAGGAAGACCAAATCATGGGAGGGTGCCAAAGGTAACTTTGTCATTTCAATGTTGACCTTGTCCTTTGATCGCTCCCCAAACCCACTTTGGTGCAATGCATGAGCTGCGCAGAGAATTGGAGAAGCCAGGCTGAGAAGGGTTCTGTCTGTTAGGCTAAGTTTGTGATTTTATGTGAGGATGAGGAGGAAACTTGGCAGGGTTTGAAGTGAGAGGACAGTGTGGGTAGGTTTGCGTTAGATCCCTGGGTGTCTGAATAGCACGGCAGGTATTTGGAAATCTGTGCAGAGGCAGCTGCTGGCCTGAGGCTATTCAGCATTCAGAACACCCAGGCCAGTGTTGGTGCTCGGGTAGCCACAGAGGTCAAAGATCATGGGGAAAGCCATTGGCTGTGAGAGATCCAATAGCAACTCACCTGGTGATGAGTACATGATATTCTAAAAAGTCCCTTGATGTGTTCTGAACCAAAATGTCCTTTTCCCTATGGTGTCAGTTGCCTGAGTTTTAAGGAGGGAATCTTAAGTCTTCTTAAGTGGGCCATGAAAAGTCCTCATTCATGTGATCTCTGGTAACAACTAGGATGAAGCCTTAATAGCCAAATATATCTATAATCTGTATATTTCCAACTTGACCTTTTCTTGATCTACTTTAGAAGATAGTTTTGGTATTTTGCTTTTGCAATTTACGTTTGTGATTACTATTTTTAAAAATTAAGCTTGAAAGGGAAGAGAAGAGGAGAGAAAAATAAAGATGCTTCTTTAAGAAAGTGAGTTCTCACAGGATAAAGTTAGGGTGTTGATTTAAAGTTACCTATTTTTACAACTAACATGATCCTAAATTACATGTTCAGCTTCAGGGCTGGGCAGGGAGCTGCTCTAGGCAGATGTATTAGTGAACTTGAACTACACCTTATCCTCAGCATGCTTTATTCCACTTGTCCTCAGCTTATGCTAATTCTTTGCTTTACAGCTGGTGATTCCAGGCCAGGGATGAGGGGTGGATTGGAAAGACTTGTCTAGGAACTCAAAAAATTCCAGCAATGGAGGTCTGAGAGAAGGGAGGGTCATGAAAGTACCAATGTTCCCAGCCCTCGGTTAGACCAGGGCCTTACTCTCTATCCTTCTGAACTTTGTGGCTTCATAAAGCTCCACCTGGCTTAGGAAGTCCCTTTTGGGCCCATAGACATACCCAATGGTAGGAACTGAACTGTTGGAATGATAGGCGCCCTGGAAGAGGGAACGTGTAGGATGGATGACTCGCTAAGGAAAAATTCAGGAAACTTGTTCTGAAGCTCACTTTGATTACATGTTAATATTCCTTGCAATTTTGTGGCTAATGGACAAGGAGCAAAGGAAGATGGCATGGCCCCAGTTTCTGCTCTAGAGTTCTGGTTATTTCCAAACTGCCGGCAACTAATAGCAGGTGTCCTAGTTTGCAAGGGCTGCCTTAATGGAATATCACAGACTGGGTTTCTTAAACAACAGAAATTCATCTTGTGCTATTTATGGAGGCAAGAGGTCCAAGGCAAAGTATTGGCAGGATTGGTTTCTTCTGAGGCTTCTTTCTTTGGCTTGCAGATGGCCACCTTCTTTCTGTGTCCTCACATGGTCATCTTTGTGTGTCAGCACATAGTTACTATCTCTTTATGTGTCGAGACTTCCTTATTTTATAAGGACACTAGCCACACTAGATTAGGACCCATCCAGTGACTTCATTTTGGCTCAGTCCCCTCTTCAAAGGCCTTGTCTTTAAACATAATTGTATTTTGAAATACTAGGGGTCAGGGCTCAAATATGTGAATTTTGGGGGCGTGGGATACAATTTAGCCTATAACAACAGACAAGAAGAGTGAACTTTAAGAAGCTATTAAAGAAAACTCATGTAAACTCCGCGATGAAAGGGATGTTGCTAATATCGGACACTTATTCTTTTCATTGTTCCCAAAAGCCTAAGAAACAAAGAAGTAGATAGGATAACATTGTAGGATAATATTAAGTCATCCAACTTGAATGGAGGTAAAAGTCTTCAAAAAAAGTTTGAATGAAATAGAGACTTGGTCTGTTGTCTGAATGTGGCTAATTTCAGGGTACCGTCCAGGGGAGTGCCAAGCAGGTACACACAGGTAGCTGTTAGTCCAAGCTCCAGTAATGGCACTTCCTTCCTGCACAGAGTAGGCTCAGAGGAGAAGGTTAGAGGAGCACTTCATCTCATTTTAAAGTTACCTTTAGCCCTGGCTGGCGTAGCTCAGTGGATTGAGCACGGGCCTGCGAACCAAGGGATCGAGGTTCAATTCCCAGTCAGGGCACATGCCTGGGTTGCAGGCCAGTTCCCAGTGGGGGACTCACAAGGAGCAACCATACATTGATATTTCTCTCCTTCTCTCCTTCCTTTCCCCTCTAAAGATAAATAAATAAAATCTTTAAAAAAAATTTAAAAAATAAAGTTACCTTTAGCTTTGTCCCAAATATTTCCTTGAGAAGTAGAAAGAAGGTGTTTTGTATTATAAGGCAGAGAGTTATGACACATTCCCAGTGCTTCCTGCCTGTTTCTCCAGCAAGCTTGTTTCTTTCTGCCAAGAACTCCAAGGATATCTGAGCTGCCAGGTGTCTATTGGATCTGGTGAGAGAGAGCTGGTTACAACATTCTAGGAAGTACGTTTTTGCCTATCCCTTGTATTGTCTACCCGTGGTCACTACGTATCTGCTCCTACACCAGAGGCTTTATCATTGTCTCTCTGACCAAGCAAAGTAGTGTTTCACAAGCATGACAGAGCAGGTCTGCCGTTGGGGTCTCTAAAGGGTAGTGATGCAATTAGCTTGTTTATTTGCTTTTCTGCTTCTTACGGTGGAGTATCTTAGGTTAACAGACAGGGTACCATCAATAATACACAGATGCTTTGTAACTGGGGCTTCCTTTGCTGCTAATTTATCTAAGTTCCATGCTATTTTCAGTGATAGCAATACACTCGCCCTTTACACCAAGGACGCTTTAGGATAACTTTATTTTTATGTGAATTTTAAAATATGGCAGTAGATTTTGAGCTGTATTACCTGAATTAGAATTCATTGTTTCTTTTCGATAGCAAGCTAATGCTCCTGTCTAGGCTTCAAAGACTACACACACATGCACACACACACACACGTGTGTGTCCCGTGTGTGTGTGTGTGTGTGTGTATGCAGAAGTAATGTGTACTTGAATGTGGTTGGTAGGGAAATACTATGGGTGTACTATTTATTTATTTATTTATTATTTGAAAATGTAATTCTTGTTCAAGTACAGTTTTCTGTCTTATATTCCCAGTGTACTAATTTATAGTTTTAATTTGAACATTTCCCCTAAAATGTCACATTAGTGTGCTTTCATGTGATATTGTTATGTTAGAGGATTACATGCTAATGATTTTGTAATATAAGATTTTATAACAAAAAAGGGGCATTAACTGTGCCAGTTCCTATATTTCTTTTTCTTTTTTGAACTGAGGAGTTTTAAGTGGGGCTTCTATTTTGTGACACATTTAACTCATGAGTGAAATTTAGAAATGAGTCGCTTTTTTGTTGTTGTTTTTGTTGGCATTTTGCATTGTTACAGAGCTATCTGGCTTAGGGATCTCTCTCTCATGTTTTATTTGGCCCATTTTTATTCATTTCTCCCACCACCCAACCTTCACTTTTGTTTTTGACACGATTCAAGGAGTTGCCTCCAACTGCTCTTCTGGGAAGGGTTGAAGCCTGGATTTATTGTGGCTGTGGGATTCCACGGAAAACCTATGATTCTTACTTTGTTCCTAAGCTGTTGTCAGATCTGCTGCTCCATTTAAGGGTCCGCTCCACTCCAAGTGTCAGGTTACATTTAGGTTTGTAGTAAAAGCTGAATTTCTGTCTTTAGCCTTCATTTCTTCATTGTCAATACTGGGAGAATAATGTCTCCCTTTACATTTCTTGTGAGGATTAAATGAGATAGTATGTATAAAGAGCTAACATCGTTCACAGTATGTAGAATTGGGGCCAGCTAGTGCCCTTAGCTGTGTAATTTAAAAACTCTCTGTTTTGTGGCATTGTTGTGTCATTGGTTTGTGTGGGTGAACATGGGGAAAGTAATTTTGGCTTGAAATGGAGGTGTGTTAGACAGGGCTGCTATAACAGAAGACCATAGACTGGGTGGTATAAATAAAAGAAATTTATTTTCTCATAGTTCTGGAGACTAGAATTCCAGATCATGGTACCAGCATGGTCAGATGGTCGGTTCTGGTGAGAGCTCTCTTTCCCAGCTTGCAGATGGCTACCTTCTTGCTGTGTCCTCACATGGCGAGAGAGAGAGACAGAGACAGAGACAGAGAGAGAGAGAATGGAAAGGAGGAGGAGGTTAGGGCTTTAATACACAAATATTGGAGGGATATAACTCAGTGCAAGAAGCAGGTATTGCCCTTATACTCCTGGTAGTTTAACTGAGTTTTATACTTCAATGAAATGTTTCTAAGCCTTTTACTAAGCGTCTAAGCATTTCTGCATGAGAGTAAAACACATAAAAGAGAGAAATATGGGAAGGGAAAGAAAGCCTCCTGTTCATCCTGGGAAAACTGGGGCCCCTGAGTTCGGGTGTCTCCCCAGACAATGCACAAGGCTAGTTTGTCCTTGTGGTAATGGTGGAAGGGGGCAGGCAGGGTAAAACGGAGGTGCAAGAAAAGTTGGTGTGCTGTGGGGGTCAGAGGAGTGTCCATAGTCACTGGTGGGAACCAGTGGACCTCAGTGCAACAGCCCCAGTGAACTGCAGTGGAGCAGAGACGTGTCCACATGGGGCCCGTGTTGGGAAAAAGATGCCTGGTGCAGAAATAGGCCCCTAAGCCCTTTCATTTGGGTGACCTTGGACTCAACTCTCTTAATCCTCCTCCAACTCCCTTGGTGAATCTGGAAATTGAGGCTGATGTTTAGATCCTGGAATTTGTCACTGTAGTCAGCTCGCTTTTGCCCCTGGGTAGAATGGAGAAAACCGGGGCGTGAAATCTTGGGGCTGGTTATACACATCCAAAGAACATTATCTCATCAGTAGAAGGGCTTTGAAAACCCAAGGTTGAGATATTGGATCTGTGGATAATTAAAAGAGAACCGAGAGCTATAGTGCATGAAGCTACATTTTTTTTTTGAAAACTTTTAGTTCAGTATCATTATTTAAAAAAGTAATTTCTACACTCATTCTAATTTTTAGTCATGGGATGTTTGGGGGAAAGATTAAGCTACAAATCATGTTTTTCTTCCTTGTGTAGAGAAAACTCTCAGTACCAGTTTGTGACTTATGCACTTTGAGATTACAGAGGCCTAATCTGAATGCTATGAATTGCTCTCGCTGAGGTAAAAATGGGTAGGGTAAGTAAAGCAGACTAAAGAATGAAAAGCTTTCCTTCTTTGCATCTCCTCCCCTCTTCTTTTGCACATTATATGGCTAAATGTGCAACTTTGTTCACATAACTGCTACAAACAGTTCACTGTGTAGGCCAAACGCTCTCTAATGCAGTAAAATTAAGAAATAATATGCTTTGAAAGTGATTTATGAGTGTGGTTAAACTGCCAGATTTACAAAGAAATAGTTCAGATCTTGGGAAGCCTCCGGAGTCACGTCAAAAATGAATTTGACCATGATTTAAACTGCTACTCTTCTTACATGACATTTAATATGTGTACTTTGGAGGCCCATATGTCTTTAATAAAATAGCATTAAGTTTTAAATATGATATGAATGCAGCCAGTTTCTAAATTCATAACCTTTTCCACAACTCCAAAATGCTAACCAATAAGGGAGTTATACACGCAATAAAACATAAACCTTAGAAAATAGCTTTTTATTAAAATGGTTAGACAGTTGGCAGCTGGGTTGCAGTGTTATAAATACTTACAGCATTGTGGGTTTATCAGACGTTGTTTACCCTGCAAGCAACAGGGGCCAGACAACTAATTACAACCCCTGTGCAAGAGCAGTTCACGCTAAGCCCCCCTGAGTGTGTTGGACAGGCGGAATAATGTTTCTGAGAGTCCTGGACAAGAAGTCCAGAGATTTAGGGTCTAATCCTTCTCTACAACTTAAAGGAGTGTGACCTTGGGCAAGTCACTCCATTTCTGTAATTTTTCCAGTCTGTTTCATGGAGCAATAATCCCTGCCATGTCGATTTATTGTGACAATAAGAAACAAATGCATGCAGGGCATCTGACACAGTGTCTAGCACATAGTAGATGCTCAGTAAAGAGAAGCAACTGCTTTGAAAGAAACCTTTAATAAAAAATGCATTTAGACACAATCGGCAGGCCCCCTCTAACAGTGATGTTCTATTACAACTCTAGAGTGACATGCAGGAAAGGTGAGCCTGTAGCCAGAGACGAGCCTCCTGGAGAATGAAGAGGAAGCTTCTTGCTTCACTCCCCTCTCGAAGGCATGAGCGTGTCAGAAATGAAAGAGAGGCATATTTGGTGCAGAGGGAGCGGGGGCCATGCTGGTGCTCCCTGTCACTCAGCTGTCCCTGCAGATGGACATGAGGTCTGCAGTGTGGCCTCTTCCTGCCTTTTGGATTACCCAGGCATAGGTGATGTGGGTTTTTCCTGTAAGGTGTCCCACGTCGCAGCTGAAGGACTTTCAGTGCTGCGGCTGTTGCTATTGCTACTGTGTGTGCGTGTGAATGTTTAAACAGATCTCTCTGTGGAGTAGTTTTGAAATAGGCCTTCCCAACCTTCGCATTTCTAAATGTTTATGTGCAATTTGTTTTTCTCTATCTCAGAGGAAACAGCCAGCCTGACAATGGCCTGACTGTGTTTGTCCATGCACCCAAATATTATCACCCTCCACCAACTTCCTTCAGAGGGAATTCCTGAATTTCCTAAAAGGGCAATTTTAAGTTACATCAGAAGTTGGCCTCTGGATCTCAGGGTTCAGACATATGTGTGGTAATCAAAGATCAGAAGGCCAAGAGACCATTTCATTCTGTTTTATTTTATTTTTGTATAGTATTAAAGCAATGTTATGATCTCATTAAGGGAAATTAACAAAGAAAATCTTTTAACTGTATTCCCTATGTGCTGACTCTATGCCTTTTCATTTTCTCTGTTCTTTCCCAAACCTTATTCTTTTCTATAGATATTTTATGTGTGTTTAATGCTCTACTTTTTTACCTCGTATTTTTATGGTGCTACTTTGTAGTCCTCAAATTTATTATTTTTATGGACTTTACAGTTCTTCATCAAATTGATATAAATACCATCAGTTATGACAGCATTTTCCCACTGATTTTAGACTTTAACTGCATATATAAAACACTCCTCTGTGTGTGTCTCTCTCTGTGTGTGTTTCCTTTAAATTTCTTTTAGGATCATTTTTTCCAGGGAGTTTATTGGATCACAGAGTGTGGGCACATTAAACTCTGTATAAGGGTCTCTAGTTTTAGAATAAGAATCCCTAGTACCATTTTCAAGTTGGCAGTTCATCCTGGGTGAGTGATCGCATCTACCCAGACTGGAGGAAGAATGTAGGTCAAAAGGGACCCTCAACATCTGTAGGGCTCTCTTTGGGAATGGGCTTCCCGAAGTCTCATTGGTAAGTATGGTTCTGGGAGAAAGGCTTAGAACCTGCTGGAGCTCCCACAAAGCATGCATTGACCTGCTAAGTTGTAGTCCTAGGGAATTACAGGTTCCCTAGAGCATCCCGAAAATTATTAACAGCGTGCAGCCCTGGTCAGTGTGAATGTGTCTTTAGACTGTTAGCCAAATCTTTGCATAATACCAATCATTCCACCTATAAAAGCACAAATATGTTATTGTTCTCAATAGCCAATTTAATGCAGCTTTGAGAAGGGAAAAAGAGAAAAGAAGATTACAAGCTGGCTGATCTTGCTTTTATTTCTCTTAAATCTATCCACACTTCTCAGGGGTTGTACTTGTTTAAAGATTGTATGCAACTGTGCAGTCTGTGTGATTTGGAAAGCAAATCAAACTAAATATGAAGTTTTCAGTGCGTGCTGTTTTTAGGATTTCATGCATTTATTTCAAATATACATTTCTTCCTGAGTAGTGCTAACCCTATAATCTTTTTCTTGTTACATTTCTCGTCTGGGGAGGGAGGCCTAGAGGGTGACTTAGTTTTGGAGTGAAAGGTTTCTATTAACATCTACCTCCTTCTTGTGTGGCATTATTCACAGCAGAGCTATTAAAGCTAATTATTTTCAGGTTTCTATCAAAGGGGAATATTTGAGCTGACAAAAAAAGCATTTATTAGGAAGAAAAATGGCCTGTTTAAGTAAAAAAAGGGGTCATTATCATATGTACCCTACTTCCCCCACCCAGTTATTAGCCTGTGTAGAGGGGGGGGCGGCTAGGATACCCCAGGGGGTCTGTGAGGGAAGTTCTAAGGGGTTATGGTCTCTGAGATGCTTGGTATCTTAAGAGGGGGCAGTACTTTTTTCCCCTCATTTTTCTGCAGCCTACCTGGATTGCTCCTTGACCTTGGAGATGGTATTTGTCTCTCCCTGTCTTTTTCTCTTCCTTTCTTTTACCCGCCATTTTCCCCCCTGCTTTTAATCTTCTTTTTAGTTATTCTCATTTCAAAGTGCTGAATGTGAACATAAAGTGATATTAACTTTGAAAGCATTTTCACACACATAATCTTTTTTTAGGCTCACAATACGGAAAAGAAAAATGCAGAAAAGGTGGAACTTTGTTTTACGAGGATGAGGTGCTAAAATAGAGAGGTTGTGGAAGTCATTGAGTATTCCAGAGAAAAATAAAAAAGGGATCAGAACTCAGATCTCCTCTTGGCGCAGTGCTCTGCTGTTGTATAATATATCACTCAGCTGTTCTGAAGACTCCTGGACTTAGGATGAGAAGACATGGTTCAGGAAAGGAGAGCTCAAGTCATGGGGACACCATAAACTCCCCTCGGTGGGCACAAAATGGGAAAGACATTTCTTCCAGAGGGGGCCACCATGGAGCTCAGGGGAGTCCACACCTCCCAGAAAGGCCTACCGTTTTTTCAAAAATGTGTCTACACTCAGGAGCAGAAAGAGAAGCAGATTGTGTGGTTTACTTCCAAATGGTCCCTAATCTGCCTGATGGGGACCATGTTGACTTGACCTAGTTTAGGACCACAGCTTACTGTTCCTTGCACTACACACCTCCTAGGCTATCTCTACACCACTAGGAGGCAGGGACATGGCCTAGGGATCATATTTGTTCTTGTGTGTCTAGCTTGCAGCAGCTCACATATTCAAACCACTGGTGTTTTCTTTTGTAAACTGCAGAAGGGGACCCCAAGGCCAGAAGTTCCCACCCCAAACCAGAGGCTGAGGAAGAAGGACTAAGGCCAGAGAAGAGTTGGGTGGAAATCAATGTGTTACTGTCCTGCTTCATGCTTCAAGCATGTTACTGTCATGCTTGAGCTTCAGGGCCAGGCTGCTATCCTCATACTTGGAAATCATGATGACTGGACACTGTTTTAAGAGAAAAATTATATTTCACTGCACTTTTATTCAAAATAAGCTTTCTAGCAGGGTGAAATTTCGAGAGGCACTACGGCAGCTGGAGATCTTCAAGTTATAGAAAAATGACAGCGTAGTCAGCTTTTCCACTATCTCTGTCCTGTACAGCAGGTTATCTGTCTTTGTCATGGCTGATGGCAATTTATGCTATCCAGGACCACAGGGAAGAAAAAGTATTCATATTTTAAAAATGCACTGAGACAGATCTCTTCTCAGTCGGGATGTGATCGTGCTAGAAGGAAGGAAGTTGAACTCCCAAGGTCACGTTTTCTCAGTCTTTACTAGAAAGTCACTGTTTATTTATGATCTTATCACTTGAACTTCAAATTTTGGAGGAATTCTTCTTGAGTCTTATAAAATAGAGAATTTAGAACTATGAGCACAAAAGAAAGTTGCTGAAGACCCTCTGCTTTTTAGGAAAATAGGGTACTTTTTAGTTTTGCCAAGCAGGGTGACCTCCTTACCCAGAGATTTAGATGGGATACACAGATGGAACCTCAAGATTGGAAGCATTTTGAGGCCAGGTGTGAAAATGAAATCTCCCAAGCTCCAGATTTGTATTCTTTTTGCTCAGGACACACTGTGGTGTGCTTGTCCCAGGTGTGCAGAACTTGTGCTCTCACCTTGCCCTCCCACTCTAACGGGGGAGGGGTACCAGGAGTACCCAGTGCTGGGGAGTCGCACTGGGGCTGTTCACTCACTGGAATGAGGAAAACCAGCACCAAACAACTGAGGTCATTCTTCAAGGATGTAAGAGAATTAATGAACAGAGTTATCTCCCTTTCTTCTTGTTTCATCAAACAGCCAAATCAGGTCTTAGGGGCATCCTTTGTGGAAGGCCCTCTTTTTCATCCATTTTCCAAAATTTCTACCCACTTATCTCCAATTCTAATTTTTTCAGTTTTTTTTCCTATTCATTCATCTATCCATCCACCCACCCATCCATCTACCCACCCACCCATCCATCCACCCACCCACCTGTCCATCCATCCATCCACCTGTCCATCTGTGCTGTATTCATTAAGTGTATCAAGTTCCTTGGAAGGCTTTGGGATACATAAACAGTGGAAAGAGTCTCAACTTACACAGGGGGCACTTCATAGGAAAGATGGACTTGAATGTATATGTGTGTGTGTCTCTCTCTCTCTCTCTCTACATATATATATATATATATAGATAGATAGATAGATAGATAGATAGATATATATATACATTAGTCTTACTATACTTTTTTTACTACACTTTCTACTTACTACACTTACTACTCTTTTACAGTCCTTAGGTACCTACAGATTTTTCCTCCTCTGGGTGCCTGATAAAGTAGATCAGAGATTTTCAACATTTCTATCTCTTGGCACACATAAACAAAGTACTAAAATTCTGCAGCACACCAAAAATGTATATTTTTGCTGATCTGACAAAAAATAGGTATAATTTTGATTCATTCACACCAGATGGCTATTGTTGTGTTGGCTGTTGTCATTTTTTATTTGACAATCTAAGGGAAAATAGGTCAGTGCCCTTGACTAAATAGTCAGGTTCTTACAAGTTTAAAAAATTCTTGTAGCACACTGGTTGAAAATCACTGAAGTAGAGGAATGCTATAGATCAAACATTTTAAGTAGCTTGACCTATATATTCTTATTCCCTTTTTGTTAATCATGTTCTGACTATTAGAGTCAGATGGGTCGAATTTTTTCAAAGGAATTTTAGATTAATTATTTATTTTAGATTTGGCTCTAGATGGAAGAATCATAGAAGGACATATAGTTATGTGCACTTCTGAATGAATATGTAGAATGCCTCTCTTCCCATTCTCTGTGTTGCCCATATGAACTCCACAGGGAAGGAACAGAACCCAGCCCGTGGGAGTGGGTCTCCTTGGATATACAGGGATCCTGCGTGAGGAGTCCTAACTGGTTTTCAACAGTGAAGTCCTCACTAAGTTGGAGAAGTTTGCAAAAATGCTTGTGGCTTCAATTAGATGGATACCAGAAGAATGAATTTCCATTAGAAAAAGGAAGTCTTAACATTAAAATATATAAACCAAAGGAAAAAGACTTGCAGACTATGGGAAGAAGTAAGAAATGAAACCAACATGATACAATTATTTTCTCCTAGGACCTCAGAATGCACGGAGAACAGGTTATGATTCAGATCTAGGATCATCTGGTAATGATGGAGGTGGGCTTTCTTTTTTAAAAAATGCTATAATAAGTCATGTTCTGTCAGTTTTTTGTAACGGCAGGAGTAACGAGGGGCTCTGACTTCATTCTGCTGATCTCTTTTACTTGGATTGGTCCCTGCCTGGCAGGAACTTTGGGACCCTCATCACACAGGGCCTTCTGTCTGGGGCACCTGGGGCTGTTTATTGCCAGCTCTGAGTCGTGCCCTGTGATATCTGACCTCATTTCCCACTGCTCTTCAGTTTATTTTTCATTTCATTTAAGTCTGTCTGTGTCTCCAGTGTTTTATTTTTCTTCCTTCTCTCTCTCTTTCTATCAAAATAGACGATATACTATTATCATTGCTGACCTTCACCAAAAATCTTCCTTCACTTATTCTACTTTAGGGACTATTTTTCCCACCTTCTCTCTATCGTAAGTTCTTCCCATCCTTAATTGTCCAGCTCAATGCCTGTCCTCTATGAAACCCCCTCATGAAATTGGGGCCTCAGTAACTCCTACACCCCAGAGTGTCTCTTTAACTACTCCCTTACAAACCATATTATATTTTTTAATACTTGTGTGTATCCATCTTACTTTTTTCGCTGGGAGAGTAGGGAATGCATCTCAGATGTTTTCTGTTATATTCATGAGCACCAAACATAGGGATGGTCCTAGACTATCCCTGGCATGTATCATCTTTCACTACATTGAGCTACGTTGGAATGAATGCCTTCTTCCTCGTGGCAAGTCATCTGGGAAGACCAGGCATGCACCAGCTCTCAGTTCTCCTACCAGGGCAGTCTGAAAATATGTCTATGAGACAGTGGCCTGCCTTGGGCCAGAGGGAAATTGTGCAATTTATTTAGAAGCTTGCTGGAGGTCATGCCACAAGGCCACTGTCTACATATCAGATTTGTCTGAGGAGCTGACTCATGTTTTTCATATAAATCATAGTGAGCTGCCCATTATAAACACCTTGTAAAACTCAAAAAGCTTTATGGCTGTTATTAGCTACTGCATTGTGATTTACTAGCTAATTCAGGCCAATGTGTAGATGAGAGCGCCATTTATCCCATCTACATAAGTCAGAGAGTAGACTAGCTGGGCACTCAGAAGCAAATGCCTCTTTCAAAGGCGTGTGGAGAGTCGGAATTTACTTATGTTTTAAATGAGTAAGTTAGGGATCATTCCTCTTAAGATGGGCTGTGCTGTGACTCCTCCAGGAACCCTGAGTGGGGAACAGCTGCAGCAGCCAGTTTACTTTTAGCAGTTGCATGAGAGACTTTCTTACTGTGGGCAGAGGAGAAAGTGAAGTTGAAAGAGAAATATCTGGCATGGCCCCAGCGACACCTTTATGTTTCCTAGTATCAAACTCAGATTTTGTATTGGCCTCCAGTTAGTGGTGTTTATACCTAACACTGTCCATTTTAAAAAATAAAAGCCTCGTTATCAGATTGCCTAGTGGGCATTTGTTTGTATAAAATCAGATATAGCCATGGATTGTTTATAGAATGGTATATATTCTGTATGCATATAAATTTTTATTGACATGTTATGTTTTGATTTTTTTAATCCTGCTGATTGCCTAAGATGGAACCAAACAAACAAATCCATCTAGGTAAGTGGATCTGAGAGTAGGGACTAAACTGGATACAACTTGGATATTAGATTTGTAGTTTATTTGTAGGGAAAGATTGTCTATAGAAACATGCTGCTGTATGAAGCATGTATCTACAAACCTAAATGCTTACTGGATGAGCACATTTATATATTTATATATATTTACTATAGATGCATTATATTTGGCTATATGTACATTATATGCATATTATATAACACAGATGTTAAATACTATCTCTTACTCTATTTCTGCTTTGATTAGCTTACATTTAACAAACTACATCTCTTCTTGTTGAAATACTTTAGTGATGTCATACTATAGAACCCACGAGCATAGAGGTGAGATAACTATTTGTACTTCTAAATCTTAGTTCTCAGCCTCGAGCTACTAACTTGACCTAGCAGAGACTTGCATTGCACACCTTCTTCAGCCTGGGCTCCCCTGCCTGTCACTTTGGGGCAAGCTGTCAAAATGCGATTTGTCTCCTGCATGGTGACATCAGACTCTGGTCTCATTCATAAAAGCCAAAAACAAAGATGTATTTGTTTTTGCAATAGTAAGTGCCTTTGCTCATGGATCTCTGGCGTGCTGAGCCAGAGCTAGGCAGCCTCTGCTCCTGTAGCCCAAAGAATATCCATCTAGCATTTTCCATTAGTTATTTACTGTTCACCTAGAACCAGTTTAGTAAACATGTATTGAGTATTTACTGGAACAAAGCCAAAGAAATCAGTTGTTAGAAATCAGAGAAATGCAAATTGATATAAGTTGCAAGTTTGCACCTATTAGACTAGAGCAACTAAAAACCCAGATAAAGGTAAATGCTGGTGGGATTTGGGGTTTTAGGAACCATCATGCCCTGTTGGTATGAATACAGCTCTGGAGTACAGGTTGGCCCAACTGAGTTGAATTAATAGACTCATGCCCTCTGACCCAGCAATGTCATTATAAGATATATATCCCAATGAAATTTTTACATAGGACCATAAGAAGGTGTTTATGAGGATTTTGATTACAGTATTATTTGTGGTAGTGGGGAATGAAAGGCAACTTTGAGTTGAAGGCAACTCTGGGAGATTGTGGTAGATGTCCGCCTTGGAGAATGGTGCAACAGTCAGGAGCAAGCATTCATTGGAGGCGTGGCAGCTTGGCTAAATTTAATAAACTACATTTTATTATTTTCTGTATTCTGGATGCTCTGGCATCTGGAGCCTAGCTGACTAGGAAAATGTCCCCCCTCCCAGGGGCCAAACAGGTCTTAGAGATCACAAGTGACTCATTTGGGAAAATACCTTTCATATGAAAACTAACCAATCCACAGTCTGTAGTCTGAACCATCTCCTCTACCTGGCTCCTACACTTCAGGAAGCAATATGCCTCTGACCTAGCCATCTCAAACCCAGGGGACCAGACAACGCTGGGCAGCCTGTACAGCCCAGAGACTGCTGAAGTCACTCCAACTAGCCAACCCTGAGCCTGCTTACCTCACCTCCACCATTCCTTCCCACAAAACCGCAATAAAGCCCCTTTCTCATACCTTCCCCTTGTTCCCTCTGCCTCCTGACCAATCCTGATGCTTCCCCAAGTACCCCTGAGTGGTGTGGTGGGCCCCTTCCTCTTGGGAACTGTGGGTAACATCCTGTCTTTTCAATAGCAATCATCTCCTGATCTACCGGCCTCACCAATAAAATCTACATTTTAAGACATTGTTTAAAAACATAGGGTTAATTAATTAATTAATTAATTTAAATTTCAATTGTTGTTCGAGTGCAGTTTTCTGTATTTTACTTCCATAGGGTTTAATTAATTTATTTTTTAAAAGATTTTCATTTTATTTACCTTTAGAGGGGAAGGGAAGGAGAGAGAGAGAGAAACATCAATGTATGGTTGCCTCTTGTGCATTCCCTGCTGGGAACTGGCTTGCAACCCAGGCATGTGCCCTGAGTGGGAATCGAACCTCGATCCTTTGGTTCACAGGCTAGTGCTCAATCCACTGAGCTATGCCAGCCAGAGCCAATAGGGTTTAATTTTAAAGGAGAAAATAAAATATATGTGCACAGTACTATTTAAATATTTTAAAATTAAATGGAAACAAAACCATGATTTACAAGGAATCATTTTAACACTAGAATGAGGGTGTATATGGTGGAAAAGGGAATTAAAATGGGATATGAAATGCTATTTTAAAAAGACATGAATAAAGAGAAGTCTTAGGGTTAGGAAGGTTGAATCAAATATCTCTTATTTCTGTGATCTTTCAATTGAGTCTATAAACATGAGTTATCTAATAACACTGGACAATATATTCCATGGGCCCAAGGGTCCCTCTAGATACCTTGGAAGACACCAGTGCCCTTTCAGTCTGTTCCTGGGAGGACTGGTGTTTTGAGATGCTGCACCAAAAAGGTTCCTACAACTAAATAAAGTGGAAAGAAGTACTGCATTCTCTGTCCCCTTCAGGAGTGATCTAATATACATTGGGATAATATCAAAGGCTAGAGGGTCTCAGGGGGAAGAACCTTGCTTAACTCGATGTCTCCCACATTCGTCTGACCACAGAATACTTTCTAATAACAGTCCTTT
Source organism: Sturnira hondurensis (assembly GCF_014824575.4). Classification (NCBI taxonomy): domain Eukaryota; kingdom Metazoa; phylum Chordata; class Mammalia; order Chiroptera; family Phyllostomidae; genus Sturnira; species Sturnira hondurensis. The sequence goes on from NW_028081392.1 coordinate 5,552,574, forward strand.
ACCTGCGAGATACTGGATACTGTGAGAAAGATGATGTCCAGGGGTGAAGCTCTAAGAACATTGAATCAATCATGGATGAAGCTTTTTTGTCCAGCAAATGTCCTGGCACACTGCAGACCCTCAAGCAATGTTTATGGGCCGAGGGAGACCATATGGATGATAGCGGGGGAAAAGAGAAGCTTAGCTGGGGAGCAGCCCATGACTTCAACACCAGCTCTTTCTTAGCATCCGGAGGGTTCTATCAGAACGTTATGTTGTACTTTGTTTCCAAATCATAAAGATACCAGTTCAAGGCAGAGCTTTTAACTATTGTGCCCTTTGGCAAGTCCTCTAAACTCTTTCAGTTCAATTTTCTCATCTGCAGAATGCAGGTTATCAAACTTAACTTCATAGGAATATGGTAAAGGTTAGAAATAGTATAAGTCACGTATCTGGCACATAGTAGTAGCTTAACTAAAATTAACTATTATTAGCATTGTTATCTGAATTATTAATATCTCTTAAATCTTTTATGAAGACTCATAGTGAACATATTCATTACTTAGTGAATATAGAGGTGGCTTACTCAAGGTTTCTTAGCTTATAACTATTAGCAGAGCTGGGACTGAAATCTGCTTCATTTAGGTCCTGGTTCAGTGTCATTTTCATGATACTGAACCAAGGATTCTTTTGCCTATTTCATGACTAAAGGGCTTGGCACAAGCTCCTTGGTGTGCGGATAGACCACCTCCTTGTGGCATTGGAGATAGACAGTGGCCACAGGGGTGCCATAGGGGTGGTTGTGTCATTGTGTTCTGCATTTTTGTTAATAACTTAGGAAATCTGTAAAGAATATGTTAATTAAATTTTATATTGCCCTAAATGGAGAGGCATTACAAAGCCCATCAATGACAGAGACGTAGCATAAAGGGACCTGGAGCTGTCAGGCATATGGACAGGAAATCACTAGATGAGATTCAGCTGCGGTAAATACATCCTAATACATCTGGGGACAAATAATCTGAAACACAGATATTCAATGGGAGGAAGATATTTGGAAAGCAGTAAATGCTGAAGGGGACCTGGGGGGATAGTGGACAGCAAATTAGATACGGGTTTTCATTGGGTTAGGCCAACAGAAATTGGTAATGCAATCTTGCACTGTATTTTCCACAGTTCCCTGGAGCAGCTGGGAGGAGAAAGCCTCTTTTGCTAGCCCAGATCAAGTCAGCTCACCCCACACATACACTCTTGAAAAATGCTCTTGCTGGGGCTGGCCTGTCCCATGGTCCCTACCCCACAGAGGTGGTGAAATTTTCCTCTCTCTTAGCTTCACCCCCAGCCCCTGTTCTGTGACCACTGTCCATCCAATCACCCACCATCTTGTTGATGTGCTTTCTGGACAAGGGAGGGTAGTTCTTCAGGGGAAATCCCTTTGGTTTGCAGGAGAGCGTTAGCTTAAGGCATCATCCATTTCCATGGAGCCCAAACATCCTCCATATTTCCTAGTGATTCTGGCTCTTTCCCCCCAACCCACTATGCCCCCCTCCCCATGGAGAACATTACCAGAAGATGGCCTGTTTGTAGTCAGGAGAATGTTTGAGGCAACACAAGCATCTGCCCTCAGCAGCTCTTCCCACCCACGAGGATCAGTAACTAGCTCCTTCTACCCCTTCCACCACCTTCTCATGCTTTACACTGCCTGCTCCCATTATTTAGTTTCCTCACATTTAAAAACTGCCTTTCACAGTGTTTCAAACCAAACTTCTGTACTGGGGACCAATGAACACATATTCTGATTCTCCTCTAGCCCTCCCCTCTCTACCCCGACTCCAGTCTCTCAGGAAAGCCCAGCACTGCTGAGTTCACAGCATTGCAGGCATCAGGCCTGCTCAATGGGGAGAGTTTAACCAGAGTGTCCCTCCAAAACTTTGCATATGAGGTTCTTTCTATCTCTGAGAAATTCTCATCTCTTAGAAAATCTCGCAGGGACTGCTTGGCAGGGGCTATGTCAATGGGGCTGGTAGAAAGCAGCTGTAGGCTGGTAAAAGTCTGAAGCTGTTTGCAAGGCTGGGAAATTTTATACTGCTTATTTTTTCAACAAGCCCTGGCTTCATCCACTCAGAATGTGCTTCAACGTACTTGCCATCTAGGTTTGCATTCAAGGTGATTTTAGCTTCAGTCTGCCATTGCCACTCAACACTCACAAATAAGTGTCAAGCTTAAAATTATCTCTTGAATATTTACTAAGTGTTCACCAAAGGCCTTCTCTGTGCCTACCCCTCTGCTAGGTACTTGTGCTTTGGGGGCTGGGGTGTGGAAAAGAGGGTACTACTCTCATGCTAGTGTCCAGACTGAAAAAGGCATTGCTGTGGAAGAACTTGAACTTTCATTCCTGATGGGTCATGGATATAAATGGATGGCAGCTGCCAGCACAGTGACTTATGACTGATGCTCCTAGCCAGAGGAAGTCAGGCACACATTGGAACTGTAGACCACTGTGTACAGGGCATCTTAGTATATTTAGCAAATGAGATTGCAAACCACAGAAAAAAATGCTGAGTGGGCAGAGAAAAAGAACATTCTCTGGCCAGAAACTTGCTGAACTCGGAGGGCCAGGGACCAGAGGCTTTGTAGAGGTGGGGAGAGATGTTCTTTGGCTTGTCCTAGATGAATAAATCACCACTGAGGAGATATACCAAAGGCCAATTAAATGGAGTGTTTTCTTGGAAAATCATCTCCCAGGCCCTGTAAATTATCCCCAGCGTTGGCAGGCACTCAGATCTGCCTGGGGGGTGGGAGGTGGGGGTGGGGTTGAGAAGTATGCCAGTGCACCCCAATGTCAGGTGAAGGAATTACACAGGGATGCTCATGGGATAGCAGAATAACATGCCAGGTACTGGCAATCTTCATCCACAGAATCAGTGTAGAGCAGAACTTTCTCTGGACAAGGAATTGTAGGCAGGGACCCTCAACCAGGTTTTGCCTGTGACCTTCAAACCCTTTTTGCAAAGTAGGGTGCACACTGGATTATCTCTAAGGTTCTTAGAGGCTCTGACACTTACCCATATTTTTCGGACTATTAAGACTCACTCCCCACTTCCCAAATTTGGGAGGGAAATGCAGTGGCAACCTTGATCCTGCCTCCTATGACCTCGCTCCACTGCCCCCCACCCCTGCCACAGCAAGCCAGGTAAGCTACATTTGGACAATAAGATGCACCCCCTTTCCTCCCAAATTTGGGGGTGCATCTTATAGTTTGAAAAATATGGTATTTTATGCCTCCCTTCTCTTTGTGACTTTTGTCACAAAGGACAGCATTAGCATTTCATAGCCCATCCTGTTTACTGTCCCAAGGAAGACAAAAATCCTCATCTACCGTGAAAAACCAGTCATGCAGGGTCGTGTTAGGGGGGTAAATGGGGATTCTCAATGCTAGGTCATCAGAACAACTATAGAAAGAGCTAGATACATTTAGCCTGGAAAAGAAGGGCCTTAGAGTGGATGCCAGAGGGACTGTGTTCACTATCTGAAGAGGGCGTCAGCTGTCCCACTCCAGATGCCTAAAACAAGACCAGTGAGCCCAAGATAGAGGGGCTTATGCTGAAGACCGAAAGGAGAAAAAAGATGGACCAGCCGTCATTATGCTGCTGATCGATGACACAGGCTTTGATTTGTCCAAGGTTTGAGAGTAGTAGACACAGCCTGACGGAGAGTGACTTGTCACTGCTGGAATTTAGCAGAGGCTAGTGACAAGGCTGCAGCACAGAGGACCCTCGTTCTGCTCCTTCCACAGCCACCTCTGTCTCTGTAAGACATGGCTGTGTGACCAGAGTGCTGAGAGGTTCCTTCCCCCAGAGTGTGTTTCTCTCTCCTACAAATCTTTGTGTCTCTGATACAGGGTGAGTTCATTTCCCTCTAGGAGGGTTTTATTAAAATCTGCCTACTCTTTGGAGAGATTACAGTGGTTCTTCTTTATCCACAGTTTTGTCGTCCATGGGTTCAGTTACCCATGGGCAACTACTATCCAAAAATACTACATGGAAAATTTCAAAAATAAACAATTCAAAAATTTTCATTGCATGTCATTCTGAGTAGCACGATGTAGTTTTGCGTCATCCCACTCTGTCCTACCTGGGGCACGAATCATCCCCCTCTCCAGTGTACCCATGCTGTGTATGCCACCTACCCCTTAGTCACTTAGTAGCCCATCGGGTCATCAGATTGACTGTCACAGTATCTCAGTGCTTGTGCTCGAGTAATCCTTATTTTACCTCACAAAGGTTCCAAAACTATTCACCTAACTTTTATTACAGTATACATATATTATTCTAATTTTTCTATTTTATTATTAGTTATTTGTTGTTGTTGTTGTTCAAGTACAGTTGTCTCCATTTTCCTGCCACCACTGCCCCCTGCCCCACCCGCCCCCACCTCCCACCCTCAATCCTTCCCACCTTTGGCTTTGTCCATGGGTCCTTTATGCACGTTCCTTGATGACCCTTCCTCTTCTTTTCCCCGTTATCCCCTCTGGTTACTGTCAGTTTGCTCTTTATTTCAGTGTCTCTGGTTATATTTTGCTTGCTTATTTCATTGGTTAGGTTCCACTTAGAGGTGAGATCATATGGTATTTGTCTTTCACCACCTGGCTTTTTTCACTTAGCATAGTGCTTGTCCTTAATCTCTTACTGTGCCTAATTTACAAATTAAACTTTATCATAGGCACATATATATGTATAGAAAAAATCAGTGTGCTTATAAGCTTTGGTATCATGCGTGGTTTCAGATATTCACTGAGGTCTTGGAATGTATTCCCTGTGGATAAGGGGGGACCACGCTGTATCTTTCGACTCTAAGGGTAGGGATTTAATTGGTTGTCTACAAGCAGGAAGGACCCAAGGGGAATGGAATGTAAACTAGGAACTGACCCATAGTTTCCGAATGGGAATCCAGGCAAGAAGCACAGGCCCTCAAAACATAAGTCTGATAGGCACGCAACCTATTTCCTAATTACTTATTTTGTATATGGCCAGTCAGTTCTTTACGGGCCTTGGTGCTGGCGAGTTTACTTAATTTTAGGGGGGGATGTATTGGTCACTTCAGTCTATACCTCCTCTGGGGACAATGTTCACAAGTTCAGTAAATAAAATTCTTCCTTTGTCTTCAAATTTACTCGTTTATCCAGTTTTCATGATTCTCTTCTTCTTTCCCACTAGGATAAAAGGAACAAGTTCTTATTTGTCCTTGTGTGATTCTACTGATTCTGATGGGATCCTTCCTCAGTTTTTGACTTTCTTCCTAGACTAAAGCCTTCCCAATTGTTCTCATTAGTTTGATATAACAATTGTTTTGTCCCTGTGATTAATTCAACAGGCACTAAACATTAAGCTCCTACTCTATGAAAGCCATTCAGTGAGACACAAAGGCCAGAAGGGGAAAGGCACTCTCCTTGCTGTTCTTTATACTGTATTATAGTAGAACGGAAAGAAACATAATATGTAGTGTACTGTGCCCTGTCACTGAGAATGTATACTATAAACACTGGCTGTTGTTCATGGGGTAGCTTTTATCTCTCTCTTGTTATGGCTGAAATCATTGAGACTCTCAGAGTTTCACTGAATCACCCAAGTTTCTCTAGCTGATGAGTGGCAGAGCTGGGATCTGAACCCAGCTCCGTCTGACCCCAAGGCTGCATCCTTTCCACGGCTCCATTTGTTCAGATGTCAGTAGAAATACAGGGAAATATATGTGATTTAAGAATGAATCGGAGGAGTTGAAGGTGGTGGTAAAAAGTGAAGATATTTTATAATAAAACAAATAGGAAGATGAAGCAGGAAGTTTACCAGTATCCTGGGATCCACAGCAGCCACTGTGGGTGGGAATCTGAGCTCTTGGGATGCAAGGTCAGGGTCGTGGCTATGTCTAGCCCTGAACATAAAATGGTAGAGTTGACGCAAGGCTCCAGCTCAGTCATCCTTGTCTGTTATGTTTGGAGGCAATAGCTCTGCGTGAACCCATAAACTCAGAGATTTCAGCCAGAGCCTTTTCCTTCCCCAACCAGTGGGCGAGAGTGTGCCACTCTGCTTTGGGGTGATCAGCTTTTCATATGCGTGAAACCACCACAGCTTGCCTCCCCGTCTTTCATCACCTAAATGAGGGCAGTTAATGTTTAAGAGCAGAGAACAGTGAACATAATGATGGATAAATTACAAGTTTGGAGATATGAAAAGTCAAACAGTGTAAATACCTATTTTAAACCACAAACAGAATGTTAATGCATCTCTCCCATTAACTCACTAACTGAAATTACAGAGCGTAATGTGAGCCAACACCCACATTTTTAAATTTAGAAAAGCAAATGATAAATGTCCTTCCCTCAGACAAAGAAACGATTGACATAGCTTTTCAGTGTAGTCACTGACAATGTTGCCAGTGGAAAACAAACTGGGTGCCAGGGAAAGAGAGGAGTCATAAGACACCTGGGAAGTGTAGCCCAGACTGCTACTAAGGACTTCCTGGATACTGAGGAGCACTTCTGGGCTCAGGGAAGCCCCTTTAGGTGGTGGGGACCTAGTGTGGTTGCCTGGCACACTCTCCTGAAATGGCGAATGGGATAATTTTCTTAACTATCCGCTGTTATCTTGCTACGGGTTGGTCGCCAGCAGCTGACATGAATCCAGTTCACTTTGCCTAGGTTTGATTTGAGGATGTATGGTTTATTTAGCAGTCATTTCATTGTGAGGTCGCTTATGGGCAGGGATATAAAAGAGACTTGAGGATGTGGAGAAATTGGAACCTTTGGTTGAAATGCAAAATGCTATGGAAAGCAGCGTGACAGTTCCTCAAAAGATTGAAAGTAGAATTGCAATGCAATTCAACAATCCCCTTCTGGGTATGTACCCAGCAGAATGGAGAGCAGGGTGTTGAAAATATATTTGTACACCCACAGTCATAGCGGCACTATTCACAATAGCCAAGAGGCAAAAGCAATCCAGCCATCCATCAACAGAAAAGGAGTGTAAAAAATGTGATATAGCTACCTATGCATGAATGTAAAAGGTGTGGAATAAATAAAAAGTGGGTTATTAATCGGCCTTAAAAATGAAGAAAATTCTGACACGCACAATAACATGAATGAACCTCGAAGACATTATGCCATAAAAAATAAGATGGTCACAAAAGGACAAATAATATATAATTCCATTTACATGCAGTACTTAGAGTAGTTGCATTCATAGAGACAGAAAGTAGAATGGTGATTTCTGGAGGTTTGGGGGAGGAAGGAATGAGGAGCTAGTGTTTAATGGGTGCAGAGTTTTAGTTTGGAAGATGAGAAGGAGTTCTGCATTTGGTTGCACAACGATGTGAATGTGCTTAACTCTACTGAACTGTGCATTTTCAGTGGCAAAAGTGGTGTTTTATGTTATATGTATTTCACCAATTGAAGTATTACAATGGGGGAGGGGTAAAAGAGGTTAAGAATTTGGTCTTGGGAGGGATGGAGATCTGTACTTAAACCCCAATGCAGCCACTCCCAGGTTGGGGGCTGTGGGCAACCCGCCTACATTAATCGCTGGGCCTGCAAGTCAGGATGATGATGACAGCACCTCCCTCTTAGGGCTTCCGTGAGGATTACATGAAATAATGTTTATTATGCCTTCGTTACACACCTGGTATGCAACAAAGACCTGTAACAGGTATCAGTGGCTGTTACTACTCCTCCTGCTCTGTGTCTGGGGTATATAATTCAGATGGTGACGTTCCATCATGAGATGTTCTGAAGCTCTGCACCTCTTTTTCTGCTTACCCTGATTCTGTACATTAGGATCCTGCTCATTCAGCACTGCCCAGCCGAATACCCCACCCCTTTGATGAAACCCACTGTCACCACTTCAATCATTAAGTGACTATGAAAATTATGCAGTCCTTCCTATGTCCATAGGATAAGACTTCACTGGTGGCCTACTCCGATCCCAAAAGTTGGGAGACACAGTGGGAACAAACTCAGGTCTTAATCTCATGCGGATTATTGTCTAGTTGTTGTCTACATTGTGCGTTTGACTTTTTCTCGTATTTGTTATGTGTGTCTGCATGTGAAGGCCTTTTCCACCACAATGTTGTGAGTTCTTAGAAGATGAGAATCTTGTCTTATATTCTTTTAGTTCCCACTGAAAGGCTTGGTCTTGCCTTAGATATGAAGAAAAACAGTTATGAATGATTTTTTTGAGTGAGACAACCCTGCAGAGGAAACCAATACATGTACGGGCTTAGGATCTTAATGCCAGGAAGGTCCTGAATAGATAACTTGTCCTGTTACCTTCCTGTCATTATCATCAAGTGGTGGGTATGTGTTTTCTCCTTGAAGAAATACAAAGGTACTCAACCTTAGCATTAAAACAAAACATCATTGAAATACCACTTCATACTCATCAACTGAGAAAAATTAATGAGTAACAACACCAGGTTTTGGTAAAGCTGTGCCCCGAGAGGAATGCTTATACATTGTAACTGATGGGATTACGATTTGATATCTCGTCTTCCATTTGGCATCACTTAATAAGTGTAAAATCTGACCTCTAGCAATTTCACTTCTTGGTATCAGCCCTGGAAAATCATTCAGCATGTGCCCACAGAGACATGAGATGTGTGTAAGGCACATGGATAACAAGCAAATAAGTAGAAAGAGCTTGTAGTGGGTTGAATAGCATTTCCCCCAAACATTCATGCCCACCTGGAATCTTAGAGTATGACTTCATATGGACTGAGAGCCTGTGAATATAACAGAAGAATGGAGATGAGATCCTGGAATAGGGCAGGCCCGAAATCCGATTACTGTGTCTACAAGAGAAGGAAGGAGAGGGAGATTTAGATACATAGACACATAGAGAAGAAGGCACGTGAAGATGGAGGCAGAGATTGAAGTGATGTGGCTGCAAGCCAAGGAATGCCAGGCCGACCAGAAGCTGGAAGAGGCAGGGGAAGATTCTCTTCTGGAGCCTTTAGAGGGAGCAAGGCCTTGCTGACACCTTGATTTTAGACTTCTGACCTCTAGAACTGGAAGGGAATGTTTGCATTGGTTAAGCCCTCAAGTCTGTGGTACTTTGCTATGGTAGCCCTAGACAACTACCACACAGGCCAACCAGCCCTCAGTAGGGGAGAAGGAAAATGAAATGTGGTTCATTTGTATAATGACATGCTATATAACAGTTAGAATAAATTAACAAGCTCATAACATGGTTATGAGTTAAAACAAGTTGCAGAAATATATGTCTAGTATCATACCATTTATGTAAATACATTTAATAGTATATATTGCTTATTGGTACATCCTAGTGAAGTAAAATTACTGAAACAAACATTAGGTGTTGTATACTAACCCCAGGAGAGTGGGTGACTTTGTGAAAGGGGAGGAATAACTGGGGTAGAGCACAGGTATTTAGATATATTGGAAGTATTTTATATAGAGCAGGAATATTTGAAGCAAATGGTTAAAATATTAACCTTTAATAGCAGAGGGTAAACAGACACATATTTTTATCTTAAAATTGTTTTATATTTTAAATTTTTAAAAGAATTATAAAGTTAGGAAATACATTAGAGATATAGTGTTAAGTGTATGCAACATGACAAGAGAGATTAGTGTCCTTACCTTTTAAAAACTTCAGATTCTGAAACCCAGGAGTGTACCGTGAACTTTAGTCTGGTGGTGGGGACATTAGATATGTAGTGCAAATGAGTTAAATAGGAAAAAAGAAAGGCTTTGGAGTCATTGACACTGCTTATGTATTGTGTGGCTTTGGACAGATTAGTTAGTGTATGCTGTGAACTCACTTCACTCAACTGTAAAATAATATCTACAGTAAAGGTTTATTCAATTGCAAGTAAACAAAAAATGTTAGTATCCTTCACTTCAGTGTTATGTCTACCCCATACAGTCCCTGCTTTAGTCTACAGTGTGTCCCCTGAAGGACATGTGTTGTGTGTGTGTGTGAAAAAGAGAGAGAGACAGAGGCAGAGACAGAGAGAGAGATTTTAGAATACATGGCAGAATACCCATGACCTTCTTTCTGGGCAGAACTTGGGCTCTATTCATCTTTCTTCATAGAAATTCCCTTCCCTTTGAGCTCTTCTCCACACTTTATCCACTTGCCCTCTATGTCTTTAATTGAAAGAATAGAAAGTAGCTTGGGTGTCCTGAAGAAGGTGAGGTCTGACCCAAGGGGGAGGTTTCTATCTGGGTATTTGTGTCCCTCATTTCTTGTCTGCGTTTTGGCCTTGGGCAACTGATTTACAATCACTGAGATGACCTTGCCCTGCTCATTCTCCCCCAAGGCTGCCTTCCTGATCCCTACTTGCATGAACATTTCTTCTATCAGCTCCCTCCATCCTGTCCACCCCCACTTCACTGGCTCCTGACACTTCCTTGGCCTCACTAGGCCTTGAGCCAAGCAACCCCAGAACATTTCAAGAGTAGAGTGATGGCATTTCCGGTGCCTGTGGCTCAATTTGGCCATGTGCAGGTGGTTAAGGGTCATTTTCCCCTGAAGGTTAAATGGTGACCTTGGTCAATGTTTAACTAGTGTTCACTTAAATGATTTCCCCTGGTTAATGAGTCATATGGCGAATTGGTTGAGGACTTTCACACCCTGCAGGTAAACTGGGGTGGTAAGAACTGGTATTCCTGAAATTGCATTGAGTTATATAGGCTGAATAGTGAGGGACCTGCTTAGCACATCTTTCTACCTCTTAGATTCTAACTGCAAAAGTAAATTCAGGGGCTAAGGGTTGCAGAACTTGGGAAACCAGCAGATACCTGATTTTCTGAGCTTCCTTGGCATCCCTGCTCTCCACCTTAGGAAGCCTTGTTTTCTCTTTCTCATTCTCCCACAGCCCTGTCATTCCCAAACTGTGTGCTCAGGCTCCCAGGCTGCCACAGCAGATTCACAGGGGAGCCAGAGGATATTTTAAAGGTTTGAGGGCAACACAGTAATATGTGGTATCTGTCAGATCCTGTGCGAACTACTCATAGTTTCAGCATTAGATCATGCTACATTTCTTTTGATAACATCATATCTTTGTAAAGTTGCATGTTTGTGGCCATTGATATGATAAAAAGTGAGTACAGTATGAAATCAATATGGAATAGGAAATCCAGGTGGCAGTGCCCAGTATGAGTGATTCCAAAGTTTGGGAAGTTGTGTAGGGCCCAGGAAGTGCATACATCCCCTTAGTACATGAGTGTGGGCCTTGAAGAATGAGATAAAAATGTTTTCTTTCAATTTATGTGTATTATTTTTGTCAAATGGCTACTTGGTTGTTAGGATATAAGTACTTATTAAATTGTTTCATAAAATGAAACTATTAGGTATTTCTTTTGGTTTATGAGCTTTCCATGGAAAATATTACGGAGACACTTAAGGGCACCATGAACTGAGAAAGTTTGAGAGCTTGTGTTTTAGCCAAAGACAAGATGTCATTCCTCACCTCTTGTTGCAGACTTCTTGCCTGCAACAGTCTTCCTCCTGGGCACAGTCATTCCAACCTTTGTATCTCTGTCCCCTTAAGGAGGCCTTTCTCCCACCCGAAAGATGAAGTTTCATCGAGTTTTTTAAAGAAATATTTATTTATTTTTATTGTTTTTCAAGTAGAGTTGTCTCCATTTTCACCCCACCTTGGCCCCCCACCCCCACCTCCCACCCTCGAACATACCCACCTTGGCTTTGTCCATGTGTCCTTTATACATGTCCCTTGATGGACCTTCCCCTGTTCCCCCCATCATCCCTGTCCCCCTTCTCCTCTGGTTACTGTCAGTTTGTTCTTTATTTCAATATTTCTGGTTATATTTTGCTTGCTTCTCTGTTTTGTTGATTCTTTAACAAAGAAGGAAAGAAGAGGGGAAGGGAGGATAGGACAGAAGAGGAAAGGAGAGGAAAAGAAAGGAAAAGAGAAAAGGGAAGAAAAGAAGAGAAAAAGAAAAAGAAACTCTTGCTTAACTTTATAACCACCCCCTGCTCCAAGTTCCTGCCTTCCTCCTCCATCTCCCTCTTTCCTCCTTGCCTCATCCAGCCCCTTTACCTCTCACATCATGCTCAGAGTCCTACAACTTGTCTGGCTTTCCCCCCGGGCACTGTACTCTTTCCAGAGTCACTTCCAAGTTTAAAGACCCACATATGGTCTCTTCTCAGTCCTGAATTCTTTGTCCACCACTCTCTGAGGCTGTCTTCACCCTTGTATTACTCCCATGGCCTCACCACCTCTCTGAACATCCCTCAGCCCCTTGGCTGGGTCCTGTCTGCCTTTTGCCCCTTCATAAAGACATCTGTAAACCTCCGTTGCTTCCTTGATTCTGCTGCCTGCCCTTCTCTTCTCCACCTTGACCTGACTTTGTTTTCTCTGTTGGTGAGCTCATTTTCTCTGTCAGCATTAACTGTGCAAATGGCACCCCCTTCTTTCCCGTCGAATCCCATCACTGCCTATAATCACCCTAATCTTGCCACAGGCCTTAAATGCCTTTTAAGGCTCTCCTCAGACAGCCCATGTTTGAAGAAGCCTCTCCTGGTGCCTTTGGGAAGACATCCTGTATTTTCTGTCCACCCACAGAACTCTGTTTCCGTGAACACTATCTTCCATTTCTACCTGGATGTCTTTTCTGCACCTCAGACTTTAAGTTAGCTTTTTCTTCTCCTTCCTTCATCATCATTCATTTGTGATATTTGAATAGTTGATAAAATCCAGGCCCTCTCCTTGTGTTTACCTCTTTTCTTTATCCTATCTCAGTTAAAAGCCTAGTTACCTACCCCTCAAATCCCTGGTCTTACCACCTCCACGTTCTCCCTGAACCAGCCCTGCATATACTAAGTACATGGTGTTTTTCACATGATCAACTGAAGTGGGACTTCACATGGGTCTGGTGGGTCTTTCCTCCCTGCCTAATTCTTTAATAGCTCCCTAGTAACAACAAGCCCCAGATACTCATCCTGGCCCTGCTGCCCCACCTGATTTAGCCTCCATAGAATTCTCAACCTAACTTCACTTAGGTACCTATCTTACAGTGTCCGTGGGCTGAGGTTTCACATTCTCCCATGGATACTTTGGTTCCTGCTGGTCCCTGTTTCTAGGACATTTTCATCTCTCCCAGTGTCTCATTGATTTTAACAATCAAATTTCCTTCTCCCATATCTTTGGGGAGTTCAACTCCTCATACCACCCCTAAAATACTCAGAGGTCATTAAAGACACAGACTTTTTCACACATTCTGCATCCTCTGTAGCATCTGGTATCATACTTCACACATAGTAGGAATGTGCAAATGAGAATTTGAAATGAATGCTTTTTTCCAGAAGAGCTGGTCCAGAAGTTGGCCTCTGAGGAATGGGAACCCCTATTGACATATCCTAAAAGGTTCTATAGTCTTTGGAGATCTTGGTTTCTAAAATAGAAAGCTGTACACCAAATACATTGGTTTCCATGCATTACTAACTAGAGGTGTCTTCTCCCCCATTATATATAATAGTTAATACATGTATATTTTATAAATTAGAAAATATCAAGGAAAGAAATAAAACTTAAGTATAATAAGCCCACCTAAAAATAATATTTACTCCCATTTTGATATATTAACTCCCAGAATATTTTCTGTAAACATGTATGAAGGATATATGTTTATGAAACAAAAGGAGAATTAAATTTTACAGATTCACTTATAATCTTCTTTTATTGCTTAGGAACCCTAAGTATACTGAAATGGAATAGGTTAATAAAAAGTATATATTATTATGTATTATAATATTGCTTATTATTAAATGTTTAATTTTTTAAAACCTGTTACATTTTTATTCCAGGAAATTACCTATATGAGTTGTCCATGGACTGATTCCAGTCTACAAACTATTAAAGGTCCATGAGATAAGTCAGAAATTATAAGTAAGCATTCAGAAAATTGTAAAGAAATATAACTTTTCATATCTAGTTATTCATTTTATAAGCCATTTTTAACACACAATTATTACATATTAAGTGCACATCTTAACAGAAGTAACTACTATTAAAATCATTCAAAATTTTATACATACATGCAAACCCCTTCTCCACAGATTCTTTCACATAAATGGGAGGTCACAATCCATATTACTTTTCCCATGGCTTTTTTCACTTAGGGAAAAGTAGAGATTAATTTTTTTCACTTACAGGAAAGTAGAGATTTATTTAAAAGTAAGATTTATTGAGGAACAATTTATATACAGTAAAATTCACCCTTGTAGTGTAGAGTTCCAGGAGTCTCAGTGAGCATGTAGAGTGTGGGAATTTCACTACAGTGAAGGTCAAGGACAGTTTCAGCTTCCTGACAAAGTATCTCCTGCCCCTTTATAATTAAGCAGTCACAATATTTCCATTTTCTGGCAATGCTGATGGATTTCTGTTCCCCAAATTTTGCCTTTTGAAGAGATAAATGTAATCATACATATGTGCAAATGGAATAAAAGTTTGACATCTGGCTTCTTTCATTTATTAAAATGGACATAGTCTGTGTGGTCACACATGATAATGGGTTATTCCTTTACTGCTGAGTAGCATTCCTCTGTATGAATGTGCTACCATTTGTTCATCCATTTGCAAGCTGAGGGACATTTGGGTTGCTTCTAGATTTGGATAATTATAAGTAATGCTGCTATTATTAACATCTGTACATAGTTTTTATGTGAACGTGATCCTTATATGTGGATATACATTTTCACTTCTTTGGGATAAATACCTGGGAGTAGGATTTGCTGGGTCTCATAGTAATTGTACATTTAACTCTGTAAGAAATTGTCAAACTGTTATTTTTTAATGGCTGGCTGCACTATTTTGCATTGTAGTTTCAATTGTGCTATGTATTTGCCAGAAATTGATACTTTCAGAATTTTGTTGTTTTTGTGCTAAGTTTTGCCATTTTGATAGGTGTGTAGTATACCTTTTCATGGGTTTATTGTAATTTATACATCTTTGGTGAGGTTTTTTTATTTTTTCACATTTTTCAATTGTATTGATTTATTTTAATGGAGTTTCGAAAGTTCTTAGTACAACCTAGATACGGGTTGTTTATCATATATGTGTTTTGTAAATATTTTATTTCAGTCTGTAGCTTAGCCTTTCCATTTTTGTTACTAGTGTCTTTTGAAGAGCAAAATTTTTAAAAATTATTTTATTGTTGTTCAATTATAGTTGTCTGCACCCCCCCACCACTCCCCTCCAACCCCAGCCAAACCCACCTCCCTCTCTCACTTCCACTCTCCCCCTTGGTTTTGTTCATGTGTGCTTTACAGTACTTCCTAAAAACTCTCCCCCGTTGTCACCTCCCTCCTCCCCTCTGGTTATGGTGAGATTGTTCTTAATTTCAATGTCTCTGGTTATATTTTGTTTGCTTTTTTTCTTTTGTTGATTATGTCCCAGTTAAAGGTGAGATCATATGGTATTTGTCCCTCACCGTGTGGCTTATTTCACTTAGCATAATGCTGTCCAGTTCTATCCATAAAGAGGGTCCAGAGACATATGAAAAGATGCTCAGCATCACTACCCATCAAGAGAGATGCAAATTAAAACCCACAATGAGATACGACTTCACACCAGTCAGAATGGTCATCATAAACAAATCAACAAACAAGTGTTAAAGAGGTTGTGGAGAAAAGGGAACCCTAGTGAACTGTTGGTGGGAATGCAGACTGGTGCAGCCACTGTAGAAAACAGTGTGGAATTTCCTCAGAAAACTGAAAATGGAACTGCCTTTTGACCTAGCAATTCCACTGGTGAGATTATACCCAAAGAACCCCCAAATACCAATCCATTAGAATGTAAGCACCCCAATGTTCATAGCAGCACAATTTACAATGGCCAAGTGCTGGAAGTGACCTAAGTGTCTATCAGGAAATGAGTGGACCAAAAAACTATGGTACATTTACACAATGGAGTACTGTGCAGCAGAGAGAAAGAAGGAGCTCCTACCTTTTGAAGAGCAAAAATTTTTAATTTTGATGTTCAGTTTAACAAATTTTACTTTTATAGATTAGGTTTTAGTATCATATTTAAGAAATTTTTCCTTAACACAAGATCACAAAGATTTTCACCTATGTTTTAGTATAGAAGTTTTATAGCTACAGCTTTTATATTTAAGTCTATGATTCATTTTTAGTTACCATTTCTATGTGGTGCAAAGTATAGTTCCAGGTTGCTTTATGTGCTATACAATATTACTTGATCAAGTTGGTTATCATTCTTATTCAACACAGTATAGGAAGTCCCAGCCACAGCAATCAAAGAGAAGAAATAAAAGTCATCCAGATTGGAAAGAAAGAAGTAAAACTGTCAATATTTGGCAATATTTGTAGATGACATGATATTGTTTATAGAGAACCCTAAAGATGCCACCAAAAAACTACTAGAATTGATATTTAAATTCAGTAAAATAGCAGGATACAAAATAAAAATCCAGAAATAGGCTGCATTTTTATATACCAATACTGAACTATTAGAAAGGAAAACTGAGGAACAAATTTCATTTGTAATTGCATCAGAAAAATAAAATACCTAGGAATAAATTTCACCAAGGTAAAAGGCTTGTACTCAGAAAATTGTAAGACACTGAAGAAAAAAAAAACTGAAGAAGGTACAAATAAGTGGAAGCACATACTGTGTTCATGAATAGGAAGAATTATCATCTTCAAGATGTCCGTTCTACCCAAAGCTGTCTATAGATTCAACACTGCACTATCAAATTACCAGTGGCACATTTCACAGAACTAGAAGAAATAATCCAAACATTTTACACAGAACCACAAAAGATTCCAAATGGCCACAACAATCTTGAGAAAGAGGAACAAAGTTGGAGGAATTATGCTACCTGATGTCAAACTGAAATANAAAAAAACTGAAGAAGGTACAAATAAGTGGAAGCACATACTGTGTTCATGAATAGGAAGAATTATCATCTTCAAGATGTCCGTTCTATCCAAAGCTGTCTATAGATTCAACACTGCACTATCAAATTACCAGTGGCACATTTCGCAGAACTAGAAGAAATAATCCAAACATTTTACACAGAACCACAAAAGATTCCAAATGGCCACAACAATCTTGAGAAAGAGGAACAAAGTTGGAGGAATTATGTTACCTGATGTCAAACTGAAATACAAGGCCATAGTAATAAAAGCAGCATGGTATTGGCATAAACACAGATATACAGATCGATGGAACAGAATAGGAAGCCCAGAAATAAACCCAGGTTTATAGTATGTCTTGAAACCAGATAGTGTAAGTCCTCTAACATTCTTTTTCAAAAATATTTTTGGCTGTTCTACTTCCTTTGCCTTTCCCAGTACGTTTTAGCATTAGTTTATTGATTTCTATATTTTACTGCGCTTTAACTGGAATTGTGTGGAATGCACAGAGAAGTTAAAGGAGAATCAACCTATAACTTAACAGTATGGACTCCAAGTTTATGAATATGACATTTCTGTCCATTTAGGGCTTTGGCTTCTTTCTTTAGTGTGTTGTAGTTTGGGGGCATATAAATCTTGCTCATATTTTGTAAGATTTATACATAACTATTTTATGTTTTTGTTATCTTAAATTATACTATTTCTCAAATACTGATTTCTGATTTTTCATTGCTACTTTATAGAATTATATCTTTTTATTGTGAACCTGCTAACTTCATTTATTTCTAGGAGCATTTTTGGGAATTATCTGAGATTTTCCTTTAGATAATCATGTCATCTATGAATATAGAGTTTCATTTCCTCATTTCAAACTATATGCTCTTCATTTTTATTTATTACCTTATTCCATAGCTTAGAACCACAGTACTTCAGACCATAGTACCTTAGTACCATGATTTTACAATACCTTGTACAATAGAATAGGAATATTGAGAGCACATATTTTTCCCTTAGAGGCAAAACATTTAGTCTGTTGCAACTAATATGAAGTTAACTGTTGTTTTTTTCTTTTTTTAAAAAATATTTTATTTATTTATCTTTTTAGAGGTGAAGGGAAGGAGAGAGGAAAGAAACATCAATGTATGGTTGTTTCTCATGCATCCCCTGCAGGGAACTGGCCACTGCTGGAAACTGGCCTGCAACCCAAGCATGTGCCCTGACTGGGAATTGAACCACGATCGCCTGGTTCGCAGGCCTGCGCTCAATCCACTGAGCTACACCAGCCAGGGCTAACTATTGTTTTTTTCATAGATTCCTTTATTGGGTTGAGTAGGTTCCTTCTATTTCTAATGTGCTGAGCTTTTTAAAAAAATCATAAATCATGTATTTTGACAAATATTTTTTACCTATTGAGGTGAAAGCACACTTTATGTTCTTTAGTTTGTGTATATAGGGAATTACATTTATTTATTTAATTTTATTTTTAATTTAAAAAATATATTTTATTGATTATGCCATTACAGTTGTCCCATTTCCCCCTTCATTCCCCTCCATCATGCACACCCCTCCCCCACCCCCTTTCATTTATGTCCATGTGTCACAAGTTCTTTAGATTATGTATTTCCCATAGTATTCTTGCCCTCCCCCCTGTCTGTTTTCTACCCACTGTGTATGCTACTTATTCTCTGTACCTTCTCCCATCCTTCTCTTCCTCCCACTCCCCTGTTGCTGACCCTCCATGTGATCTCCATTTCTATTGTTCCGCTCCAGATCTAGCTGTCCTCTTAGTTTGCTTTTGATTTAGGTGGGGTTGTTAATAACTATGAGATTGCTGTCCTTTCACTGTTCATATTTTTCACCTTCTTTTTCTCAGATTAAGTACCTTTAATATTTCATATAATAAGGGCTTGGTGATGATGAACTCCTTGAATTTGACCTTATCTGAGAAGCACTTTATCTGCCCTTCCATTCTACATGAAAGGTTTGCTGGATAGAGCAATCGTGGATGTAGGTCTTTGGATTTCATGACTTGGAATACTTCTTTCCAGCCCCTTCTTGCCTGTAAGGTCTCTTTTGAGAAATCCGCTGACAGTCTGATGGGTACTCCTTTGTAGGTGACTGTCCCCTTATCTCTTGCTGCTTCTAGGATTCTCTCCTTCATTTTGATCTTGGCTAATGTAATTATGATGTGCCTTGGTGTGTTCCTTCTTGGGTCCAACTTCTTTGGGACTCTCTGAGCTTCCTGGATTTCCTGGAAGTCTATTGCCTTTGCCAGACTGGGGAACTTCTCCTTTATTATTTGTTCAAAAAGTTTTCCACTTGTGGCTGTTCCTCTTCCCCTTCTGGTACCCCTATAATTTGAATGTTGGAACGTTTAAAGATGTCCTGGAGGTTCCTAAGCCTCTCCTCATTTTTTTTTGAATTCTTGTTTCTTCATTCTTTTCTGGTTGGATGTTTCGTTCTTCCTTCTGGTCCACTCCCTTGATTTGAGTTCTAGTTTCCTTTCCATCACTATTGGTTTCCTGTGCATTTCCCTTCATTTCAATTAGTTTAGCCTTCATTTGTTCCTCTAATTTGTGACTAAAATCAACCTATTCTGTGAGCATCCTGATCACCAGTATTTTGAACCGTGCATCTGAAAGGTTGGCTATTTCTTGGTTGCTTAGAATTATAGGCTCTGGGGCTTTGAGCTATTCTTGAGCCATATTTTGGTCTGTTCACACCTGTTATGTGTGAGGGGCGGAGCCTTAGGTGTTCACCAGGGCAGGGCAACCTAGTCACTGGGTTGTGATTCTGTATGTGGGGGCGGGGTCAGAGAGGGAAAAAAATGGCGCTTTGCTCCGCTCTTTCTCAGATTTCTGTCCCTTCTGTGGCTTCCCACAAGCAAATTGGGCCCTTCTGGTGCTGGTTCCTGGGTGTGTGGGCTTGTGTGAAGTACATTTATTTTTAAAATGTTGAACCAGGTTTGTTTTCCAAGGATATATGCCACTTGGTCATGAAGTATTATATTTTAATATATTCCTGAATTTGGTTTTCTAATATTTGTTGAGAATTTTAAAATCTATGTTCATAATGAATGTTGGTCTGTTTTTAAAAATATTTTAATTTGGTTTTGATGTTGGGATAATGTCTTTTTCTCTTTTTTAAAAATATATATTTTATTGATTATGCTATTACAGTTGTCTCATTTTTTCCTCTTCTTTATTCCCCTGCTGCCTTGCACCTCCCTTCCCACCACCATTCCCCCACCTTAGTTCATGTCCGTAGGTCATACATATAAGTTCCCCATTTTACTCTTCAGCCATCTCCACCTTCTGCCCTTGATCCTACTCCTCTTTGGCTTTGTCCATTTGTCCTTTATGCATGTTTCTTGATGACCCTTTCCCCTTTCCTCCCATTATCCCCTTCTACTTCCCATGTGTTTATGGCCAATTTGTCCTTTATTCAATGCCTCTGGTTATATTTTGCTTGCTTGTTTTGTTGATTAGGTTCCACTTATAGGTGAGAGCATATAGTATTTGTCTTTCACCACGTGGCTTATTTCACTTAGCGTAATGCTCTCCATATCCATCCATGCTGTTGCAAAGGTAGGAGTTCCTTATTTCTGAAATACTACGCAGCAGGATAATGTCTTGTAAAATAAGTTGAAAAGTGTTCCCTCCTCTTTTATTTTATGGATGAGTTTTTATAGAAATGGCATTATTCTCTATGTACATGTTTGGTAAAATTCTCTAGTAAAATTATCTGGGCTTTTAGGTTTTTTAGTTGGTTTTGTCTTTTGTTGCTGTCAGAAGATTTTGAACACACTTCAGTTTCTTAAATTAACATAGGCGTACTCAGGTTCTCTATTTCTTTTTTGGATGAGCTTTGGTAATTTTTGTCCCGAAAGGGATGCCAGTTTCATTTAAGTTGTTGAATTTGAGGGCTTAAAGCTTGTAATATTCTTTTTCATTTTTAAAATATTTGTATTATTAATATCTACATTGTTAATGTTTGTCTTCAATTTCTCATATTGGTAATTTGTATCTTTATTTTGTTCAGTGTGGTTAGAGGTTTATCAATTGTATTGATCTTTTTAAAGGAATGGGGTTTTGGTAGTATTGATTATTTTATTTTTTTATCTTATTGATTTCTGCTTTAATCTTTATTAGTTTCTGTCTTGTGCTGGCTTTGCATTAAATTTGCTCTTATTTTTCTTGTTTCCTAAGGTTACTAGGAACCAATTTAGATTATTGATTTGATACCTTTCTTCCTTCCTACAACAGGCATTTAGTCCTGTAAATTTGTCTCTGATCATTGTTTTAACTGAGTCACATAAATTTTATCGTTTTCATTCAATTAAAAAAATTTTATTTATTCTTTTATGACTTCTATTTTGACCCATGTGTTTTTAGATGTGTTGCTAATTCCCATGTATTTAGATATATTTCAAACATCTTTTTGTATTTATACTAGCTCAATTTTTTATGGTTTGATAACATGCTTTGTATGACTTAAATTCTTTTAAATTTGGCAAGGTTTGTTTATAACTTAGAATACGGTTATTTTAATGAATGTTCCATGTGCATTTGGAAGCAGTATGCATTTCTGCTCCTGCTTCATGCAGAGATAGAGCTGCCTGATGTGAGTTAGGCCAAGCTGGATGATAGTGTTCTTCAGGTCCTCTATATCCATACTGTTTTGTCTACTTATTTTATTGATTAATGAGAGAAGAGTGATAAAATCTTCATCTGTAATTATGGATTTATCTTTTTTCCTTTCAGTTCTATTACTTTTTCTCTATGTATGTTGAAGCTCTGTTGAAACTCTAATGCAGAATTGTTAAGTCATCTTGGTTAATTGACCTCTTTATCATTGTAAAGTGTCCCTTTGTCTTTGTCTTTGTAATATCCTTTGGTCTACATGGAGTGAGGGGGTACTTGCTCAGTAATGATCCCTCCCCAACTCTAGGAGACCTTGAATAGTCAGCACCCAGGATTGTCTCCTATCCTTCCCCCTAGCTACAATGGGTCTTTATTTGTGCCCCTTGTATGATGGAATTTGATGCATAACCCCCAGTAATTTAAGGCTTTTCAATAGCAGCATCACTGTCCATCTCCAGGCCTTTACCATTGAGGATAGTGGCTCTGGACCCCAGATCTGTGTCCCAGTGTTTCTCTGTGAGTACACCATAAAGTCCTCAGAGAAAAACAGGCACGGACCCCTCATCTGGAGCTCCCAAGGATTTATTTTCTTGCACTAGCTCATACTTGTCTTTTAGTAATCCACTAAAGCTTTGAAGTTATTCTTACCCACTTGTTGGAGGCCTCATCCTCCTTAGTTCTCTAAAAGGATGAAGATCATAACTTTGCAAATCATCCAGCTTTTACTGGTTGGTAATGCATGAGTGATATTCTTTTTAGCTTTTTATATTCTAGGTGGAAGCTGGAGGTCCTAATAATTCATTTTTATTTTACAAAAGTACTGATCCATGACAGATTGGAAATTTGATTCAAAATAACAACAACAACGAAATTTCTCCTTCACAGGAGATTGCTTAAGAAACACTGGTGTATACTTCTCCAAACCAATTTATATTTTTACCTTGTGCTACCCTTTGGGGTAATTATGGTAGATTATTGGGTTTGTTACCTGGTAGAAAACCTGGCTTTATCAATAGTTCTAGTGTGGTAGAATTTGATGACTACCTCTGTACTCTTGCTGTCTTTCTCTATTAAAATAATTTGCTGAGGTGGAATTCATATCACATTTTAAAGTGAGCAGTTCAGTGGCACTGAGTATATTCATGTGTTGTGTGACTGCCACTTCTAGTCCCAAACATTTCCATTATTTCAAAGTCAAGTCCTTACCCAATTAAGCAGTTTCCCTCTATTACCCCTGTCCTTGGCCTTCAGCAATCACCGGTCTGCATTCTCTATGTATGGATTTATCTCTTCCAGGTATTTTTTATAAGTGGAGTCTTACAATATGTGACGTTTTGTGACTGGCTTCTTTCACTCACATATTTTTGAGGTTCACTATAGCAGGTATTAGTACTTCATTTCTTTTTATGGCTGAAAAATACTTCACTGTATGTGTACACCACAATTTTTTTGCCCATTTATCTGTTTATGGATATTTGGACTATTTCCATCTTTTGGCTATATATGAATAGTATGGCTATGCACATACATGTAAGTGTACTTTTTGGAATACTGTTTCCCATTTTGGGGGGTATGTAAGTTCTTAGAAGCTTAATTTTATGTTTAACTTCTAGAGGAGTCCACTATCCCCTTTTAACTCTATGAACTTTAATCGTACCACTTTTTGAGTTTCACTCTTCCCAGAGGGACCTGGCTTTTATTTATTGAAATGAGACAGGTATATACACCATCTTTTGACTGTTCTCACCTTGTAGCCAGCTGATCCCAGGATGAATTTTCGTGTCTCCTTTAGGCCTTCTCTAGATGAAAGATACAATGTGGAACAATGCAGTCCAGTGTAAAGAAGTTGTTTTTAACACAGCTCTCTTGAAAGGTGATGAGTTTCTCATTATGAGGAGTGGTTCTGGTTGATAAAGGAAGAGGTTTCCCATCATTCATGTGTCAGACTACCTGACCCTTAGTGTTCTTCTGGTCTCAGGACCCTTTGTTCTCTCCCTGTAGGTGTGCAGATGAGCTGCTGAAGCATTTCTAGCTGCATGGTCATGTGCTCAGGTTTTGAATAAACAGGGCAGCATAATGGAATTGGTCTCATTTTCAGACACTTCCTGAGGCTCATGCACATGTTTTCAGCTCTTTTGGTTGTGGTAGCACATTGCAATGGTGTGAGAATAAATTCAGGCCCCTTTCTCAGATTATAGTGGAGGGTTGTATCTGTCTCCTGATTCTTCAGACCAAAATAACCATGTACTTTGTACTAGAGTTTTAGCTGCCTCAACAGACTGGTGTCTGCCCATAGGCTAAAAGCTCCATATTATTCTCTCTTTCCAAGCAGAAGTGGATTTTTTTAAAGTGTATGTTTAATGTATGTCTATCACTGGAACACAAGCACCATGCAGGCAAAGACATGGCTCTTTTCTCCTACACAGAATCTCAAGAGATGGCACTAGACTTGACTGTGTCACTCTTCCCTGAGTGTCAGCCCAGGTCCGTGTTACATTACTGTGTATCCTGGAGGGTGTGTGCTTCCCTGACCTCCCAGGCTCCATTGCCCTTTGGCTTCTGGTTGGGTTTGGACAAAGAGAGGCACCAGCAGAATGGGAAGCTGGAGGAGAGAGAAGTAAGAGTGTTTCTCCTCTAGTTCCCACCCTGCAGGTTTGTGGTTCTGGCTGTGTCCATCCAGGACGAGTTCACATCAGGCAGCTCTCCCTATTTCCACAGCTCCAGATCCCCTACACTCCCCATTGATGGGTTTCCACCAAGGCTCGCTCGAGGTTAGCTTCAGCTCCCGTGTGTGTTTCCTTTTCTAGGCCACATGCTTGTAAATAGTTCCTTCTTTAAAAAAATCACAGGTGACTCTGCCTTCTGTTTCCTGCCAGGATGCTGACAGGGTCACAAATGTGGGCTGAATTTGTGAATAGATGAGTGGATGGATGGAAAGATGAAGAGCCATGTTTCTGGGTCAGTCCTCCGTGTGAAATCTTGTGCTGACCTTCCATTTTACCAGAAAATCCCATCTCATCTGGCTTGTCTGGGTTCCCTCACCTACATTCCCCATTCACAATCTTTTCCAACTATCCTGGCTTCCTTGCTGCTTCCAGAATGTACCAAGCAAGGTCCTGCCCTAGGGCCTCTGCTTTCGCCATTTCCTCTGCCTGGAATAATTTCCTCACAGATATTCATTAGGCTAAATTCTCTCACATTTACTTGGTCCTCGTTAAATCTTACCGCTTCAGTAAAGAATACCTGAACCACTCTAGTTATTACTGCAAACATCCCCCGTCCATGACCATGTTTTTCAGGCCATAAGATGCACTTAGGTTTTAGAGGAAAATAGGAAAAAATTTTGAAGCAAACTATGTGGTGAAATATTTAATAACATAAAAATATGACATTTCACCAATGTAAATATAAACAGAACTCAACAGCAGCATTAACAACCATCATTCCTCCCAAATTTGGGGGGTGGGCGAGTGTGTCTTATAGTCTGAAAAAAATACAGTAATTCCACCCTAGCAGTCAATGAATCCCTTTACCCTGCTGCATTTTTCTATTTTAAGAATACTTATTATTTTTTAAGATATATTTATTTATTATGCTTAATATTTATCATCTGTCTCCCTCCTCTAGAATATAAGCTCCAAAAAAGCAGGATTTTTATTATTTTTTTTCCACTGACGTAACCCAAACTCCTAAACCAAGGCCAAGTTTACACTAAGTGAGTGTAATAGGTTGAATACCACCTACCCCAAAGATGACCTGTGACTGTGACTTTACTTGGTAAAAGGGTTTTTGCAAGAAGAAATCACCCTGGATTAGGATGACCCTAAATTCAGTGAGTTCTCACAAGACAGGAGAAAAGTAAACAGAAACAAAGGGGAAGGCTCTGCAGGCAGAGACTGGAGCTGTGTTGACCCAGGCCAAGGGACACCTGGAGCCACCAGTAGCAGAAGGAGGCAAGGAAAGATTCTCCTTGAGTGCTGTCAGAATACCACCTCGAGTCCATACTTCTGCCCTTCAGAAATGTGAGAGAATAAATTTCAGTTGTTTTAAGCCACCAAATCTGTGGTGAGTTTTTAGAGCAGCCCTAGGATATTAATACAGTGCCCAAGAAGCATTTGTTGAATGAAAACTAAATAAGTGAAAACAAGAGTTCTTGACACTGACATAACCTCCATTTGAAATAATTCTTCTACTTTCAGTAGTTATCACTGCTTATGGATAAATGTGCACACATCTGACATTTAAAAGGTTTTCCAAGTTTGTGTACGGTACACTTTTGCAATACAAACCTAAGCTTCTGAATATTTTCACCCACTACATTTAAAAGCTTAAGGTCTTCCTTAACCCTCAAATAATTGCTCTTACTCTAAGACTGTTGATAGCATACCAGGAACAAATTCGCAAACTATTTGTTCTTGAGGCAGTAGATGGGAACCCCTATTGGTCTCTAGCTATAAAATATCCCTGTGTCATTTCTCCATTTCCTTCCTGAGTCCCTCCTGCTGTACTTAAGCTAATTCTCAGTTATTGTGGCTTTGGAGGAGCCAGTCACAAGCATCCATGTGATTACCCTTCCAACACTTGACAAGGGTTATTTAGTCTCCCCCAGGCCCACTCTTGGTGCGTGCTGAGCTTGTGATGCAGTGTGGTACTAACTATTGGTTCTTTGTAGGAGATGGAAGGTAAATCAAATTGAAAACACCCTTCCTGTGTAGTGCATCTTCCAAATGTCCTCAGGTCTCTATTCTATCTTCTGGAGGCTGCCAGATTCTCTGTGGGACAAGAGGAAGCTGGAGCAGCTTCTCTGTAGCGACAGAAGGTGCCATTAGCAGAAATACATCATCTCCGAGTGTTGTTAGCAATAGCAGAATCCTGGTCATGTCCATTCTTTTGCCAGAGTGAGGAGAGAGTCCTCAGAGGCAGAGGTTGCTGGTAATGAAGCCTCCATCATTCTAAAATATCCCCCCGGAGTCCCAGAGCAGCTATTTCTGCCCAGACACAATGAGAGCTTCAGAGAGTTTATTTCAATCATTGGTCTTTCGCAAGAGCCTATTGCCTCCCAGCTTCTGGGTCTTCCCTAACGGGTGCTGCAGAGAGGTGGGTGCAAGGTGTGGGGTAGTGGGCCGTGCCTGGCTAATCAGTTTCTTTGCCTGGCTGAATTGGCCCTTCCAGGTGTTGCTTGTTAGACATCTTTTCCAAAGAAACCTGTTAGCTTAGAGTAGTGCTTCTCAAACTTCAGCTTGCAGGACTTGTTAGAACCACTTCTGGGGCCCCACTCTCAGAGTATCTAATTTAGTAGGTCTGAGGTGGGCCTGAGCATTCACATTTCTTATTATTTCCTAGGTGATGCCAGGGTTGCTGACCCAGGGACCACAGTGTAAGGGCCAGTGACTGGATACAGAGGGGGATGATGTCCTGGTGTTCTGTGCCTCCTAGTCACAGCCTCAGTCATACCAGTCATGGCAGTTTGGCCTTTGGGGTTGCACCAGGACCTCACTTTCATCCTGTTTCTGAAATGCAGCTAAAGCGCCTCTTGATTCTGTACAGACCATTGATGCTGTACCTCCCTCTCCCAGGAGGAGGCGAGGCTTACCTCCATGACCTGGTTTTCTGGTGTCTGTCAACTCCCCTTCCATCCCTTGGTCCTTCAGTCCTGGGTGGTAACAGCTTCTCCTCTTGCTAGTCCCTGGGTGCCTTACTTGCCTGCCTGGCTCCTCTGACACTGTCCTTTAGAAAGTCTTTTCTTTACAGTTGCTTTCTTGAATGATTTGTGTTGAATTTTTGTTCCTCCTGGGACCCTGTCCTGGGATATTTTTCCCCTTAGGGAAAAAGAATCTCTTCTGGGCAAAGAATAAGCAAGATTCATTAAGTCTTTATCCTAAGAGCAGTCTTATTTATCACGCACAGTATAAGGTAGAAGTACTGCTGAGTCTAAAAGATATTGGAGAAGAAAGACATCTATACCAAATACAAATATGGCAGCTTTATCTCCACTTGTTTGAAGCTGGGAGAAACACCAGGCTCCAAATGTCTGATCACTAGAGACAGAAATGTGAGAAAGTTTGCTTGAAGCCTGGGGGGATATTCCTCAGTAGTGGGGTCTCTGATCCAACTGATCAGTCAACAAATATGTCGTCAGAGTCACTGGTGCACCTACCCTGGATCCAACCTCTCTGTAGTCGCCTGTGTCTGGACTAGAGGTGGGTGTCTTTGGAGAGTGGGTTGTGGGGGAATTTCATGTCTACATTACCCATGTCTGTAATATAAAATAACCATTAGTCTTCAGATATGAAAATCAGAAAGCTATCTAAAAAAGAATAGACTAGGGTAAGCAGGACCATCTTACATTTGCATGTGCATGTGATGTGTGTGTACACACAGAGACACCCACTCATACCTAATTAGAAAGAAGAATGGAAGGGAAATTAACCAGCTGTTAATCATGTTTATCTCTGGGTACTGGAGTTGCAGGTAATTTTTATTTTTTTAAAATTTTTTGTATGTTTTCTATTTTTCCATCAATGAAATGTTTGTATTATAAAGAATGCCAAGTGAGGTACAAGAGGTGGTGCTCAATGCCCTGACCCCCACTCAGCACCAATTCAAATCCTACTTAACCTATAGCACAACTCAGCTTCTACCTCCTCTGAGAGCCTTTCCAGACCATCTTTTTACCTCTAAATTTTGGAAGTACTTTTGCTGAATTATTTCAGATGTTTGCTCATTTCTCCCATTGCTCTGTGAGTTATGTAAAAATAGCTTATGCTTTTCACTTCTTACTTGCTTCCCACAAGGTCAAATATAGCTGAACACATTGTAGATACTTGTTGGTCAATGGGCAGCATATTCCTGAAAGGACAAAGAAGTGAAAATCAGACCAAAATGCCACCTATCCATCCAGATACCATAGTCCTCACTCACTCTGGCTGTAGCCCTCTCTCAGCAACCAGTCAGGAGTCAATGCTATATGGCTTTAGAGCACATCTCTGGAACTACGAGTGGGTATGGGAATGAACTGTTTCTTTCTCCCCTCCTTCCAAAATGCTGACCACTTTGTGTCAAGCCCAACAAAGATGTTTGATGACTTTAACATGGTCGGTGACAAGGCTTTTTATCTTAGGTACCTTTTGGTCTGCTGACAAAAGAAATGTTCATTCCATCCCCAAGAGAAATCTCTTCCAGGAATATATAGCAAAATCAGTCAAGTCTGGCCCTATCTAAGGATGGATACCAGCAATTCCTTCACCTTCTGGTGGAAGCAGAGCTGTTTTTTTCCTTCTTTATCTTGCATAGTCAACCTCTTCTTCACAACCCAGTCTTTCCCATCAGATTTTGAGAACTCTCTCTTCTCTCTTTTAAACAAACGACTACTTTACCCACAGCCCCATGCAGCCCTTTCTCTTCTCCCTTTAGTGCCAAACTTTTCTAAAGAGTTGTCTATTCCTACAGTCTCCATTTCTTTACCTACAACTTATTCAAGAACTTACTCCTGTCTAGGGCAATGTGGGTTTTGAATTCATTACTCTACCATTAGTTTAATTCCCCACAACCTCCAAGTTGCTGAAGCCAGTGGACCCTTTAGTGAGTATCTTGCTTGGCCTTTCAGCAGTAGTAAAAGCTGTTGTTCACCCCACCTGTTTTAAAAATTATTTCAAAGTATTTTTATTTTATTATTATTATTTTCTTTTTAATTTTTTATTGTTCATGGACAGTTGTGTCCATTTTCCTGCCATCACTTTTCCCCTGCATCCCCACCTCCCACCGTCAGTCCTCCCCTGCTTTGGCTTTGTCCACGGGTCCTTTATACATGTTCCTTCATGACCCTTTCCTTTCATTCCCTTGTTACCCCCTCCCCACTCCCCTCTGGTTACTGTCAGTTTGTTCTTTATTTCAATGTCTCTGGTTAAATTTTGCTTGCTTGTTTGTTTTGTTCATTAGATTCCTCTTGTAGGTGAGATCATATGAGATCATATGGTATTTGTCTTTCACCGCCTGGCTTATTTCTCATAGCATACTGCTCTCCTGTTCCATCCATGCTGTTGCAAGGGGTAGGAGCTCATTCTTTCTTTCTGCTGCATAGTATTCCATTGTGTAAATGTATCACCCCTTCTTTTTGAAACAGTGTCTTTCCTTGGCTTTTGTGATCCAGGTGGTTTACCAACCACTTCTCTGGCTGCTTTCACACCACCTTTTTATAGGCCATCCACATTTGCCCAGCCAATAGATATTGAAATGTCTCAAGGCTCAGCCCACGGACCTCTCTCCTTCTCAGTTTGACCTTTCTTTTTTGGTTGTCTCGTCCATATACACAGCTTCAATTAACACCCATATACACTCAGGGATGTGTCCTCAGAGCTCCAGAGAGGTGCCCTGACTTATTGACGTGGCTCAGATGCCTCAATGGCCGGCCCCTTAAGCTCCTCACATATATAGTCCTGCTTCAGAAACCTCCGAGGTCTCAGTGAGTAGCACCATCAACCCTGCAGGTATTCAGGTCAGAAATCTAAGAACTGACCCATCTGTTCCAACATACCACCAGTTTTTACTTCCTTGTCATTTCTGATAGCCATTCTTGCTCATCCTTCACCATCATCACCCTAGTTCAAACCGTATCATATTTGTGCTTTGTATTTTTAAAATTCTGGGCTTCTACAATAGCTTTCAAACTGATCTACCTTTATCAACTTTTGGCCCCTTACAGTGTACTCTGCTTATTTCAAGTCATCTTTGTAAAGTACAAACAAATCACTGGGATGTTCTCTTCCTTCAAACCTTGCACTGGCTTAGTCTTACCTTTAGGATGAAGACCAGACTCTGTAACATGGCCTAGCCACCCTGTGTAGCCTGGCTCTGCTGCCCGCTTTCCAGCCTCACCTCCTACCATCAGCACCCCTCACACACACTCACCTTCTTTGGTTTAGTGCCTCTAAAGTGCCATTCTCCAGGCTGCCGTGGGGTTCTGCCCACGTGGTTCCCTCTGCCAGAACACTCGGGATTGTCTAAGTAATCTTGTTGACTTTGTAATTTTCCTTCTCTTGTTCTCAACTCACAGGATCACTTCCTCAGGGAAGCCTTCCTCTCAGACAAGCTCACACCCTGCTTTTTCTGTGGATCCCCATGTAGCACGCACGCCTCCTTTCTAGCCCTTGTTACTTTTGCAATTTAACATATCTTTATGTGTTACTTTGCTTATCTTTTTCCTTAAATAACGTGTAAGCTTCTCAGGACAGGGACCATATATATTTTTTACCCAGAATAATGCTTTGACCACCGTAGATACTCAGTAAACATTTAATGGATGATTAAAGGACTTTAGGGAAGGAAAATGAAATCATTTAAACTGGCCACAGAAACTTGGTCCAGCAAGCCCCCACACCTCCATGTTTAAGCCCCAACCTACTGAATTAGAACTGAGAAAGTTCATTTGAAAGTCATGTTTCAGACTTCCAGCATAAATTATATGCAGTTGTGCAAACATGTCAAAGTTTAGTAAATTGAATTTGTTTAATGTAAACAACTTTTGACCAAAATAATAACACAGCTTTAGAAAAAGACATTAGGCACCCACTTTTGAAGAGTTTGTATAATTTAACACACAAGAAAACTTTACTGTAATTATATGCAGACATATACAAAGGATAAATGTTATTTACTTACTCCAACCTCCATAAAATAAACCTCCAACCATGCTTCAACTTGCTGCATTAATCCTAATTTAGAACTTGCCCCCATTGAAGTGGGGGGGGGGGGCAGGCTCCGTGGGCTCTCCTCTTTCCTCCGTGTCAAAATTAGCCATTTAAATTAGAACCACGTTGGGAGCATTCCTGACGCCAATGTCGTGGCACCAGTCCGGGGAGCACTTAAAAGTGGCCACCTGAAGTTGATTAAAACCTTACCTGTCAAACCCAGTATGGTTACATTTGAAAATCTTTAATGTAATTAAGAGAAGCACATTATGGGAGGTCAAGTGACTTTCTTTTTGAATTCCACTTCTAATCTGTCGTCAAATGGATGGAAATTGCCGGCTGAGGGAGTTAATGAAAGCTGCATGAGCGAGCACAGGAAGGGGAGGAGGAGGAGGTTGGCAGGCCAGCGGGAGGAGCTGGCAGTGGGAGGGCCAGATGGGGGCTCTGTCTTCCTGTAGTTGTGAGGAAAGGAGTCTGGGGGAGACCAACAGAGCACCCTGCCTTCGGCCAGTAGGCTCTGGGTGGGGGTTCACTCAGCACCTCTCTCTCAGCACATCAGGGGAAGGGTAGAGGGTAGAGCTCTTTGCTTATCACGAAGTGAGATCTGCGGCCAGGATTGCAGTGGCCTGGGCAGAGTGGAGCCGGCGCCGGCCCTCGTCACCCTTCACTCAGAGTGGTCTGATTAGCATCGGGGTTGAGCTGGCCTCTTGTGCAGGTCCCCTAAAGAGGCCGCGGGGCAATTCCACCCAGGACCTCCAGCTGTCCAGCCTCTGACCCCAGGCCTGTCACAGGGCTGCAGCCTTCAGCACGTTGGATCTAGGGAACACCCAAGAGGCACTGGCATTACCCTGAGTTTCTTCTTGGGCATGTGGGTTCCTGGCCCACTAAGCCCATCTCTCAGTGCACTCACTGGGTGTGTCCTGGCTCTTGGAGACCCCCATGCATCTTAATGCCAGAAAGCTGCCTTTCGGAGATTAAATGACTTACTGCTTTGCTGTGTGTTCTAGCCTGAAGGTGCTGTTGACAGAAGGCAGAGTTTTTCTCCTCTGGTTGCTGTCTCCTTCTTTGTTTTGGGGGTTTTTTATGCATTGCATTTGTGTACATTAGCAGAGGTATCTGTGTTTGAAAAAGGATTACATCCGTCAGAATGTTGCCACTTAAGATTTGCCCCAGTCCTTGGAGACTGACATGAGAACAAGCAACACACTGCATCTTCACAGGGTCCTGGGACAGAACGGTACGTACCTCACACAAACCAGAACAGCCATTCCCACGCTGCTCCCTCTTCTTAGCTAGAGGATGGGCAGATGAATCAGTGCTGAGCAAATAGTTTCAATCTTCAAGTTTGGAAATATCGTCAGAATGCCATGGAAAAGATTGGGTATCTCCTATGTTGGGGTAGTGCTTAGAGATTGTGTGGAACAGAATGGGCAACATGGGCCAAGTTGAAAAACACAGTCAAGATTCAAAAGCATCTCACAGTATCTGAAAAAAAATCCAAGATCTTCCCCAAAGTGTCTTAATAGACACCCAGGCTCTTCTGTTTTTAGGCTTGGGGAGAGAGCTGGCAGGTTCTGTTGAGGGATGAGGGACAAGGTATTTATTAAAAGGGCTTCTAGAGAATTCTCCTTCTTCTTTATTGGGCTTGGATTTCTTTGGTTTAGAGAACTTTTAGTCGTTGCCTTATATGAAAAACATAAGCAGTGGGTGGGAGAGAAGATGAGGAGAAAAAAAATCAGCCTGAAAATATAGTTTCAAATACAAGCAGAGCATCCATGGAAGTCATTTTCCAAGAGTCCTGTCTTCCTGCTGTGGCTCTTTAGTGACCAGTGAAGGCTCCCTTTCTTATTCCCCCAACTTCTCGTTCATAACAAAAAGGACAGTGTTTCTAGAAAGCAAGATGCGTCTCCAGGTAAAAGCTGCCTCAAGGCAGTGGCCAGGGGAGTTGCTGTCCCCGCCACCGTAGAATGCTGCGTCTTTCTCCCCGTCACAAGTTCACAGGTAAAAGTGAAAAGTTACTCTGGGCTTCTCTTCTGAAGAAAGCTGTCTGCTCGCCATGGCAACCTTTCCTGGGGTCTCTGGCTGTCAAGAACGGGGTACAAAGTTCACAGAACTCAGCATTGTGCCTCCCTCTCTTCATGTCCTTTTTATTTTTAATTTTTTTTGAAGGGATCGAGGTTGCTTTGCAGCACTATTTAAAGTAAAGATGCCAAATGAAAAGTTCCTCGTTTTAAGTTGGTGCTCATACAAAGCTGCTTTGTGGGGTTTTTTGGCCTGTCAGAATTGTCAGGCCTAGTAAGAAAAAGTATATTGTTTCCAGCACTTGGATTCCTTTCTCCCTGACATCTGCCACTCTGTAAAGATGATAAATTCCTGCCTCATTAGCCAAGGGTGTGGGATTACAGGCTGACAACACATTAATCACCAGCCTCTGTGGCAGGCTGACTAGCAATAGGCATTGTTAACAAAACTTTTCTAATATGTCACTCTTCTCTATGACAGCCTGTAATCAATCATTGTGATTGACGGCGCTGATAGATTACACTATTTATACTTTGTGTAATGAAAGATAGTGTTTCCACCTACTGTCATTTCTGGGCTAGCAGTGGAAGATCATTGAATAGAAACAAACATAACAACAGGGCAAGCCCTTGTCCCCCGCAAAATATCCACAGAAATACCCAACCTTCCCAAGTCCTGGGCCTGGCTTCCACATTTGGAAATGAAAAAGGCAGCATGGCGGTACTTGGGCAATTACTCTGGGATTAGGGGTGGCAATGGGCACCGGGATGGCAGAAGTGTTTTGGGTTTTCGCAGACAGATCTCTTTTCAATGGATATGGCCCCAGGCATTGAAAGGTAGAGTTTGCACAGGCAGAAGATTCCTCCAGAAGCTCCTCTTGTCCTCATCAGTTTACGTGTGTGCAGCTGAGCTTTCAGCCCCTCCTCCCCTGCAGATGAGGGATGATTTAGATGTTGATAAAATATTTGTTCTTTCCTGGCTCTGAGGGCAAATATTATCCTTGTTTCCCATAGTCATCCAGCGCTGCAAAGTCAACAGCACCCAGAGCAAGTACAAAACCAACACGCAGAAAGAAACCCTCTGCTAAAACTTGCTTTTCCCCTTTGAAGCACAGAAAATTGCAAACAGTAAGAATCAGTGGCACTGAAATGTATTCTGGCTCTCACATACAGGGTATTTTGGGAGGGTCCTTTCAGTAATTTTTATTTTGGTGTGGAAAGAATTTGTAAAAGATGCAGGCTATTTTTGACTTGCTTGAAGCTATAATTTTAACAGAGTGGCAAGTGACAGTGATCTTGGGCTGGATCCTCTGGGGCTGAGTGCCTTTCCTGGTGATGGGGTTACTCTCTAGCCAATTGCGCTACACATGCGGTTTTAATGAGCTGGATGTTTAAAATGATTGTTCCTTTTAACTTTCCTTGCTGTTTGTTAAGCACAGCAGAATTCTCCTTTATTATTTTCAAGGTAGACGTATAAGATCACTCGCCTCTGTAGTGCAGACATAAATGGGTTTCTGATCTCATGCCTCTGTGTGTTTGAATTGGAGGCAAAGGGGGGAGGATGGAAAGGAAACAAGGACCTGCCTTCCTCCTCCTAAGTATCGTGGTGTTGGTAGGCCTCCGACACTTCCAGGGGCCCTGCCAGTTGGCAAGGAAAAAGGAACAAGAAACCTGCCCTAAGTGAAACTGTTGAAGAAGAGAGTGAGTTGGGAGGAGGCACAGGGAGCCAGCGGAGCTAAACTTTAATCTCTCTGTGAAGTTTGAGTGAGCCCAGGATGATTAATGAGAGAGCAGACCATCTGATTAAGCCCCTCCGTGTCATAGGACATGATTAGTAGGTGACAGAGACGGTAACAGTATCCAGCCAAACCCTTGTTTCTTTCACAGCTCCGGCTGTTATATGATTAATGTCCCCAAGGGCTATCTTGGGGTCAGGCAGGGGAACCTGTCAGAACAGGTGGAAGTGACAAAATGGGCAGAAACTCCTTAGGGGGAACGGGAGTGGTGAGGGGGAGAGTGGAGGGGGCAGGGCGGCCAGATGGAGCCAGCGACCTTTTCCCGATCCAAGCAAGCTCGGAGAGCATCACGGGAATGGAAAGCAGGAAGAATCACAAAACTGCAGATGTTTCTAAGGTTCTGGGTGCAGCAAGTACTGGCAGTTGGGACGTGCAGAAAGCACAGTGTGAGGGAGCGAGTTATCACTCTTGGTGTATGTGCCAAGATGGGATGGGATGGGGCTGCTGCGGGTCCCCTGGGTATTGACGTGGGATGCCCACGTGTGTGCCCGTGTAAGTCCGTGTGTCCCTTCAGATGCACTAGAACAAATGCTTCCCTCTGGTAGGGGATTAAGGGCAAAGCAAACATGTGGAGCTGACATTTCCAATTGCTGCTTTCTGGGGGCAATACGTATAAACCATCTTGAATGTTCTGCTTAGAAAAGATAGTATGGAGGATTAGAATGAATTCTTCGAAACACAGTGTTTTAGCTCTAGTGTGAACTGTAGGAAACTTTAATTCAGGTGACCCAGACTACAGGGGAGAAAACAGAGACTCAGAGAAGGTAAATGACTCGTCCCATTTCCCCATGGAAGTCAGGACTAGAAACGGAGCCTCCCAATTCCCAGTTTCACAGAACAAACCCTTGATGAACCTGCTGATAAGAAGCCTCAGACTTTTTTATTAGATGTGACTTTCCCAGCAAGACCTTGATCCTTACTTTCCTTATCATATTCCCACCTTCCCTTCCCAAAAGCACTTTGATCTCCATGTGAAAGTTTTAAATCCCATTGAAGTGGATCTCACTGAGTCCCTTTGGGTAAAAAGTTATTCCTGATAACATCTTTGAGAGACAGGAGAGCTTTATGGCAGTCATTTTGATTTATGTGGCTCTTCATGGTGGCCATTTTGACATAAATGAGAAACTGGATTATACTGAGATTTAGCTGGCAAGTCTAGGTTTTCTCCTTCCACTTTTAATGTTCTGTCCATGACCCCATTCAAGAGCCATTTCATGGCCGTAATGGGGTCTGGTAGAACTTTCAGCCATTTTCCAGTGGGGTCTTGGACTTCCAGATTCCATCTCTGCTACACACCCCTATCTGGTTACTCATCATTCTACACAGAAAAAAAAAAACAAACCACCAAACCCAACTTCATTAGCTCTTGGATTGGACATAAACCAGCTCCCTGAATCTGCCTGATCTGCAATGCAAATGTTCACAAATTAAGAATCTATCCTAGGTAAGAAATAGATCACCTTGTATGGTTTATCCACACAAACTTAAAAGAAATGATCTTCAGTGTGTTCCAGACTTAACAGCAAAGCCACATTTAGTGTCATCACAAAGGAGGGAGAAGGAAGCATGATTATATTGGATCTTACTTGATTATGTTGTCAATGAAACGGGTTGGATAAGAGATCCAAGCAAGGCGTGTTAATGCTTCAGTCTCCCAAAAGTGGTTCATTAAGTGTAATGTCAAAATAGATTATCTTTAAGTAACTCTTTTTATTGTGGTAAAGACCCTACAAGAGATCCACTTTACATGAGGGTGAAGTCCAAGCCTTCCCAGGGTGAACAGAGTCCCCAGGACAGCATGACAGAACAGGTGACTCATAGGTAAAACTCTTCTAGTGATGGCTTCTCTCAGGCTGTGAATTTATAGCATAATCTTTGGGAAATTAATTATGAGTAAGTAAGTGCTCATTTGTCTTAGGGTACTAGTATTTGCATTCTGCCAGAGATTTCACCCTGGCACCATAGAGCTTTACGAGGAAAAGCAGAGAGTGACCGGGGGTTCCAAGAGCCATCATTTGGTTCTTATGATCTTTGAAGGAAAGGCACAAAAGACTGAGTCGCTTCTACTGTCAAAGGGAATCTCCCAGGACCAAACCCTTCAATGAACTGGTAGATAGAATTGAGAAAACGTCGGCAGGCATGACACAAGGTGATGCCCAGTCCTTACTGTAGCATCCAGTATATTGACAAGTTTTCTTGTACCTCATTGTCGATGGTGAGCTAGTGATGTCTTTCAGGACAGAGTGAATCAGTGGTGTTGGTGGGTCGTGAAGTCCTTATGACATCCTCCTGTTGCTATATATATATTGAGAGACCAACAAATGAATCTCTTATAACCTACAAAAAGAACCCATCTCTTCAAGATGTTGACCCAACCCTCTGTGTACACTGTTTTGTGGTGGAGATATTATGGGAAAAGCATGGTGCCGTGGAGGTGGCTCCAGGCTTTGCTGTTGCTCAATGACAGAGCATACCCAAGAGGCATTTTGCAGTCTCAATGTGACTCAGTAGTAAAGTTTCAGAATCATTTTATGAGAGTGGCCACAAGCAAAGGTTTGCTGATGGTGATGTACTGAAGTTTGTGAATGATCTACATTCATATAAGTTACAGTTGATATGTGTTGCCTGCTTTCCTCTATAATTTATTGATCAGGGAGAAAAGGGTACATTTAATTACTTCAGTGAGAATGGCATCTCACCTTAAGTGATGCCCATGGGAGTGGGTTGGGCTCAATAAAATCTCTCACCATGTGTTTTGGCACAGAAATGTTTGAGGACCACTTCGTTAGGATATAGTGTGCTAATGTTATTACCCAACCAGAGTGCGTAACAAATGGCTTAAGGAAGAACAGGAGCTATTCTGGTTGGCAGTGATTTCCTTATGTAAAGGCAAAGGTGAGCTATATTTAAAATTCAGGAAATGGCAACCTATGTTCATTTGAGGCTAGCACATATCCAAGATTCTGCTCTTTCGTGAAAGATGAAAACTTTTGAAAAATTTAGGGTACAAGAGACATTCATTGACCTTGTAGGGGATGATCATTCTGTGGTCCTGTCAGCCTGGACTCTGAATCCCAGCATGCCAAACCTTCTCATCCCCTTTTAGATGAAAAAATACTACAATCATATCTTCTCCATCCTGTTATTTAGTTTTTGGAGACTTTCTGAAAATGCATCGTTTCTGTGTGTGGCTCTTTAAAGCAGCCTGTATAAGTAACACTTTTTTCTTTCAAGCAGTTTTCTCTTTCCGTTTAGAACCAGAGGGGAATGAAGAGCTCTCCCTGGTGCCCTGGTGGCTGCAGTCCCTGTTTTAGCATTTTTTCAAAGGGCACAGGCCAATCTGCCCATAATGAGCTTGGAAAGTGAGGATGAAGTTCCTGATAATATGACACAAATTTCTTTACTTTTGCTCCTTACTTCATCTTAATTAGTCCCTGTAGAAAGGATTGATTTTTGAGAGGCTTGTAGTGAACATCTGTTGGTATTCCTGGGGTCATTCTTAGCCTGTCCTGTGTTTGACATTTCTTGTAAAAGAGGAGGCATTTGTTCATATTGACATTAGCTGCCTCTGTATCTCTCGGTGGTACAGATGGTCTGTGAATAAAGACATCAAGCTAATAGGCAAGATGACAAGCTTCAATAGAGCTGGGGCTCCTCACACTTAAATGGCAGGGCAGCATAGATTGCTTTCGCTGCTGCGGCTGGGGTCTGCGGGTAGCAAAGCATATGGAATAAGTTAAAAATGAAGAGAGATCCTGGAAAACGACTATGAATATCTCTCTGAGACTATAAGGGCTTTTTATTTATTTATTCAACTATTGGTCCATACAGTATGTCAAGTTTCCAAGGCATGCAGGATCAGGGAGGAAGCTCGATTTTGCACCCATTCTGCTACCACCATACATTTCTCTCCTCTGAATTGGCCATGCAGATAGTAATGGGAGTTTGCAAATCTCAGAAGGGAGCTATTGTTCTCGCTTTCTGGGTGAAGTATGTTGCTACTCCTCCTTCCATCAGGGGACAGCCACTTCTCAAGTCAAGGGGCTGGATTTATTTCTCCCCATGAAACTCTGTTTTTCAGAGGACCTCCAGGAAAGCAGCACTCTGGAACCTTGTAATTCTGTTTATTCCAGAGGTTCTGGGCTTTCTCCCAAATGCACATCCTGATTTATTACAATAATCCATCATGGTTTTGGCATACGTAGGTTTATTTCAATTTATTTAAATCAATTTATGTTTAATCATGAACCAGCTATTAGGACAAAGAAGTTTTTTGGTCGACTCTTTAGAGTGTGAAATGTCATTAAGTCTGAAGGGCACCCTGCCGGTTCTGTTGTTGGGTGGACAAGCCCTTCATTTTTTAAATTGTTTAATTTTTTTTGTCATTGTGTCTTTTATACCCTTTCAGCTTCTACCCTCCCAGATGCTGGGATCCCAGTCTTGTCTACCCATCCTTCTTATAGGAGCTCTCATAGACTCAGTTAAATCACTAGCACTTCTTGACCTCTGCTGGATGGTCTTCAGTTCTACCCATTTTTTATTTTCCATTTGTACATGAGTGACCTGTGTGTCTGTAAGTGTATATCATTTTTAATTCTTACACCCTACCTTGTTCCATGGATGATTGGAAGTGGCTAGCAAGAATAAAATCTAAAACAGAATAAGATCTAAAAGGAGGTGCTCACCAGTTCAAGGAAAATACTTGAAAGGGATGATTATATAAGATGTGCTTCTCTGTAATACAGACACAAGAAAGTGCATGGTGTTCCTGGTAGGTTAGTGTAGACCAGAAGTACTTTGAGCTTGTATATAAAAAGGACTTGAATTGAAACTAATATATTTATGTGAAATGGGATATTTATAGAAATAGGTAGATAAATAAAAATATAATCCATTGCTTATCTGATTGTTCTTTCTTTATTTTAGACATTAGTTGGTGTTGGGATTTTAGTATAAGCCTCTCATGCTGCCACACACAGGAACTCAAATTGCCAGCTTGAGGAAATGAATTATGGTCTGAAGAGAGTCTTGGGAGATATGGTCTTGGGAGATAGAGAAGGAGATGAGAAAGAGAAGGAAATAGGGAGATAACAGAGATGAGTGGAAAGAGAGAAGAAGGAGAGGATGAGTGGGTCTTCTAATGAGCCTGGATAATGGTCAGAGTAATGAGATGCTCTAGTTAACAAGGCACCTCGCTGGTGGAGGTAGGTGTCCAGTATTTGTAGCACATCTATGTGGGCTGCAGGTGCTGTAATGAGAAGCTGAGTCAGATATTTAAGAAGGGGGGAGAAATGAGCTTCCAAATGGCTGAGGCCAGAAAATAAGTGACACATGGTTGCCTGGAATCCCTTTGATGCAGGTCAGATGGGGACATGGCCCTGCCTTGGTTTCTCCGTGGTTGCTGTGTTCTGGCCTCCGATGGCAACTCTCCTGCCCCCTGACTGGGAGTCATGAAAGAAGGAAAGGAAACCTTCTCCTTTATGTCATTCTCATATGTCAACTCCTGTTTTTTTATTTTTTTGCCTCTCAGTCATTGTAAGGTATCATTCTTCCTGCTTCCCCCATTATGGTGAATTCCTGAAAGATGAGGACCATATCTCCACCGTTAGATTCAGCTCTCCTATAGATGGAGTCCACATGTTTCTTTCAGACTGTTTATTCCCTAATGATGGGAGTCAGTGTCCTATATATTATTTTAGGATCTTCTCAAAGGGAGAAAATGATTCTTCTCCTCATTTTTCCTCTGAATCCCACTGTGGTTCCCAAGGAGGATCCCATATCTCTTCATTCCCCAAATATTTGTTGAGATTTATTACTATGTGCCAGGCACTGTTGTAGGCACTTTGTTCATAGTATGAACAGAGACTGAGTTTCTTCTCAAGGAACTTACTTTCATGGGCAAGGAAGGCATGAGAAACAGAAAATAAGATAAATAAATATATGTCAGGCAGGGTAACATGGACAAGGAATGCAAGGAACTGCTGCTGTTTCATGCAGAGTGACCAGAGGTAGCCTTTCTTTTTTTAAAGATTTTATTTATTTATTTATTTAGAGACAGGGGAAGGGAGGGAGGAAGAGAGGGAGAGAAACATCAATGTGTGGTTGCCTCTCACATGGCTCCCACTGGGGACCTGGCCCGCAATCCAGGCCCGTGCCTTGACTGGGAATCAAACAGGAGACTCTTTAGTTTGCAGCCTTGAGCTCAATCCACTGGGCTACACCAGCCAGGAGGTAGCCTTTCTGACGAGGTGACATTTGATGGCAGAAACTAAGACATAAAGTTATTTGGGCAGGGGAGTGAGACTTCCAAGCAGAGGAAACAGCAAGTGCATTTCCCTGGTCTCTGGTGTCTCAAATGGAGTGTGTGCCTCCAGGAGCCATGACTTAGGGAGACCCAGCGACAATCAATCTTACATCTTAGAATCAGGTGCTCCAACATCTGTTGTGGCAGATTGTCTCCTGCTTGGACTGTGTCCTAGCTCGCTTGCCACTAGCAGCCCTTTGTAACCCATCAATACTTTTCAGGTGTCTTTTTGTTTCTACCTGTCTATGGTCTCTTAGAACTCTACAACCAGACCATCTGGGTTAAAATCCTGTCTCTGCCACTTAATATTTGGGTTGTGTTAGGTAACTTATTTAACTTCTTTGGGTCTCCTCACCTGTAAAGTAGAAATAATAATTGTCTCCAGCTCAGATTAAATGAGCTCATATATTAAAAATGCTTAGAATATAGCCTGCACAGAGTAAGTGCTATACAAACGTTAGCTGCCATTATTCTTGTTGCTGATTTGTTTCAGCAAATAAATCTTTCTATCTCCTGCTGGAACTGCTCATACTCTTGCTCACATTCAAAGTGAGGGATGGAGTTGAATATGAACTAGAACTCTAAGGTTTTGTGCTAGGCCCGCCTTTCTGGATTCTACTCTAATCCACATTGAGCACACCCTCACTCCAAGGCTACAAAGCTTACTCTGTATTTATAGACCTTTTTCTTGCTCATGGTTTATAGAGACTAGTCTTTTCTTCTCAACTAGAAGTTCTTCCAGGTCAGGGGTGAAGGCTCCACCTTTTTTTTGTCTTCAGAATCACTTAGGGTACATCTGAAGACTACCCTGATCTAGGTGTTTACTCTGCTTATTGGGAGGTTAGAAAAATCCTTCTATGCATGCTGTTTGGTTTGTACTCTGTCCAAGTTCTCTAATACTTATCACACCATCTGGTCATAAGCCTCCTGGCTCTGTGACTTTGGGGGTTATTGAGAGGGCTAATGAGTCAATACATGTAAAGAAAGTGTCTGATGAGTAGTCAGTAGGTGTTAGTCATTAATGTTACTGTTGTTTACTATTATTATTGTTTATGTTCATTTAATGTGTTATACACATATAAGAATTTAAAAAGTCATGTGGGTTAGGGGAGCCCTGGCTTCTCTGAAGATGTGATTCAGAAGGCATTCTTCCCTTAAATCATGAACATGAGGTAGCATTCTGTGTTGTGTCTAAAGAGCTCATGCTTATATGAGGTTCAGGATTCTGGCAGAGGCAAGTGGCATTGCCACTAACCTTGCTGCAGGTGGCTATTTCAACTTTCTGCCACCTTTATCATTGTAGGTCTCTTAAGCATACTTTGCCATCTTCTTCTGTACCTCAATGCCTGTGTCATATTAGGGAATCCAGCAAATATTTGCAGAATTCATTAATAACTGGGTGGATGAGGTAAATGGGAGGTGAATCTTTTCAACATTGTCATTATTATTAATTTTTAAACTACTACAGATGTGAGTCCATTAGCTGTTTCTTCCACCATGGTGTGTTTTATTCCCATCTTTTAAGCTTTCCTTTAATTCTTGCTTTCCTCTTTCATTTCCTCCTTGCTTTCCTCTCTTCCTGCGCTACCTCTACCTTCGTCTCTGGACCCAGCCGTGTCCTTATTTGTGTGTTATTTTCATTTATCCTCAATATCAAGTACCAAATATTCCTCTTGTCCCTAAATTCTCACATCTGGAGTGTTCCCAATGTGGTAGCCCCCAGGAAAGGATTTTATTCTCTTCCGTTGGCATCTGTTCCCCCAGATGCCCCAGAATCACTTGCTGAGGTAACAAGATGATGAGCCCCCTCCTTCACTTTGACACCCCCTGTGTCAATGTTTTGCTAACAGTCTTTGCCAAGTGTATCATGGCTGAAATCGATGCTGCCGGCACACATGAAACTCACACCTTTTCTCAGGCTGCCTCTCTCTGCCCTACACTTACTGTGTTTAAATGTCACCACTATTGAACAAATAGTG
Source organism: Sturnira hondurensis (assembly GCF_014824575.4). Classification (NCBI taxonomy): domain Eukaryota; kingdom Metazoa; phylum Chordata; class Mammalia; order Chiroptera; family Phyllostomidae; genus Sturnira; species Sturnira hondurensis. The sequence continues at coordinate 5,595,895 of NW_028081392.1, forward strand.
GAGTAATGTGTCGGGAAGACAGCTGATGCTATATTTTGGTAAGTTCTTATCAAAATGCCTCTGGCAAGCTATTTGCCCTTGATAAAATGAATCCTGGTCTTGCTGGCAAAACTTAGATGTAATTACACTGAGACAAACCCTTGGGACTTAGGCCCCTGTGGGAGTCCTGAATCCAGCCTCTTTGGCCACAGAATAAATGGAGATTGGGTGAGTGTCCTCAGCATCAGCAATATTAGGTGGTTTTAACTCTTTTCAGGAATTGATGGCTCCCCATATTTCTGAGAAGCACTCACTTTGGAAGCTTCTGTTCTGTGGGGGCGACTTCCCTCACAAGTCCCCCTGAGTGCCAGGGATGAAAATGAATATGACCCAGACATGATGTGATCTGCTTAGGGAGGAGAAGTGTCCATCTTCCCAGAGGGAAAAGGCCATGGGCTGGTAGCCAGTTTCTCTGGGGAAAAAGGCCCCGAGCCCCCTCCTCCAGGGCTTTTATTGGGTTCTAATACACAGGAATACACGGCAGCAAGGATCAAACAGTAGATAATATTTCAAAGAAATCTGAGGGCTTCAGAGTCTGTCAGGAACAGAGTTTTAGGGTTTCCTGCTTGAACCCTTAACATATGAATGAAAGCACTCTTAGCACAGCGGATTTCACAGGTTTATCAGGAAGTCTTTGTGGTGCCAGGTTTTTCCCCAGGACACGCTCTAGCAAGGCAAGGAGCTGCACCTCTCCCCATCAGGTATTCAGGCTTAAGGGGATTAGAGCCAGGAAGCACTTCTCCCAGGGAACATGGGGACTCGGGCTATGTCAAAGCTGGGGGGGGGAAAGTCCATTGCTCTTTGTTGCAACCCCTTCCCCCCACCAAGTTCTTCCATGAAGGCCTCCCAAGTGATCCAGTCTGGCTTAGGTTGCTTCCTGCTGCGAGGGGTCTTACCCGTCATTGACTTCCAACCAAGCTTTGGGGGCAGGGAGAGGAAACTGAGGCAGAGTTTGCTACCAGAGACAAGCTTTGTCACCTGCAGCTGGCATTCCAAAGGTCGTCCCTTGCCCTTAGCCACAGGGGGTAGAGATACAATTCCTAAAACCAGGCAGAGTGGTCTGCAACACTGTTTAACCAGCGGGGAAGTGACTTTCCATGCTCTGAAGGCCCACTTCTTGATCTTACCAGATGTCACTGGGTAACTGTTCTGTAGGGAGGTCATGAACAGCAACTGGGAGCTGCCTACACTCATCATTTTCACCATAAAAGCAGAGATCTAGGACCATGTTTTCATTAAAAACAAAAACAAACAAAAAACACACACAGGATCATTACTGGCATAATTATTATTACTTGTGATATTTATGCATAGTTAAGAAAATATTTCTAGGAAACACAAATTTAAGGCAGGAAGCTGCCTTTTTATGAGAAGCTGGAACTAAAAGGGGACAAATTCTAGACTGTTTTTCTGATTCAAATTATCGTTTTTTTCTTTTTGCCTTTGAAGAAGACAAATGAGACAGCATTCATTTCTGTTATTTCCCTCTGCTATAAACACTTAACAGATTTCATTTAATTTGGCTCACTGCACTAGAAATAGCAGCAAACAGCTTCCACTGAACTTTTTCCTGTTAACGTGTTTTTGTAGGCTGATTGGTGTAGGCAAGGTGAAACTCAGGTGAATACCTTCCTGTGTTTGGCCATGGGTTATGTGGAGAGAGTTTGGAGAATTTTCAGTGTTTAGAGGCCTCTCTTTTTTACTATCCACATATGTTTTATTTATTTATTTCTTTTATTATTTTTTAAATTACTTAATTGTTGTTCAATTAGAGTTGTCTGAATTTTCCCCTCTCCACTCTGGCCCCCATCCCAACCGAACCCACCTTCCTCCCTTGCTTCCACCCTCCCCCTTGGTTTTGTCCATGTGTCCTTTATAGCAGTGCCTGAAATCCCTTCCCCGCGCTGTCCTCCCCCTCCTCTCTGGCTAGGGTTAAATTGTTCTTCATTTCAATGTCTCTGGTTATATTTTGTTTGCTTTTTTCTCTTGCTGACTATGTTTCAGTTAAAGGGGAGATTATATGGGATTTGTTCCTCACTGCCTGGCTTATTTTACTTAGCATAATGCTCTCCTATGCTTTAATAAAGTTATCTCCATTCAGCAAAAACAATGATGAAATATTATTTATGAGAACCACTTTTTTATGTTTAAAATGTATATTTGGAAGTGATATGCACCAATTAGATTTTGAATATCTATTTTTTTCTTATTACATCACACCTAAAAATCATAAAGAATTCTTTAACAAAAATATGAAGCATGCAGTGATGACTGAATGGTGGGTACCCAGAATAAAACTGCCTACCCTCTGGTAGAAAACCAAAGGAAAGTGAAGGTGGGGTAGGGGTGGAAAGATGCCCACCTTGGGAGGAGGCACTCACCTTGGAAAGGGGGTCTGATAATTTAAGTGATAGTATGGGTTTGTGGTGATCACTCCCCAACCATGACCACATCCAGCTGGAGAGCCAGAGATTCAAGCAAACCATCCGAGGCTGGTGCGTCCCCATAGACTGTGTATCTTTGAAGACTCTCAGTTTCTGTGAAGAGGCCATCTCTGTCTACTCACAGAAAATGAACCCCGCCTATTTGTGTCCTGCTTTTGTAGGTAATTCCTTTTCCTGCTGTTGCTGAGTGAACACAAAGTTCTGGCTGTGTGTCCTAATTTCTACCTCAAGGAATGAGAGGAGAGTAATAAAGGCACTACTTTGAGAAGCTGTCTCTCTTTCCTATATGTGGACAGCTATGGAATTCATGATGCCCAATAGAAGAGAGTCCAGAACTCCCCCTGGGCTTTGACATTCTAACCCCACTCATGCTTATTGACAGAGGAAAAGAATATCGAGTCCAACAAATTCACGAATAGCCCTTGAGATGGAGCTTCATAAGAGAAGCCAGGTCTATGGCTTGTTTGGCCTCAGGAATGCTGATCATGTTCATGATGTAATTGTACTTTCCATTCACTGGTGATCCAGCAGGGTCTACCTTCTCTCTTCCTCTCGTATTTTAGATGGCCATTCTCATACAATAATTTTAGGTTTTTTTGTTTCTGCTTACAATTGTAGATAATCCACAGGCATTCTGTACACATCACTCTCTAATTTTTTCATTCATAAAAACATTTATTTGTTCAGTGCTCTGTGGCTGTGGGAATTATTGAACTGCTAATAGGCTTTTTTTTTTACGTGGCAAGAGGAATATTGCAAAGAAATGTGGAAAAGTAGGGAGTCTGCTTGTGGCGTGGCCTCCATCCTTCCCTCTGCCTGCCAGTCATTTTGCCCCTGTACATTTCCTTACTCCCAACTCTCTGCATCTGGTTCTTGTCTTCTTTGTTTCTACTTCAGCCCTCATACTATCTTCTTTTCATTCTGTAATGCATTTTGCTCTTTTTGCTGCTCTCATGCAGGGGACCTCATATACTGCTGACCAGCCTGTTGGAGAGGTTACTTTTAGTTCAGGTTTTCATCGGAGCCTTTTAGCTATGGGCAGGCATGTGGAATTGTGTGTAAAAAAACCACAAGGGAGCTATGCTGATGACAGGCTCTCTGCATGGAATAAGAAAAGAATGATCTCGGGCAAAAGGCTCTCAGCATTCTTCCTGATAGTGTTGCCAACCAAAGCCATCTTAAGCAGCTTGTGATGCTGCTCAGAACAGATACCTGGCTAAATGCTTTTCCCTGGAACTGGGCCTAGGGAGCAAATTTGACTTTTCAGGCTACGTGCTCATCAAGCCAAGCACATGGATACAGAGTTGTTTGCTTATATGGGAAACACCAAGTGGACAATTCTGTGCAGCCATTAGCCGCACGGACATTTGTTGAGGAGGACATCAGGATTCTGTGTGCCTGCATGACCACTGTGGCTTTGCTAATAGGAATACGGTCTTTTTTTTCATATTGATGTTGCTGAACAATCTTACTAAGTGCATTTATTGTCTTGTTCTCTGAAACTAAATACCACTTCAAAAAATGTGCATATGTGTGTTGTATATGCAATGTAGAAGCACTCTATTTATACAACTTGCATTGTACCAACCTGGTGTACTCACCAACACCTGCCCTTCTTCAGTGCAATACACTGATACACAGTCACATGGTGAATGCATCGCTGGTGGCTCTCTCCTCACTCAGTCAGGCACCTCTGGTTGCACCAGGTAAACTGTATTTTCCCCAGGAGTCAGTTGAGTCTGCCCCAAACCTACTTATGCTCATTGTGTTTATATTGTAATAATGCAATTTAATTAAATGTCATAAAACCAATGAAATGTGAGAGTGCAGAGGATTTTCTTTTCATGGAAAATAAGGTGAATGTTTTAGAAAGACTCAAGAAGGTTTAGTTTTTTTAAAAATACAATCGATTTAATGTGGGCAAGGCAGCTGTAAAAGCTTGGGAAAAAGAAATCATAAAATTCTAGAAGGAGTCTGTACTTCAGATTGCCTTGCAGGAGTTTTTAAGCTCTAGTTCCCCTTTAAAGAAAACAAAACAGGAAATTTTAGAAGCTATATAATGAGAATGGTTTGTACACATAGTCCATGCTAAGCTGCAGTCAACAGACCATATGCAAAAGAGAAGGCCTAAGCCCTCATTAGCAGATGAGCAAATTAGTTTGTTAGACATGATTTAAAATAAAACAAAATGTTTAAGTGCAGGTGTAATATTTTAACCAATTTTTTAAAACTAGCTAGCCAACTACTGGCTCGGATCACGGTGTACAAAGTTCTCCTGCTCTTATAGTTGCCATAAGATTAAAGTCTGGTAGTTGTGTTGGGAGGAGAAAGGAGAGAACTGGCAAAGAAAATGAATTAATTCTCCAACAACTTGTTAGCCCTTTTCTTTTGCCATGGAGCTCTGGGTCTAGATGGTAACAGGAAAAGCAGACATTTTCATGGATGTGTGTATGGAGAAAAAGGAAGGTTTCCAGAGTCCTGAGACAGCTCCAAAGTCCGCCACTGTGTTCCTGCCATACGTGCACACTGCTGGCATACATGGCCTCTGGGGCAGCACATATGGAACACTCCCAGCTGTTGGTGTGGACGGGACAATGAAGAGCAGGAGGCTGAAGTTCTGTCAGCACTTCCCAGGTCAAGGAAGTTGGAGCTGGCTGTGAGCTGGCTCAGGTGTCTGGCCCCTGTTGTCATTCCAGGCAGGGCTCTTGTCAACAAGAGAGTTCCTTGTTGCAGAAATTAAAAGCAAACTTTGCTTTTGACTCAGAGAATATGTGGGAAGTGGTAGCTCCATGAGAGAGGCCAGGTGCCAAAAGAGCTCAAAGTCAAGCCATTCCCCCTTTACTCATAGAGATGATTGATGGTTATGCTCCCTGATGTGGAAAACGTGCAGTGAAATCCATCACTGAAGTTCTTCCATCTAGGAAGATGCCCAAAGGCCCTAGAGTAGCCGTACTGCAGTCTCTGCTCATTGCTTGCCTAGGAGTACGAGGTTAGGGCTTCGTGTTGTGGACATGATTCCCTTTGTCTTGTCAGGAGCCTATCAGGGAGGTGCCCATTAGAGTGTGATGGTTGGGCAGGACATATTCCATACAACAAATTAATTGGCTAGAAGACCTGTCTGTGATCCAGGTAGCATCTACTATATTCTTATATCTGTGAAGGAGACTCAGTAAAGTCCAATAGGAGACTACTATACCCAAAGTAAAATGAACCTGATAATCACATATAATTTGCATGCAATTTTAAGATATGGGTGGTTCTCAGCATCTCATCACCCTTTGTGGGTCTCTCCCTTTTTGACACCTCCAGGTGTGCTCTAGGAAGGATCACTCTTTTCTCAGGATTCAATGCAGTCTGCTCCTTTTTTAAAAAGAGTTGAATGGTTTTTAGTATATTTACAGATAGGTGTAATCATCACCATAGTCAATTTTTTGTCACCTCTAAAATAAACCTCATTTCCTCCAGCTCTGACCCTGTACCCCTCCCCCCACCCCAGTCCACTCCCAGCTCAGGCAATCACCAATCTACTTTCTGTCTGCTTTTTAACCAACATCACTAATCGGTGCCACCCAGTTCACAAATGAACCCTGGTCTTGGCCGATGTGCTTTCCATCACTGTCACTCACCTGTAAGTGGACCTCCCCTTTATTTTGCTCAAGTTCCTAGCTTGAGCACTAGTATTCCTCCATGATAGTAGTCCTACCCCTCAGCCTGCTGGGACTCTTGTCTTTTTAAGAGCATCACTGAACTTTACTCCTACCTGGGCTATTGCCCAATTCACTACTTCCAATGGGAAAAGCACTAATGGTTTGGAGACTTAACGCTAGTCTTTTACAGTAGATTCTCATGTTAAAGGGATCTTGCAGCAGGACTGCTTGGGCATATGATTCTTAGCTATGTGTTTCTCTCCCTAGCAGATGTGTACACTACTATGCTGGATGGGTCAGAATGGCTTCTCAGAACCATCCAGAACTACTGTTCTCTCCTACTCTCAGGTCTTATTGTTAAATCAGGCTGGTCTGTTGAACTTCCTTCTCTGAGGTTGGGCATCTGCCCGGTGCAGTGCCCCACAGTTCTGCTCCATTTGGTGTCTGTTCTTCCCACTCCTCCGGAGCTCACGTCCATATATGCACACACACACAGACATACAGACCTATCTACTGCCTTGTCTGCAATTAGCTGAAAAATCTTTTAGTGGAAAGTAGTCTGAATATCGGTTAACAGCAAGGCTCTTAACCAGATTACCTGGGTTCGATTCCTGGCTCTTACTCTTAGAAGTTTTATTACCCTGGGTAAATTACTTAACCTCTATGATTTCAGTTTCATCATATGTAAAATGGGATAATAATAACACTTGCCTTATAAGGTGATTGTGAGGAATTAATGAGTTAGTATCTGTACTTTGAATAGTGTTTTCCTTACAGCAAGCACTTGATAAACATTAGGTATTATTATCAGCATATCTGATAATAACATCAGATATGATATCAGTTTGATTATGATAACAGATAATAATATCAGTTTGAGTTGTCAGCTCAAACTTTTGCAGCTCAAACTTTTTTCCAGGACAGTTTTCAGAACTACAATAAATCAACATATACAAAAATGAACAAACAAACCACCCCTGCAGGGCTCAGGGGGAGTAATCAATTTCATACCCAATGTCCATGCACTTAGACTCCTCCGGACTACTTTTTTTCCCACATTTAGCTGTAAATATTTCTAAATTATGACATGTTTCTAGCCCATTGAGTTATTAGTAACCAGCCCTACTTGGCCAGGCTGTTCATGTAGAACATCTCTGTTACTGGGTAATTCTGTATATTTAAAATGCCTTAGAATTCTTTGTATCTTGAAATTTTAATTGGGGATTGATAACAGGTTCTGATAACTTGTAAATAGAGACTGATCATTTGTTAGCCTGTGTTTTGATAAGTAGCCTTTTAAAAAGCTTCTCTGGTAAGAAGCTGCTATTCAGTGAAACTAAGCCAGACTAGGTTTTCCCTTGGGTGTTAGTAGGGGATGTACTTTTTCTCAGTAGACAGTTTGCAGGACTGTTGTGATAACCTGGCTTGTCTCTCTGCCTCTCATCTCTACCCAGCCTCACCCATCTTGTACAAGTGGAGTAAACTTCTCCTGCCATGGCTTTTGATCATGTCTTTTTATTTTTCACAGAAAAGCAGCTGGGGACACCCCTTTGCCTACTAAGAAGGCCTGTTCCTGGTCCAGCAAAAAGGGGCAGAGAGACCTCTTTTCCACTGCCCCTTCACAATCTCTATGCTTCATCTAGATTGGGCTACTCTTCCTTGTCACAAACGTTCTCTGCTTCCCTCTCTTTGTGCCCTTTTCATTCCCACCCACTCTCTCTCCTAGAATACCCTCCTGACCAGCATGCAGCAATCCTATTTATTTCTGGTGACTCAGTGTAAAGCCACTCACCCTCAGGAGTCTTTCCCTAATTCCTCTCAGGCCAATGTAATCAATCAGCTCTAAAGTGTCATAGCCCTTTTCTCCCATCCTGTGCATGTTGTATATAATTTCCGGTGTTGGAGGTATGTTTTTTTCAATGAATTTTTATGTTTAAATATTGTACATATCTCTAATTACCATTTTAGGAATTTTTTTAGAAATATTTAGTCTTTGATGCATATTACTAAATTGCTTTTTAGGCAAAATCAATCCATTTTTTTCTCCATTGTGTGTGTATCACTGCCCTTTCCCCCATATTCTGTATAACCCTGGGTGTTATCCTCCCTCCTCACCACTTTCACTATTTGGACAGTTTTTTTTAAAGAAAAAAATCCTTTTACTGTAATTCATTGCACTTCTCTAATTTCTACGACTGAACATATCCATAATGTGTTTATTAGACATGCACATTCTCTTCGAATTGTCTGTTGACAGGGTACTTGACCCTTTATATCATAGTATTTTTGTGAAGTTGTCAGCTACCAAGGATCCACCGGATAAACAGCTTTACTTTTAGCCTCAGCCACTGTGCCTAGCACATGATGTGTACATAGTAAATGTTCACTGAAAAATTAAGTAGCTGAACTATACAGCTGGTGATTGTTAGGGTTCTGGGTTTTTTTAACATGCAGAATATAGTTATATCTCTCATCCAATCCAGCATTGAGTATGATCACAACAGCTCTTCTCACTTCATAAGCCCTCTACTTAAAGGTTGCTTGGAAGGGCCCCAGGGTTCAGTTTACAAACATAAGAAAAAGATTGGAATAGTAAGATGTTTGGGGACCAGTCTATGATTCTGGAATATACTATGCCTTGTTGTCCATATGTCTGGACCTCACCAAAGTAGAGAGAGTGGTGTCTAAGCCCAAGAAGCAGGAAGGGAAGTCAGAGCAGACCGCTGCTTTGAGAGATGCCTGATTTCAGTTGAGAAGGCTCAGTGACAAAGTTGGGGATTGATGCCTGGCCATTAGGACTGAATCGTCTTAGATGTCAGCTCATACCCTTGTAGAAAATGAAATCTAATAAATAACTGGTTTATCTGGTGTTGTATCAAGCAGAACTTTTTTATAACATCATATTCCCACGAATGACCATAAGGCACTGAAGATAAGGTTCACGGTCACTTCGGAATTAAGGATCTTAGAGATTATATTATCATTCTTTTGAAAATTGGTGATTATGACACATGTGGTATTTTCTATTCACCATGAGTCCCAAGTGACCAAAAGCAAAGATTTCTGCAGTGTGTTAGTTTTGTGAGTGTGTATGTGTAGGTGAACATGAGTGTCAGCATTGGAGGTTGGTGGTAAAACAAGTTGGGGTCAAGTAGAAGAGTGAAACTTACAAAGTCTTGACCATTCATTAAGATTCTCAGATTTTACCAGCTGACATGAACCTTCCAAGGCTGACTTAACTTGTAAGTGTTTTGTTGAAGCAAGAGAAGTAAAACAAACAAACAAAAACAGCAAACATAACAAAAACCCTCTTCAACTCTATGCTAGAAGTGTTGCTCAATCTCATTTCATAAACAAAATATGGGGTTGGATCATTTTTCCTTTTTTTTTTTTTTAAAGTAAAAAAAGCAGTAAGTGGTTTCTTCCTTGTGTACAGGTAGCACCCTGCCAACAAGATTCTGTTGACAGATAATCACCCAACAGCCAAGCCTTTGATGTTAAACTTTACTTAGGCAGAAAGTTTCCCTGTGCCTCCCTAGCAGTCCTGGGTGGTCCTGTCTCCTTTCCTTCTCCAGAGCCTTGTCCAGAAAACCAGTGGGTTCAGGGCCCCTTGTAGTGGTGGGGTCAGCAAACCCCAGGCCACTTCTCCATGTGCGAAGACCAGGGAGGGGCCAGAAACTCAGCTTAAAACAAACAAGTGCTAAATTAAAAAGAATGTTAAGTACAGATCAGCTGCTTGGCTCCTGACAGAAGATTTAATTCTTCCCTCCTCTCACCTGATGGAGCTGAGCCTGCAGGGTTTGCATCAATTATCTGTGGACATGTGGAAAATGATTGATGAGCTGCCTGCGGCACTGGAGTGCACTTTGTCAAACACTCATCATTTATACATCTTGTCTCTGCCAGAACAAAAGCTAGGACGGCCCGCACTGAAGATGGGAATGAGAAGGGGGAGATGAGACTAGAAGGTGAGAGACACAATTTAGGTAGAGCTATGGGGTGCCTATAGGGATAAGCCGAAACCCCTAATTATTGGTCAGCCATCTCTGCCCTCGTCAAAACTGTTTGACCAGTCCCCTCCAGAAGGGCCTGGGAGTTGAGGAATTTTGTGCCATTTTAATTATACTATCTCAGGGGAGATGAAGAGCACTGCAGCCATAGCTGCAGCTGACCCTTTGTTTTAATCAGCCACCCAGAAGGCAGGGTTTGTAACCATCCCTGACAGAGATGAAGCATGGCCTGGTGGCTCTAGCTTCTGAGAGAATGTCAGGGGCAGCTGCCTAGGGATCAGCTGGGTTTCCAGGAATTGGCATATCCGTTGATGGTGGGACAGAACAGTGAATGCATGGGCTTTTTGTTGTCATCGTTGTTGTTTGTGAAGTCCTGTTCCCAAGACTGATGTGAAGACCAAATGCTTTTGTTCAGATTGAGGCCAAAGGTTGATGACGATGTTGCCTCCTTGTTTGTTACTCACCTGTGTCCTTCCCTTAGGACTCAACCCCTGCTGAGAGGTGACTAGGAAGCATCAGTTCACAAAGGCCTTTCAGTCCATGCTCTTCTCCTCTCTCTCCTGGTGACACTATTATAGCCACAAACCAAGATGATGACCTAACAATCATTTCTGGGCAATAACTGGTGAAAATAGCCATTCTGTTATGGACTGATCTCTATTAAAGGCACCCCATTTATTGATTTTTTTCTTTGAAAGAGGAGGTACTGACAACTACAAAGTCAAGTGACCTAGTTATATAATTTGAGTGATAGACCCAACAGATTTCTTGGTAATTGGTTGCAGGATAGAGGGGAATTAAGATGAAAATTTCACACTTATAATATGATATGATTTTCTTTCAATAAAATTTGATATACTACCTATAAATTATTAAGTGATAAATAAAAATGAAAATGAACACATCTATTGAATAAGTTCTAGAAACAAGTAGTAGCATTATGATATAAAAGTCATGTCAGAAAGAGGTAACTCCATATAAGACAACTATGAAATGGAAAGAAAGAATAGCAGGAAACCAAAGGATGCCTTACCCAGGAGAATAACTTCATGGCCTTTGGAAGTTAAAAGTAGTATTTAAAAACCTTTTATGATTTTTTTGATAGTATTGAATGGATAAAGGGTTATTATCTTTACCCATGCTTAAAAGATGGTAGAGGAGATTACAGCAGCAGGTAGACAGCATGATGCAGCTGCGTTCACGAAAACTTTGTTTGAGCGTGAATGAGCCCCATGCAGAGGGGCTCTCTTGGACCAGCAAGCAAAGGTGGCCAGTGAAGAGCCCATGATGTCCACATATGTTTCAGTGATGGTGGACCCTCCGCACTGACATCTGCAGTTGATGGGGCCTGTGTCTTTGGTGAAAAGAAACCCTCATGTGGTTTCTCTAACCCTGAATTTATAAACTAAAGAGTAGTTATCCTAGAATCCTACAATCAAGGACAAGAACACTCAGTCTGATACTGATGTATGAGCTGTAAAGTGACAATGCCCAGTGAAGGCATTTCCGAGATCCCTTGAGGTAGATTATATTGTACATTTAGGTGGCAGCCTCATTTTCCAGAATGAGTAAGGTTTTACATTTTTATGCTTTTTATAACCCCTCAATTCTTCTGACTTGGTAGATGGTCACCTACTTGGTGTTCATCTTGAAAGCTTTGAAGGGTATTTACATTAATTTCCTGGGCCTGCTGTAGCAAAGTATCACAAATTGGTTAGCTTAAACTACAGCCTCACAGATGTCTCTCAGTCTTTGAGGCTAAAAGTCGAAAGTCAAGGTGTCAGTGGGGTTGGTTTCTTCTGAGGGCTATGAGGCACCATCTGTTCCATGCCTCCCTCCTAGCTTCTGGTAGCCTCTGGCATTCCTTGGTTTATAGGTAGCATTCTAGCATTCTTTCATATTGTCTTCCCTCTATGGGTGTCTGTCTCTGCATCCAAATTTCCCCATTTCTCTGAGGACATGTTGGATTAGGGCCCACTCTAATGGTCTCATCTTAACTTGATCATCTACAAAGATTGTATTTCCAAATGAGTTCACATTCAAATGAACTGGGGAATAGGACTTCAATATCTTTTGGGAGGAGCATAAATTAATCCGTAACAGTAATACCCAGGAAGTTGAGTGTGAGAAATTCCACCCTCTGTGCTTCATGTTGTGAGTTTTAGACTTGAATTTCTATCTTGAAGGGGGAACCATGTCATGTTGCATCTAAGAATAAGCACATAGGTATGGATAAATATTTATTAAGTTAATGAATTAATTAGACTTAAATTTGAATTTTCTTGTAAAAAGGCCATTTTTAATAATAAGTATATATTTCTGGTAGGAAAAGACTAATTTCCAGTTCATGAAATCAATCAATTAATTCCAGAGGCATCATACATTTAGAGAAATTGTTTCCTTTCAGAAATGTGTCATATGAAACTCTGAGTTTGGCCATTCACAAAGCATCTTCTTTCTATGAATGGCGCCCTGGGGAGAAGAATTTCCCCATGAATTCTGTTTTTTAGGGAACCAGTACCTGAGGTTGGATGCTTGTTTTCTTGGGATACATTGCCATTTGGGGGAAAAATTCCCCACAGAAACCTTATATTGCAAATTTGTTAAAACTGGCTCAATATCATTTGAATTATCTAGTTCAAATGCTGATATGGAAAGGATATAGTCAGCATTGCAAGTAGGCTCTTGTCTAGTACATCCAAATGATTGAGTCTTGAGTTATTAAGGAGGGGTACTTTCTTTTCTGGAAACTTATCTTTTATTCACAAACAGGTTAACTTTTAATATATATTTTAAAATAAGCTGAAAAATGGCTATATTTGATTCAAAAATCTATTAAAATATATAGAAGTTTTTAAGGATAAAAATGTTTATGTGTGTAAAATGCAAGGTGTGATGAACATTTTTTGCCCTTAAACTTTCTCTGTACGTATTTGAGACAATTTTTAATCAAATATAGTTAATTTTTGTTTGTGGAAGTCATATGGCAGGCTACATAATGTGCCAGGCTGAGGATAACCAGGTATATCAAAGGCTCAAGGCAGCAGTCCCATGTGGTTAATCTCAAGGACCCTACATATTAGGCCCCCACCCTGAGACAGCAATTGTTACTTGTTACTCAAAGTATGATTGAGAAATTTATTTATTTATTTATTTATTCATTAAAATTTTCATTTATTTATTTATTTATGTATTTTTAGAGGGGAAGGGAAGGAGAGAAGGAGACAAATATCAATGTATGGTTGCCTCTCATGAGTCCTCTGCTGGGAACTGGCCTGCAACCCAGGCATGTGCCCTGACTGGGAATCGAACAGCGATCGTGTGGTTCGCAGGCTCGCGCTCAATCCACTGAGCTACACCAGCCAGGGCTGACTGAGAAATTTAGAGAAGATCCAGGAGGCAAAACCAAAGAGTTGTAGTCAGCAATGCCTGCTTATCATTCTGCAGTCACATCCCTTTTCACTTTGCTTTCTGTGGCCAACTTGTACTGAGTGATTCCTATTTCCAAGCCTTTGTTTAGACTGCTGCCCACTTTGGAAGGTTCATCCTTTGCTGCTCTGCTAATTACTACTGGTCCTTTTAATTCCTATTTAAATCCTAAGACTTCTATAAAGCCTACTTGGCCCTTTCTATCCTTCACTGACTGTTCTTTAAGCTGAAACCATTAGAGTCACTATAATATATTTGGATGCTTCTTTCATATCAACTATTTCTGTCTCTAGCTATATGCAGCTCATCCAAAAAAACATATCTTTATATTATACAATGTCTCAGTTCCTTGGCTGTAAATGATGTTGAACAATTGATCTCGCTTGATGAAGAATTTCTTAATGATAGCCCCAAATTATTTACCAAGATGAGGGCAAACAAAGCTTTGCAGTTGTTCATTCAGGTTAGAATAGAAGGAAAGGGCCTTGGGGAGGAATTTAAGGTAGATGAAATTTGCTGATAGAATGCTGTATTTACTTGGTCAAATCTTCTGGTGATGTTGGTACATGCTACCCTGTAGAGGATTAAAAGCAAGAAAGATCCTCCTGGGAGTCGGAAGAAGTGATGAGATGTGCCCTAGCTGGGTTCTTTCTCCATGAAATGGAGTTTATACCACGGACAGATGACACAATGATATGCTGAACAATGCCAGAAGCTCATAGTAACAACAGCAGCAGCAACAACAACAAAACAATAAAATGCATTTATTTTAAAACTAGTATAAAATAACAAACATACCCAGTCCCTGTATCGGTAAGAACTACACTTTGACTTAGGGGAGGGGTGAGGGATTCGTTGGGCTCCTAATGAGATTGAGTGTCCTTTTAAGAGATTTGCTCAGAGAGAGATTGGCCAACATCCCTGGGGATGGTGATTGTAAAGTTGGGAGCAGGAGAAAGAATCGGGGAGTGGTGAGAACTAAATTAGAAGAATCTTTTGGGAAGATTGTAATTTTAAGAAGAATAGCCCATGGGAATTGTGTATTGCCCTCCTGCAACTGTAGACATTTTTCACTGCATAATTCTCTCTTTAAACCTGGACAACTTTAATTTGGGACTAAAAAATGATGGCTGAAACTCAGAGAGTATTCTAATGATAAAGGGCTGCAATTTACAGACCAATTAGAATGGCATTTGTTTTCATTCTGCCGCAACTTTTCTACCCCCAGTGCACCCCTCAATAATGAGAAAATAGATTCCTGGGTCCAAGGATGGTTTTCCAGAGCTGGCAGCTGCCGCATGCCATGGGTCGCACAGATGGCACAGGTTCCAGGCAGCGTCCAGAGCGCCACCCCTTGCATTCTGCCCATTCTGTAGAAACACTCTCCCTGCAAAACAGTGCCATTTAACTTCAAGCTCTGACACCTTGCCTATTTCTATTTCACTATAAATAATCTACCCCCCTTCCCTTTCCTCCCCCAGGTCAGGCATTCCTCAATTATAGTCTTAAACCTGACCAAGCAAGAACAAATTGTGACCTTAAGTTATATCTTAAAGTCCTGCCTCATATTGGGACACAGAAGAGTTTTTTTGGCATTCTCTTTGACAGGCTGCTTGTAGATAGAACAGTTTTCCATAAGGAATTGAAATCATACATCAAATGTATTGTTTTATATGTAAGCCACTGGAGACCAATGAAAGCAGTTGGTAGAGCCCAAATACCATTACAAATAGATTTATAGTAGTGTGTTTTCTCCCACCTTTTTCTAGAAGTTATTACTTTAATCTTAAGAATTTATGTAAGTATGCTTGTGGCTTTTATATGGTTTATGCATTCACTTTGGAGACTTTTAGCTATTTAGTGGCGAGGTGTTTAAAACAAGTGTTATCAAGGAAATAATTTTGGCTTTATATCATTTTTTTATATTTGCCTCTGAATGCTACATATAGAATAGCCAGTTGGCAATATAAAAGAGTTATTGTGGATGTCATGGAAACTTATCTTTCCAGTGCCCTTTAGTCTGGTGTGTTCATCTGCACCTTCAAAAAGCAAGCAGAGATAAACATATAGTTGCCTTTTGCTACAAATTAGTAAAAGCTCTGTGCTTTCCTTCCTGATTCATTTCAGAGAAAGAGAACATTAGACTTCAGAACAATTAAACTCACTCTAGTGTACATTTACTATGAGGACTGGTTTTTTTTTTTTGCCAGCCCCATAGTAATAGAGCTGTTTGAAAATTTAAAAAAGAATAGAAGATGAATTAAATGATCTTGTAAGACCTATCTCACTTATCATATTTATATTTCAATTAAATCATATTTAGGAAAACATTTTTTTCGTATTCTGCTAGTGTTTAACTTTATTTTTTCACAAACACCTGATTATTTTCATATATATATATTTATTTATTTGTACATGCACACACACACACACTCACTCATACGTTCACACACTGTGAATTCAAATATCTGCATAAACTGCCTTTTTTATTTGGAACTCATACTTTCTAAGTTTGTTGATAGGAACTTGTAAGTCATTCCCAACACAATGTGTTCCAACCTAATTGTGTTGATACATGTAAAGCTGTGGTTTGTCTAATTCTTATAACAATACTGTGTATCCCTTTTGACCCTTCTACTCCTATTTTTTTAATTTACCTTCTCATGTGATTCAATTTCTGTGTCAGCACTCATAAAACTCTACAATGATGGGCAACTTGACCCTAGTTTCTTCTGAACTTGTTTCTGAGCTGTTTTTTTTTAGTACAGAGGAGGAGACACACCTAGAGAATCCAATGAGATCTGCCTGCCATGTCAAAGTAAACCTGCAGACGTCATCCTGCTGCAGGTCACCGAGATGAAGAAGTAGGTGAGCAGGTTTCGTAGACAACATCAGGTCCTAGACAAAGACAGACACTTTTGAGTCACTCTGTGTGAGTTTTGAGAAGGGAGGGTATACCTCTGGGGATGGAAGGAACCCTAGTTCATGTAGACTTTGGAAAGTGAGATGACTGAAATCAATTTTTTAATTGTTTGGATCATCTTCCAGAAAACAGAGGACTCTTTTCATGAATTCCGGGTTTGGGTTTAAGATCTCTTTCAATCTGAGCAATCTACCCTTTGGCAGCAATGAGTTTACTAAAAGATTGTTTTCAAGCACAGTCTTAGCGCTTTGAAATCCACCTACTAATACCAACTACTGGCCAATGCATTACCCTTCAGTGAGGACTACTTTTAATGACTAAAGATCATCTGTAATTAACATACTAATTGTTACGAACAAATAGATGTGATATGTATGTCAAGTTTATACTCCTAAGTAGGGGGGTGTTCCCCACCTGATATGTCTCATACTATTAATTTGGTGAGTAAACACTATTTTCATAGTTGAAAAATCAGTTTCATTCCAGCCTGATTATTCTACCTATTCCAAATTAGTGTTGGTCAAATTAATGAGATATTAAATTAGAAAGGTGACCTGCATTGGAGATTATGGTCTTGTCACAAATCTCCCTAACATTAGACTTCAGTCCAGTTTGGGCTCCTTTGTCCATCAGCCCATATATGTGATTCCTTGGAAGGCTTGCAAACCAAGGGTTTTGCCTGCCCCTTTGGTTTTCACTTTTGAACCACCAATTTCAGTGTGCCTGTTTCTTGGTCCTTTAACCTGTTGGTTTGCCCAGAGAGTTAATGCCTTTGTGTGTTCTAACTTCCATTAGTCCTCCTGTTTGAATAATCTGTGTATTTGCATGTTGTCCCCTTACCTATACTTTACTCTTGAGTCATACACCTTCCCCAGCTGAGCAAGTTTCATGAGAAACCTGAGTTCTTTACCTTGTTTTTGTCCATGACTTCTTTTCATGTAAGGCTGGAGGAAATCTTTAATTTAAAGGTCAATACTGGAAGATATCTTTTCTTGCTTTAGGAGGTTGCTTTATCCTAATGTGGATGTTCGTTTGTTTCTTTGTTTTCTTTAATAGACCTTAGCTATGTGGAGTTGAATTAATCCTAATTCTTTGTGTATCATACATTATCATCAACTGGTCTGTTCATGGCATTTTATATGTGTGCAATTATGTATTTTAAAAATGTTAGATTGAACCAACTCAAGAGCTAGAGTATAAGTATTAGCCAATGGTTTTCTACATGGTCCTCTTCAAGATAATCATTGTCTTAAATTTTGTATTTAATATGCCCTTCTATTTTATTTTATTTTTTTAGATTTTATTTATTTATCTTTAGAGGGGAAGGGAATGAGAGAGGGAGAGAAATATCAATGTATGGTTGCCTCTCGTGCATCCCCTGCTGGAAACAGGCCTGCAACCCAGGCATGTGCCCTGATTGGGAATCAAACTGCGATCCTCTGGTTTGCAGGCGCATGCTAAATCCACTGAGCTACACCAGCCATGGATGCCCTTCCTTTTAAAAAAGTTTTATTTAGCACATGCACATTTATGCACCTAAATAATATACTGCTTAGTGTTGGATATTTTAAATTTTTATTAGAAAAGGTTGTTATTCCAGGTGTCTTATTTAAGAATTTGCTGTTTTAATTCAACATTATCTTATCAAGTTTTAATTATGTTCATGCTTATAGTTACAGTTGACTTATTTTCAGTACTGTATAATATTCCATTGTGTTAAACTATCACAAGTTATTCTCCAGAAGAAGGACGTTGTGTTGTTTCCAGAATTACTGCATTTGGACAGTGTTATGTGCATCTCCTGGTGCACACAAGCCAGGGTTTCTCTTGTAATACAATTTCTGGGTCTATGGATATGCATAGCCTAAATTTTGCTAAAAAATTCCAACCTGTTTTCTAGTTCTTCTAGTTCTTCTAGTTCTTCTAGTTTTACATTCCCACCAGCAAAGATAGAAGACATTCTGGGGATATTCATCTTCTCCAACACTTTCTATTGTCAGACTTCTTATCTTCTAACATTAAGTGGGTTTAAAGTAATATCATACCCCTAGGTATGATTTGAATCTTCCCAAATATTTACCTGCCTTATCCAGGACTAGTAGTCTATGTTTTCTTTGCATGGTAGCTTATTTTAAAGCTGATTGTAAAAGGTTTTTTTTAAAGGACCATTTGCAACTTAGTGGTCAAGATGTGATTAGGATGTGCTCTGAGGAAAGTCATTCATATAAGGTAATAGAAAAAGTCTTGGCCTTGAAACAGGAGACTAAACCCCTGGTCCTGGCTCCTTTGGTGATTCCCTGAGTGACTTAGATGAAAACATCAATTTTCAGTGTTTCTCTTTTGTCCTCTGTTAATTGAGGGTGTTGATCAATAAGGGCATTTTCTGGTCTAAGTTTTCATCATTTAATAAATTATAGTTATCAGACATGGCTATATAGCTCAGTGGATTGAGTGCAGGCCTGCAAGCCAAAGGATTGATGGTTCAATTCCCAGTCAGGGCACATGCCTGGGTTGTGGGCCAAGTTCCCAGTAAGGGGTGGCAAAAGGCAACCACACATTGATGTTTCTCTTCCTTTCTCTCTCCCTTCCCTTCTCTCTAAAAATAAATAAATAGATAAATTTTAAATAAATAAATTACAGCCATCATATTGATTGAGGTGTTTATCTTTAAAGCATTTGACATTCATTTTCTTGTGTGATCTTTCTAACACCTGAATGACATAGGCAGAGGAAAGGTGAAATGACACCTATGCATTTTGGCAGAATTCTACATGGTGTGTAGACAAGGTGTGACTAAGGAAGTTCGTCAAGCCCATAGATATCTCCGTTTTGGCTTTAAAGCCTAAAATGCCACAACTGCTGTGTCATGGCTGTGATTCTTACAGGTCTTTGGGTCTCTGTTCAAGTGCAAATGCCCCTGAAGGGGATGGGGAGAATCTTTAAACTCATTATCACCAAAATCTTCCACAGGGACTAATTTTTCAGATCTTTTCCCATCAGACACCTGGGTAGAAATGGAGCTTGTAGTAATGGACACCTGGTCGATGTGGGGAAAACTGACAGGGGGAAAAATGGTTGTAGAGAGAGGTGGGATGTTTCCAGAAAGCCCACCAGGGCTTGCTAGGGTCTGAGTAGTTGCTACTTCCACAGGCTCATCTTAATCCAGACCCTCAAAATCAAACTGGCCAAACACATGGAGCTAATGCTGCATCCTTGGACAACAGTGTCCTCTAAAAACTAACTGGAAGAGAAAGTATATAAAGGCTGCCAACCAGCAGCAGTCTATTAGGAGCCTGCAAATCACTGCTGAAAGCCTCCCAGCTCTCTATAACAGCGCCTTTTGAGCAGAGTTCTTTCCCATCCAGTCCTGAATCCTGCCTGGCCCAGTCTAGATTGTGACTGTCTTGAGGTGGGGACAGGCCTTGTCAAAGGACTTCAGCTAGGGCACTTGTATTTGTGCCTCATCAGCTTGGTTTGACATCCGAAAAACTCAGTAAAAACATTGGCTCTGGCTCAGCTCACAGAGGGTGACATTTAATGTGTTTGGGCCTTCTCTGCTTTCCTCCATCAAACACAAAAATCTGCCCCTCCTCCCTTCTCAGGCAACTCTCCCAACAACATGTGTTTCTGCCTCGCCTGACCCCGGCCCCTGAACATGTCAGAAAGTTAATAAACCACTACGGTTGTCATAACACCAGGTTAAATGAAGTCTTCAAAACCTGTCCATTCAACGGATTTTTGTGTGTGTCATTTTCTCTGGCCGCTCTCTGGATGCAGCGTGTCTCAGTTCATGGACAGCTGAGCCATGGGCCTTTGTCTTTGTTCAGTGTTGTGTTTAATTCCCCCTCTCATTCATTAATCATCCCTTTGCCTATTTATACCGGTGGCAAGTATGGCGAACACACTTAACGTCTGCTTTTGTTTGGATGGCACCCTTTGTGAGAACCAACGCAGAGCTAATTATTAACTGCAAAACGACATTAAAACTCTTAGATAAGCGCCAAATGCTGCATCTACTGAGACTCAGTTCTGTTTTAACCTTTAAGAGCTTGAGGCCAAGCAACTGGGGTGGCTTTATTTAGCTGTGAGTCCAGAGGAGCAATGCCAGCACTCAGATAATTAATAAAGGCACTCCATTAAAGCTCAGCCGGGCAACTGATTCAGGCAGTCCCTGCGCATCCGGAAGGCCCAGCTGGGGCCCCCAGACTTTGTCAAGTCTGAGGTGTGAGGGCAGCATCAGGGATGGAGTCCGCCTGAGCAACTCCATCTTAAAGCCCTTAAGTTTACATTTCCCATGGTTTGGAGATCTTTGTTTTCAGCTCAGGGTGACTCATATACCTTCCAGCCCGACTCTGATATTTCTTTGCTGGTAGACATTTTGTAGAGTCAACTTTTTAGGGATAGTGATTTCAGCCAGTTACAATGGCACGGGATCTGTTACCCTAACTGTCTCAGTGAGACTCTCCTTGACCACCATTTCTAAAGTAATCCCCCAAGCCTACAACCATCTCCAGTCACCTTCTATCTAATTACCCAGTTTTATTTTTTCATGACATTTGTCAATATTTGAAATAATTTTATTTGTTTATGCATTTTTATCTGACTGCTGGGAGAATGTAAGCCCCTGTTACATACCAGGGCCCAATAAATATTTATTATGTGACTCAGTGAATGAATAAATGAGTGGATAGTTAGAAAAACTTTTTTGCCAGGAAGGTAATCAGTCAGCCTTCTGTAATCACAGGCACAAGGCTCCAACATTCACCTCTGTCTGTTCAACCATCTCTTTACTATGTTAGCATCTCCCACTATTCTGTGGCTAGTGCTCTAGGTTCTATCTTCTGTCACTCTTTCAGAGTACCCATGGGGCTTTACTTGAGTTTATGAAAAAATGACTCAAATCCTGTGGCTTTGTTTTTAGAATGTCCATTTCATACCCTCCCCCTAATCTCCTTATCTATACATTTTTTCATGTGGATAGTTACTTGTCTCTAAGACATATTAGTTGGTTCTTTTGTTTGTCACTGAGCTATGGTTCCTTCTTTGTGGTATCTGTGGCTTCCATTTATAAGTGGGTCTACTTATAACTTCTTTATTCCATTTTCTTGGTTTGTTCCTTGTTGCTGAACCGAAGCCAAATACTTTTAATTTAATAACTCTATAATGTCTTTAGATAGGTTAAGGTAAATTCCTTTACTTTGTTCTTCTTTAGAAGTGAAGAACTTTGGCTTTTCCTATCCCTTTGGTCTTTCATGTAAACTTCAGAACCAACTAGTATTTCACTAAAAATCCTGTTGGGATTTTCATTGGAACTATTGTACATTTAGCCTATAGATGAAACTGGGAAAGACTAAATCTACCCATCTATGAATATAATATGTACCTCTATTTATTTACATTTTTAAGTATAAAACTTGATGGTATTTAATATATTCACAGACTTGTACAATCATTGTCACTATCGATTTTTAAAACACTTTTACTACCCCAATAAGAAACTTTATACCCATCAGCAGTCACTTGGCCATCCTTCCTTTCTGTCTCTGTGGATTTCCCTATTCTGGATATTTCATATAAACATGTGGTCTTTTGCAATTAACTTCTTTTAGTGAGCATAATGTTTTCAAGGTTCACTCATATATTAACATTTCAACTGTTTTTATTGTTAAATAATATTCCATTGCATGGATATTCCATATTTGTTTATCCATTTGTCAGTTAATACACATTTTGGCTTTTTTCCGCTTTGGCTATGATAAATAATGCTGCTCTAAATATTTTTGTATAAGCTTTTTTGTAACTATGTTTTTTAATTCTCTTGGGTATATAGTTAATAGTGGAATTTATGGGTCATATGTTAACTCATATTTAACTTTTTGAGGGCATGCCAAACTATTATCCACAGGAGTGGCACCATTTTATATTCCCATTAGCGATATATGAGAATTCCAGTTTCTCCACACCCTGCCAATACTTGTTAGATTTCATTTTCTAGAGTAGCTGTCCTATGGGTACAAAGTGGTATCTCAGTTTCACTTTGATTCTCACTTTTCTGGTGATTAATGATGTTGGATAACTTTTCATGTGCTAATTGGCCATTTGTATATATTCTTCAGAGAATGATTCAAATCCTTGGCACATTTTTACATTTTTTGTCTTTTTATTGTTGAGTTACAAGTCTCCCTTCTATTTTCTGGATATTAAACCTTCATGAGATACATGATTTACAAGTATTTTCTACTATTCTTTTTTTTTAATATTTTATTTATTTATTTTCAGAAACAGGGGAAGGGAAGGAGAAAAGGAGAGAAATATCAATGTGTGGTTGCCTCTCATGTGTCTCCCACTGGGAACTGGCCTGCAACCCAGGCATGTACCCTGACTGGGAATCAAACTGTGATCCTTTGCTTCACAGGCCCACACTCAGTCCACTGAGCTACACCAGCCAGGGCATTTTTCTACTATTCTATAGGTTATAATTTCACTTTCTTGATGTAAAAGTTTTGAATTTTGATGACATTCAATTTATCACTTTTTTGATTGGTTATTTTTTATATGTCATATCTAAGAAACTATTGCCTAATTTAAGGTCATGAAGACCTACACCTATGTGGCCTTCTAAAAGTGTTATAGTTTGTGATTTATTTTTAATTAATTTTTGTGTATGGTATGAGGTAGGGAGTACAAATTTATTCTTTTGTGTACAGATATCCAGTTGTTGCAGCATTATCTGTTTAAAAGATTGGAGAAGAGACATTTTTGTCTGGTTCCTGATTTTAAAAGATTTATGCTGTTAGGTTTTTTTAACCTAGTATTTACCAGGTAAACATATTTTCTATATGAGACTGATTATCTGAGGTTCAGTCATATAGTAGGCTCTTCGCTGGAATCTAAAATCAGCCTTGAATTAATGCTGTTCTTTTTATCAGGAATATAGTCCAGGGACTTAATCCGGCAGAAGGGATTCAGTGCTACCTATACGTAGAACAGTGACCAAATGTGATGAAAAGTAGGAACCTGTCATCACTCCCATTCACTAGACCCACTGTCCCTGAGGCTTGGCTGGCTGACTTATAGGTCAAACTCAAATGGCTGGAAATGGCTACATGGACTGTTGTGTTCAGAAGTCTGAGGTTTCTCTGATGATGCTGTGATTGATTAATGACATCTGACGCCTGTCTGAAAAGAGAGACAGACAGCACAGACGTGCTTGTCCTAGGCCTTCTCCTCCTGCTAGCGCTGTCATACTTGTTCTGTTTTGCCTGAAATTGTCCCTGGATATAACCCCTTGCCTTTATTTATATTGGATTTGGCCATTTTTTTCTTTGTTTAATGCTTGATCCTGACTCTTGATGGATGCAACCTCTTTAATACTCATGTAGCAAAGAACACACTGACAAGCTTTGCGAAGGCAAACATGTGTCTTTGACAGTCCTGGCCCTAGGTATTCTATCCTGTTGTCAGACCACATATCAGACCATTTGTCAGAGGAGTGTGTCCCTATTTGGATTTTGAAAGTAAGACTGATATATGCTGTATTTTTCAGACCATACGATACACCTAGGTTTTAGAGGAGGAAAATGGGGGGAAACATTTTGAAGCAAAAAATGTGGTAAATATTTAATGACATAAATAACAATATTTCACCAATGTAAATGTAAACAGAACCCAACAGCAGCATTAACAACTACTATTCCTCCCAAATTTGGGGGAGGGGAGTGCATTTTATAGTCCAAAAAATATAATATAAGACTGAAAATGGCAATTAGAGCCTTTGGACCAAACAATATCATGGTCCATCTGTGTCTTCCAAAATAAACAATATAAGGGAATAGTTTGAAGTGTGGGAGACAGTCCTTCCTTTTTTAAGTAGTTTAGTGTTTTTGTTATTATGGTTGTCCCACTTTTACCCCTATGCTTCCCCTGTACCCAACCTGCCCCCCCCTTCCATAATCAGTCCCCTCCCTGTTGTTGTCCATGTCCATGGGGGCAGAAAGAAAGAAGGAATTCCTACCTTTTGTGACAGCGTGGATGGAATGGGAGACTATCATGCTAAGTGAAATAAGCCAGTCAATGAGAGACAAATACCATATGATCTCACCTATAAGAGGAATCTAATGAACAAAATAAACTAATGAACAAAATAGAATCAGAGGCATAGAGTCATGGAAGAGACTGACAGCTGTAAGGGGGTGGGTGGAGAGGTGGGGACTGATTGAAAGCAGGTGAAGGCATTAGTCAAAGAACATACGTGGAGACATGTATGGGTTTGCATGTCCTTTCTAATGAGTCACGTAGGGGCCAGGGTTTAAGGGTCAAACGAGGCCTTTCTGTGTCCCAAGTCTCACATGCTAGATGGAGTAGATATCTGCAATTGTCTGCGAATATTCTTAGGAATGTAGTTTGTTGTACTAATGTTGCCTTTTCTGAAGGCTTGGGATTCTGCTTTTGTGATGTAGGCTTTTTTTTTTTTTCTGTTTTAACAAACTTAGTACCTGAAAGCTCTGAAACATTAGATTAATTAGGGTATATATTTAGCATCAACAAGCTAGAACTTCATTTTTCTCTTATTGCATGGTCCAGACAAGCCAGGCAGGACTGATACAGCAGCTCCACCATTTCAGGGACCCTTCTCCTTTGGTTTAGTCGTGTACTATCCTGCAGTCTTTGTGGTCAGGAAGACTCATTTCCCCCCAGCTGTGTTCTAGTAAGCAAAATATGGGGAAAGGGAGACAAGACCACATATGAATTTCCTTTAAGGGCACTACTGCCCAGAAGTTGTATAAAACTTCTGTTTTAAGTCCCTTTGCTGGAAGTTATTTACATAACAATACTTATTTGCGTGTTCTGTTACCAAAGAAGAAAGGGAGAATAGATATTGTGGAACAGTCAACAGTCTCCAATGAATAATATTTTGTTAAATCAATGAGAAAAGCTAGGTCAAAAGAAAACAGTATGAAAATAAATTATTCTTGATCAAGATCATCAAGTCCAAGGCTCTGATGAGCTTAAAGGAAAAAGAACAGGGGCCTGGTTTTTTGGGAACTCAAGAACTCTGATTTAACAGATGTATTGCTGTGGGGATACAGTTTTCCAGTGGTAACCTGAAACCTGGGATGGAATGGACATGTCTGAAATGATTCACCTCTTCTCCCTAAGGGCTATCAGAAGAAGTGCTTCTGTTACCTAAAAAAAGGGGTCATCAGTTGCTTGTTCAGCATACAGACAGAGTTCCACTTACCTGAAAGCTTTATTATAGAGGAAATATATTACTATAGCAGATACTACTCACATTCACTAATATCTGATTTTTCTTTCTTTTTTGAACTGAGGTATGAAAAGCCCCCAAGCAACTTTAAGTGACTCTTTTTTCCAGTTGAGGTCATTTTAGAGGACATCTTGTGTTTTTGCAGGAGTGTGACTACACTACTAACATCTAAGTGCCTGAATTACTAGACATCTGCCCTGGAAAGTCACTCAAACCCATAGACAATATGGTTTTATTTAATTGGGGTGCTCCCATTCTGGGATTTCTTGTTACTGTATCTACAGGGGTTTCCAACCTTTTGGCACCACTGGGCCACACTGGCAGAAGAGTTGTCTTGGGCCACACATTAAATACACAAACACTGTCCTGACTGGTATGGCTCAGTGGATTGAGTGCCGACCTGCAAATCAGAGGGTTGCCAGTTTGATTTCCAGTCTGGGGCACAAGTCTGGAATGCCAGCCAGATCCCCAGTGAGGCTCATGCAAGAGGGAGCCATGCATTAATGTTTCTCTCCTTCTCTTTCTCTCTCCCTTCCCCTCTCTAAAAAATAAAATAAATAAAATACACAAACACTAACAAAAACAAAAAAATGTCATGTTTTAAGTAAATGTATGATTTTGTGTCGGGCCACGTTCATAGCCGTCCTCAGCGGCATGTGTCCCGTGGGCTGTGGGTTGGACACCCCTGCTTTTCATAGCATAACCTAGTCTATTCTGTTCCATTTAGCAAGTGTTTATCCACCTACAGCTATCAACAGAGCCATCAATTATGGAGCCCTGGAATGAACTTTAAATAGGAAATGTCTCTGCTCTCAAATCCCTTATAATGTAGCTAAGTTGTCCAATTATAGCAACTCAAGGATAATCGTAAGCCAAGCCTAATATAGAACTGTGTTCTTAAAAGAGTGATTAGTGTTGGATGTGGTTCATCTGGGAAGACTTCCTCTAAGAGAGAAAAACAATCACTTTCTCCATCTGTGCTGGAAGAAAGTAACTCAAGCACAGTCAGGAAAAGAGGATTTATGCAATGTAAATGGCTAAACCTGACAGCTTCTGGCTAATTGAAAGTGTCAATGTTATTGTGCTTAGGTTAATGGAGCCCTTGTTTAACTTTGTGTCTGAGCTGCTTGTCTGAGCTAGTTCTCCCATAAAGCATAGCAACCAGTCTTCTTTGAGGGCTCAGAAACCCAGAAGGGCATCTTTTTGGACCCTGAAAGCTTGCAGTCATCTCATGGGTTATGGGAATTCACCATTATGCATTTCATTTCTCTTATATGGACGATGCAAATTGTTTCCTTTATGAGTTAGAGTGAACTGAAGATCTTGGATTGATTACTTCATTGTCCTTTTCAGTGTCATAAGACAAGACATAAAAAAAATAAAAAACAGATGAGGAAAAGAGTTGTTGAGAACATGTGGTCTTAACCAACATTCAGAGAAAATGCTAGGACTAGAAGTCCCTGAACTGCATCTTTGGTTTATGGTATTAAAGAATTTTAGGCAAGTTGGTGTAGATTCTTCACAATAGTATTGACTGGGCATGGCATGCAGCTAAGGACTTAAGCCATAATATCTTAAGATGACAGAGCAATAGGCTTAGAGTAGGCAAAAAATGACAATTAGAATAATGGAACATTTATAGGAAAACAGATAAGATCATATTTCTTCCAATGTGTAATTTCTGTTCCTTTAGAGCCTTTTCAAATGTCATATGTTCTACTACATTGCCTTCCATACTGGATTAGACACTCCTCAAGGGCAGGGGATGTAATACATCAGTTTCTGGTTTCTTGGTGCCTAGCCTAGAGGAAGGCTTGACCCATAGTTGGTGCTCAGTTAATAGTGGTTGTATTAAATGGAAGTAACTGGAAGTCTTTAGTCTTGAAAGAAGACTGCAGTGTCATGATGAAGATCTTCTGAACTCTCTGTGGGATGAGTAGCTTAAAAGGGGGCTTATTCACTAAACTCTAAATACTGAGTTGGGAGACTCCTCTTTGAAAGTGGATCAAGATAAATGTAGAGTTAAATAAAAGATGGTCCATTTTTTTGCCTCAGGAAACACGTTCTTGAATTTTGTTTTATAACAGGTAGTAGTGGAAAAAAACAAATGTTTTTTTTCAAAATTACATTTTAAATTGAGGAATAGCACAGCTTTATGTGTACCCTAACTGAAGCTTTGGTTTGGACCTCCAAAATTGGATCATTTTAGCTTCCAATGATTCTTTCTATAGCATCTGTGATAACAAAAAACAGACGCATTCTTGAACTGGTCAAAGATTGTCTGCAGGGTAGGACATTCAAAGCCCTCCAGAGGCTATCTCTTGCCTCATTTCTTCCCATTCTTCCATGTCATGGAGACTTTGATCTACACAATGTACTTTGGACAAACCACTTTTTCTTCTCTTTGCTTTTTATGCTTCCTTTCCCCCTTCTTCCTGCTAGCCTTCATTCTTGCTTTTCTATATAAGGCTTTCCGAACCAGGTCCCAGTGACCTATCCCTACCTACAGACCAGGTCAAAACTCCACTGACAGCTTGCTATAAACTACCTTGAATTATTATTTATATTTTTGGCACCAATTCTATTTCCACAATTTTAATGCTAGGAAGTACATGATCCCTTTATGATTTAGCTTGAGTCCTCAGTTCAGGGTATTACAAAATTCAAACTGATATATATATATTTAAAGAAACTGCTACTAAGAAGTAATAGGAGACATTAGAAATGTCAAAATTAGTAACTTATGTCACCACATTTCTAAAGATGCAACCACTTTTAAAAAGTAGATTTCATAGATTGACTCATTGAGTATCAAAGCTGCAAGAAACCTTGGAGATTATCATGTTGAATTCTCATCTACTCCTGGTAGATGTACAACAGTGAGAAAATCAACTTTAGCAGTAGTAAAAATGTTATTTCTTTGGATAAATCCAGCCATTCCCACACACATGTGTATGTCCTAAAGGAGCTTGCATATATGCATAAGGTAGCATTAATAAAAATGTCCATTTTAACAGTTATGTGAAAAAATGGTAACAAAATAAATGTCCATTAATTGGAGATTAGATGAAATACAGTCTACTCATGAGGTAGAATTATAGTTAGATACTAAAATGGATCAAAGGTAATACATCTCAAAAAAAGTCACATGGTTATTGTATAATATAATATCATATTGTTTTTAATCAAAAGAATAATCTTGTTTCTGGATAAGCATGCATGTTGTAAACAATTATTTTGTATATTTTGTTTTTTTATTTTGAAAATATATTCTAAAGTAATCATGCTAAAAATAACACAACCATCTAACATACTTATTTTCAACTGAAGAAACTCCTATCAATAGTTGTGCTGGCTACGTGGACAAGGTTTGGGTCCTATATGATTTTGAACAAAGCAAATATTAAAAATCTTATGAGATGATGAAAAACATTTGAACACTGAATGTTTGCTATCAGGAATTGTAAGTTTTGTAAGTATAATAACAGAGGTGTGGTTATATTTCTAAAATGCAGAAGTCCTTATCACTTAGAGATACCTAGGTGTATGTAAGGAATAAGTTATATGATGTCTGGGATTAACTAAAAAAAATTTTAGGAGAAAAAGAAATGGGTGGAGTTGTGTATAATGGAAATAAGATTAGCTGTGTATTGACTTACAGATACACGGAAGGTTTATTATAGTCTCTATACTTATGAGTATAATCTTTTGGAAAACCTCCCCCCCCCAAAAAAATAGTTTTTTAAATAGACTTAAAAAAAATTAAGCTCTAGGAACAATACTCCTTGTCCAGTGCTCTTGCAGTACATCCCACTGAGACCGCAAAGGGCTGCACTCCTTGCATTGTCCAGAGTAAGCAAGGGCACAGAAGCAAGTTTTGCTTGAAATTATTTTCCTGCTAGAGAAAGTTTCATGTACAGAGTAATTTTTATATTTCAAAATAATCCACACAACTGGGTTGTCAGTTCTAGTTGAAGTGTATATCAGATTTCTTTTTCTTTCCAAACAAGCCAAAATAACAAAGTGATGTGATTGAGAGTGTGGGGCCTGAAACATTCATAAGCAACCACAGAAGGAAGGTGGGAGGTTCCTCATTCCAACTTTATGATGTCCCAAGAAACGGTGTGATAAGAGGAGAGACTATAAAATAAATAAATGAGAGATAACTGAGATAATGGGAAAAACAGAGGGAAACAAGACAGCACTCAGCTCTTTGGCTTGAGAAATTTATTATGCTCAGGAAGATAAATTGGAGAAACATGAAAAGGGAAAGAGATCTTGTCTTTGCCTCATGTATTTCTCTTTAAGTGAAAGAGCAATAATACAGAAATAAGAGAGTTCAAAACAGAGCTGTGTGCTCAGCCAAAATCGTGGCTCCTAATGATTTTCAACTTTGGCAGGAGCTTCCCACGTTGTACTTGAGCAGTTTTCTTGATTTTGAATTATACGTGTAATTCATCCTGATCAGAATGTAGCCCAGGAGCCAAGATTCAGCTGCCAGTCGGAATGAGAACACAGTCTTGTGCTGCAAACAGGCTTCCTTCCTCACACCAGAAATGTCTCCACTGTCGTCAGTTTGGACAGTTCTGGGAAACAAACAAACAAATACAACTTGTGGAATCAGTTGTTTGGAGCTATCTTGGCAAATAAGTTGTCATATTACATATTTTCTTTTTCTACTAGAACATTCTAGCATGAGACGCAGTCCAAGGTATTGAAACTAAAAATGCATGAAACAACTAACGATTGAAGAGGGTCACTGATGAGACCCAGGGTCTGTTAAGTGAGCAGCTAGCTGGCCTCCCTGCCTCTTTTATTTTTTTAACAGGTCAGAGGCAGATGAAGGGGAATGAGAGAGAACTAGGATTGGAGTTGGTGCCTCGGAAAATCTAACCAAAAGAGGAGCCATTTTTGTTGCTGATTCTACTCAATGAGTGCAGAGGGAATGAAGTCAGATTCCAGCAGGCTTTGTTTCTATTTTCTTCTTCATTGAATTTGTTGGGGTGGCACTGGCTAACGAAATTATACAGATTTCAGGTACACATCATCTGTACACTATATTGTGTGTTCACCTCCCCAAGCCATGCCTCTGTCTATCACCATTTATCCCCCACATACCCTCCTCCAGCATGCTTTGTTTTTAAATAGTGGCTGAACTGCAGTTCAAATTTCATAGAGTTTCCTTTTTTCAGGGTATACAACATATTCTTCAATCACTAAATGTACAGTCTTTGTTCACCGTTTTTATTGTTGTTTTTGTTACTGCCAGTCAATCACAATCATATGTAGGGTTGTTGGGTTTTTTGTTTTTGTTTTTTGGCTCAAGCTATTGTAATAACCCAAAATGTTAGTGCATCCCACACATATTGTTTGCATGTCCTTAAGTTTTCTTAATGCACTCAGTTTTGTGGTGATTACTTTTGGACAGACCTAAACCATTGCAGGAAGATGCTTTCAAGAAGTTTAAGAAGGTAGATAGGATTGTAGGTAGGTAGATAAGTAGGTGAATGGATGGATGGATGGATAAACAAGGATAGGAAGAGATGGGAAAGAGGGAATAAAAGGAGGGAGAAAAAGAAAGAAAGGTCAAGATCAGTCATGAATCTCCCATTTATTAGCCCTAGGTATTTGGTCAATTTCTTTAACAAATATCTTTGAGCCTCATATTACTCACTTTTGTGGAAAATACAGATAATAGTATCTGCCATGCTGGGTTGTTATTAGGATTGTAGATAATAGTACTTAAAAAATAAGACAATGAAAGAGAGAGAGATATATGTATTTTTAAAATGAAGTATCTCCCCTTCCCAAAATAAGTATGTTCATAGTTCTGTCATCATAATTCCAGATTTGGGGTTTATAAAAAAATCAGAAAAGATCATTTGTTCTCTGGTCCCAAGTAAACACAGGGGAAATTATGTTGATAACATTAAAATGTGAGCTTCTTGTGACATTATTGGAACATCAATGGCAGCTCATTCAGTATCTCCTTGTAAGTATCAAAGGAAGACCATGGTGGCTTTGTTCTCATTGTGACCCACTTGGGGCTTGGCTGCTTGTTGATGGATATTATCATTTTTAACGTCAGTAAATAATGTGATGTCAGATAAATGACCTGTTTCCTTTCTGTGGTAGAAAGCTCATTTATCTCTAGGGAGTTTCAGTGAGTAGAGAAAGCTGAGTGGGACCCAGTATTTCCGAATGAACAGGATGGGAAATATCTTATTAATCCTGCTTAACATGTGTTCCAGGCAGTGGGGTTAAATTCTAAATGTACATCTGTTAAGTCAATGAAAGTAGCTGCCTTTACTATTGACTTTGTTTTACTGATTGGACTAAAACAGAAAGTAACCCTTTTTTTTTTTTCGACTTGAAAAAAGTGATACTCATAAAGCTTTACTATGTACATCTTTCTAGACAGGTAACTCATCCTTGGCTGAGCCCCATCTATTTCTGCGTTAAGGAATTATAATGGCATAAACTTAAGAATCTAAAAGATGTGTTTTAGTTGCATTTACTGCTAAAAGCTTTGTGAATTACAAAAAATAAGAAATGTAGTGGAGTTTAAAAGGTTCTGCATTAGAACAAATTCTTGTGGCTTAGACTCTGGGTCTATAGTGTCTGATACTTTCCTCAGGTGACCACTGGAAACCCCATGTCTTTAATTTCTGCGGATGAGCTTATCTCATCATCTCTTTTCTCATTAATATACATTTAGGTGACACTACTGGAATGTCATCTTATGTGCTAGGAGATTGGTCAAGGCAAAATGAGAATAATTTGCTCTTCTAGAGACTATCAACTTGGCTGACAATGATTCCACTGAGTTTTTCTTAATATCCCAAAGATCACTTTAGGGCATCGCTTTAGGCAGCCTTCTGGAGTCTTCTAAGGCCATCCCCGAAATCTCAGAGAACCAAGACTAGAATCTCCTTAGAGATCATTTAATGCTAATGTCTATTTTTTTAAAAAGATTTTATTTATTTATTTATTTATCTTTAGAGGGGAAGGAGAGAGGGAGAGAAACATCAATGTATGGTTGCCTTTTGTGCGTCCCCTGCTGGGAGCTGGCCTGCAGGGAACTGGACTACAACCCAGGCATGTGCCCTGACTGGGAATCGAACCACGATCGTGTGGTTCACAGGCCTGCGCTCAATCCACTGAGCTACACCAGCCAGGGCCACTAATGTCTATTTTTAAATGAGAAATTAGAGGTAAGGAATGTTCTGTGGGTCACAAAGTTTAGCTGGCAGTATAGGAGACTGCAAAGAAAAAGTTTGTGTCTTTACTAAGACAAAGTTGTTTTTTTTTTTAAATAGTGACAAGTCTGCTAGTGACTTGATGATTTAAAATCTGTCTGAAAAATTTTCAGTTTTATATTTGTCAGTTCTATCAAATTATAGAACTGTCAGGGAGGGTAGGAAAGGCATTTACTTTGCTCTCCAATGCCTCGTGTTCATAAAGACAGTCTGTCCACCTGTTTTTCCTAGAACGGAGGTAGGAAAACTAAAGCCCAGGGGCCAGATATGATTAGTGCCCTATTTTTGTACAGCTGAGCTGAGAATGATTTTTCCATTATTAAAAGGTTGTTTTAAATAGTATAACGTGATAAAGACTCTATGTGGCCTTCAAAGCCTAAGGTATTTGTTATCTAGTCCTTACCACAAAGGGTTTGCTGATCTCTGGTTAGAATCTTCAGAAAATGAGATTTTGTGACCTTCCTTGTGGATTTCATGGTGCTTTTTTGTTTTGTTATTTTATGTTTTAAAAATAAACATAATAAATTACAGAAAGATAAAAGACCCAATTTAAAAGCTTACCTATTTGCTGCTAACTTTAGGAATAGTGTTTTGTCCTCAGGAATGAACCATCCTCTTTACGAATTATAAATTAAGTACTGAGCTGAAACCTGGGTACATCTCTCTCTCTCTCTCCTTCCAAAGAGAGCTTTTGCTGACTTTTTAGCCACAGGATTTTGAATTATACAGTTTCTCACCAAAACCACATCCATTTCCTGAACCACCTCAAAATAGCTTTGAGCTCCAGGAAAATCTGGTTAAGAAGTTCATGTACCACATTACTAGGAACCCAGCTGGGTCATGCTGGGTTTCCCATGTTGATTGGAAGGCCATGTTCTGGTGTTTGTACAGAAAGTGCATTTTATGGGTAGAACTATGCACTGTAGTTCTCATGACTTTAATTTCCAAATCTGAACATTGGCTATCTCCAGCTTCTTTGCCATTACTGTTTTTGAACAACTTTGTTTAAATGTAAGCATTTCTCTTGATCATGGTGATGATATTTGGTAATTTGTTTGAATCTGCTAATAAGTTCAAAGTTGAGGAATTTTGAGATTGAAGAGAGCAAGAAAATTAAAGGAAAGAAGGCCAACGGTAGATAGTTTTTCTCCACAAGAGCTGTGTCTTTTGAAGTTTTTTTTTTTAACACATTTGTTTGGACTGAAAATAAAATGCAACGTCAGAAATTCCTTTGAGAAAGGATAATAGGCCATTGTTAAGGAATATTTACATACATCTTACTATAGTCATTTTGCCAAAAAAAAAAAAACCCAAAGCAGTCAATCTAATAGCATTAGAGCTATTGCCCTATCCCTTGTCCACCCTTTCTTCTGCTTCACGTTGTTAAAATGAGATCTTCTTGCCCTGGCCAAGTGGCTTAGCTGGTTGGAGCATCATCCACATCAGAAAGGTTATGGGTTGGATTCCTGGTCAGGGCTCATACTTAGATTGCGGGTTCAATTTGTGGTCAGCGTGCCTACAGAAGGCAACCAACTGATAGATGTGTCTCTTTCATATTGATGTCTCTCTCTCTCTCTCTCACTTTCCCTCTCTAAAAATAAAATCAATAAAAATATCCTCAGGTGAGGATTTTTTTAAAGTAGCAAAATAAATAATGATAAAATTAAATCTTCTTTTATCATTGGCTTTGAAATACCAAAACACATATGCATTCTAAGAAACTAGCTGTTTCTTTTTGGAGCCAATACATATTATAAAACAAAAATTTGTTTAAATTAGACAAGCATTAACTATATAGATACTTCATGAATTATGGTTGAAAGGCATAAAGGAACACGGAAGTCCGAGGAGGGGAAAAGATAGCATGTCATGAGAACCATGTTACTGACAATTAAGAACTATTGGTAATCAGTCTCCCTTTCCTTGGAGTAGCTCCTTCCAGGATGTCCCATGGTAATTCTAAAATTATGGGCAGGAAAATTGGGTATTAGCACTGCCTTTGAATCAAATCTGTCTCTGATATGATTTTTTGCATAAACTGGGTCTCATTGCCACAACTAACCATTTCTCACTGTTTTCAGTTCCAAGAATAATTCAGCTCAAGGAAGTACTGACATTTATGTCTGAAGTCATCTAGTTTGCATCTTGTGAGGAAAATGTCTCAAACACTCTTACAGTTACTGTCCTCAGAGCCTCTACAGGGTTTTCCCCTTCACAGGTGGCAGAGCCTTCTCCTGCTGCCTCTCCTGTTGGACCTCCTCTTTCATAGCCCACTGCTGGTGCAGCTCTTCCAGTGGAGCAGACAGAAAGCTGGTACTGAGGCTCATGGTTAAATAGCTGAAGCTCTGCATTAGCATTTCTGAGGAAGAACGATGTGAGTTTGTGTCTTCTGGGGAATTTTCCTCGGTGGCCACCCAGGGAAGACCCAGAAACAAGGCTGGTTTAATCTCTGTGCCACCAGTGGTCTATAGAGGTCTAGTCATAGCCAGAAGGTTCTCTTGGATCACGGTTTTTAAAAATATCTAATTTGTTTGTTTGTTTGTTTGTTTGTTTGTTTGTTTTAGAGAGGGGGGAGAGGGGGTAAAAAGGGAGAGAGAGAAATACCAGTATGTGAGAGAAACATGGATTGGTTACCTCTCACATGTGCTCCAACAGGGGACCTGGCCCACAACCCAGGCATGTTCCCTAACTGGGAATCGAACTGGGTGACCTTTTGCTTTGTGGGAAGCCTTCCACCAACTGAGCCACACTTATCAGGGCAGATCATGGGTTTTAAAAGAAAGCAAGCTCAGAGTTCTTACAAGTTCAAGGTTCTCTAGGTTTTAGAAGTTAGTCGGGGCAGGGGGGGAAAGATTGTAGTCCAGTTTGACTAGTAAAACTAATAAACTCCAAAACTGGTATGTGATAAGAGAAGATTTAACTGTCATTTCTGCTAGGAAAATTCTCCAGTGTTTGATGGCCACTTTTCCAATGAGGGTCCCTGTAGCCTGCACCTGAGGATGTTCAGAGAGGATGCTGGAAAAGGAAATAATCAGGGAGTTGGGCTATAGACTGTCACCCATTGATTTGATTGATCCTGG
The DNA here is from genome assembly GCF_014824575.4 of Sturnira hondurensis. Lineage (NCBI taxonomy): Eukaryota > Metazoa > Chordata > Mammalia > Chiroptera > Phyllostomidae > Sturnira > Sturnira hondurensis. The sequence goes on from NW_028081392.1 coordinate 5,631,994, forward strand.
TCCTCACAAAAATTGCAGGTTATTTTATATGCAGAGCTCAGCAAGGCATTAGGGGTAGAAGGTTAAGAATAGTCCCCACACCAAGTTGTCCAGGAAGATGTAGATTGTACTAATCAATGTGTTTTAGACATAGAGAAACTCCAAATTTGAAGAAAACTGGAGTAATTTGTCAAAACTGCCCCAAAGTGGAGGAGTGCCTTGACAAACAACAGCATTCTCAGTGCTTGGCCATAGGTCTGTCTTCAGTCTAGCCCAGGTTATGTTTACTCCAGATCCTCCTGTTGAGCCTCTGGGGCGGGTCTGTAGGAAATATGGTGAATTTCTGCACAGTGGGTATTGGTTCATTATTTTGGGACTGATAGAGTACGTTCCAGCTTTTATAACTACCTAGTTTTGTGACCTTGAGCAGGTCCCTTTACTTCTCTGGGCCTGCCTCAGTCTCCCATCTGTAAAGTGGAGAAAATATTACTTGCAATCTCACAAGGTGTTTTTTGTCATTCGTGAGTTAAAGCATATGATGTGCTCAGAAGAGTACCCATCCCATGGTTAAAGTGCAATATTTAGTAGATGTTGTTATGCATGTACGAATTAGGGACAGGATTAACATTTAGTTTTTTCTCATAGACAGAAGTGCATTTACTTCCCACAAGGAGACAAAAAGTTTGTGCTCATATCTGTAACTACTGTATCTGTGCCTAAAGAGAGAAGCTGGTTTTAAGACCTTTCCTCTCTAAGTTTATAGTTGAATAGGAGCTGTAGCCTGAATTCCTTTAATGGAGTATTTTTTTCAGCTTATTCAGACATAAATGGTATAATTGACATATAATATTGTGTATGTTTAAGGTATAGAACATGTTGATTTGATAAACTTACATATTGCAAAATGCTTATTGCCATAGCCTTAGAAAAAACCTCCATACTATCACGTAATTACTATTTCTTTTTTTAATGGTAAGAACATTTAAGTTTTACTCTCTTAACTACTTTAGAGCATGTAATGCATTATTGTTAGTTATAATCACTATTGTTAACTATAACCAGAATTTATTCACCCTCTAACTAGAAGTTTGTACTCTGAGCAGCATCTCCCCGTCTTTCTACCCCAGCCCCAGCCTGTGGTAATCACGATCTACTCTTTGTTTCTATGAATTTGGCTTTTTTAGATTTCATTTAAAAGTGGTATAGTATTTCACTTTCTCTGTCTGACTTATTTCACTCAGCATACTGCTCTCAAAGTCTATTTATATTGTGGCAAATGGCTGTATTTCCTTTTTACTCATGGCTAAGTAATATTCCTCTGTGTGCTTGTGTGTGAGTGTGTATGTAGTAATGACATTTAACACTTAATAGCATTGATAGGTTCTGCGACATTAAGTGAAATGATATATAAAGAAGGTAATTTTACCATAGACTAATTGATATAAATGAGTTAAGTTCCTACAACATCAGTGTTATAGTGAAATGACATTGAATAAAAAATTGTTATCTGAGAACCTGCTGTATGTATAAAACATTTTCCTAATCCATTCACACATTGACAAACATTTAATTTGTTTTCATGTCTTGGCTATTGTAAATAATGTTGCAATAAACATGAAAATTACAGGTACCTTTTTAATATATTATTTTCATTTGATTTGGTTATATGCCCAAGAGTGGGATTGCTGGGCCATGTGGTAGTTCTATTTTTATTTTATTTTATTTTTTAGGAAATTGCATATTGTTTTTCATAGTGGCTGAACCAACTTACATTCCCACCAACAGTTCACAGGGTTTCCTTTTCTCCACATCCTCACCAACACTTGTTATTTCTTATCTTTTTTTTGACAGCCAATTTAACATGTGTAAGATGGTATTTCATTGCAGTTTTGATTTGCATTTCCTTGATGATTAGTAATGTCAAGCATCTTTTTATGTACTTGTTGGCCATTTGCATATCTTTATTGGGAAAATGTCTATTCAGTTCCACTGTCCATTTTTAAATCAGATTATTTTGTTGTTGTTGTTGTTGTGATACATCACATTGATAAACTAAAAGATAAAATTCATATGATCATCTCAACAGATGCAAAAAAAAACCCATTTAACAAAATACAACATCTTTTCATGATAAAAACATTCAACAAATTGGATATAGAGTAATATACCTCAATATAATAAAAGCCATATATGACAAACCCACAACTAATATCAATGGTAAAAGATTTTTCTCTAAGGTCAGGAACATGACAATGTGCTTACTTTCACCACTCCCATTCAACATAGTGCTGGAAGTTCTAGCTAGAGCAATTAAGAAAGGCAAATAAATAAAAGGCTTCCAAATAGGAATAAGTAAAATTGTCTATATGTGATCTTATATGTAGAAAATCTTAGACTCCACCAGAAAACTGTTAGTTCTAATCAATGATCTCAGTACAGTTGCAGGATATAAAATCAATATTCAAAAATTTGTTGTATATCTATACACTAACATGAAATTTCTGAAAAAGAATTAAAACCTTTTATTCACAATAGCATCAAAAATAATAAAATATTTAGCAATACAGTAAACTAAAGAGGTGAAATATCTATAAATGCAACTATAGGACTTTAATGAAAGAAATTAAAGAAGACACAAACAAATGAAGAGATATCCCATGTTTATGGATCACAGGAATTAATATTGTTGAACTATCCATACTTCCCAAAGCCTTCTATAGATTCAATGCAATCTCTATCAAAATCCCAATTGTATTTTTCATAGAAATAGAAAAAAATTCTAAAATTTGTATGAACCACAAAAGACCATGACTAGCTAAAACAATTTTGAGAAAGAAGAACAAATCTAGAGGTATCACATTTCCTGACTTCAAACTATACTACAAAACTATAGTAATCAAAACAGCATGATTCCACATAATAACAGATGCATGGACCAATGGAATAGAATTGAGACACTAGAAATAACCCCCCACATATACATTCAACTAATATTTGACAAGGGAGCCAAGGATGCTCAATGGGGAAAGGATAGTCTCTTTAACAAATGGTGTTGGGGAAAAGGTATAAGCACATGCAGGTAAGGGGTTAATATTTAAAGAAGCCTGACTTTTCCGTTGCACTTGTCTTTAGATGGCATTGTCTGTGGACCTTTCAAAAAAGCAAAGGAAAAACACCTTCCTCCTCTACCTTCCTGAAAGTAGTTAGGCTAGAGTTAATAGGAAGCTCACCAAGCTCATTGGTGTGATCATTGTCTTCCACTACCCATTGCTCATACCTTCACTTAAAAATGAGTCAATGAATAGAAAACTGGAAAAAAAAACCCCACTAAAGGTATAAGCAGAAACCAGTGGGCTCTATTCATGTCCAAGCAGAGTGTACCTTTTCTTCTGGCCTCAAACTTGTAAGTCATATGGTAAGTAGCAGAAAACCAACAGGCTAGGACTCTCAGCAAGTGTGTGAGACTTGGGATGAGTAGAAAGATCATGGATTTTGGAGTCACAGTGACCTGGGTTGAAATCCAGGCTTTACCATTTATTGAACACATTACTTAATATTTCTGAGTCTTAGAGATATTATGAGAGTTAAGACTGTTCTGAGGCTTAGAAGTTATATATATATATATATATATATATATATATATATATATATATATATATAATGCTTGTTATGTAGCAAGCACATAGTACCTCTGGTTGTGGTGGTAATTCATTTTGTTGAGACACTACATCATGATGGTTTTGCACAAAATGAGCTTGGATTCTTTTTTTTTAACAAATAAAGATTTTACTTATTTTTAGAGAGAAGGGAAGGGAAGGCAAAAGAGACTGAGAGAAACATCAATGTATGATTGCCCATTGCGTGCCCTGCACTGGAGACCTGGTCTGTAAACCCAGGCATGTGCCCTGACTGGGAATCGAACCGGTGACCTTTTGGTTCACAGGCTGGCACTCAATCCACTGAGCTTCTCCAGCCATGGCAAGAATGTGGATTCTAATGTAGGTGCTGTTTCACTTCTCTTTGTGAGAATTTGCCTCATTCTCTAGTCTGTGCAATAGAACTAAAAGTCCTACCCATTTCAAAGATTTGTTGGGGTGGTTCTTTTGAATTAATACAGGTATTATCTTGGAATAGTGCCAAGCACACAGTAAGTTTTTCAATAAGCACTTTATTATTATTAAAGCTGTTATTGTTTTTTTCAGCCATGGACATTATCACTATTATTGTTAACCAGTCAACAAGAAATGTCTCTGGCAAGAAAAATTCAGAAACTAGGTGAGGACAACATGTAACAGAGAATCTTGGAGCGCTCAAATTTGCTCAGCCTCTAGTTGAAAATAGACCTACCTGGCCCTGGCTGAACAAAAAGAGGTGAATATAGCTGCCCCTGAGGGAAACCCTGACAACAATCAATCTTGGATACAGATATATTTTGTTAGAGATGCTCTCAGTTGGTGTCAGACCATCCTGAACATTAATGGGATGCAGTGTGAATAGAGACCTGGGCTATAATTGAGAACGATGTTGCCCTGTCAGCAGGTGATGGCACCTGAATGATAGTGTGACAGAGAGCAGAAACAGGGCCACATTTAGCCACTCTGCCTGCCATGGTGACAGGCACCATTCAGATTTCTACCTGGCCCGGAACGAGCGGGCCTGGCTAGGCCTTTCAGACGGTGTATTCTGTGCTACTGACTTCTTTCAGCACTTCCTATTTTGCCATTCATAGCCTCTTGCTATTAAGCAGACAGAGCAGCTCATATCCTGTGGGCAGATGATAGATATGTCATATCTCTAAAAAATTGTTTGTCTTCCACAGGTGCATGGGCTTCCTTCTAAAGCCAGCAGGTCACATGGCACTTTTCAACACTCTCTTCTTTACCCGCTTGCCGTCCAACATCTATCAAAAGGGAAATCTTTCACATGCAATTATGACAGAAAATAAAGGTGATGAAGTGTTGTGTACCAAGAAGGAATGAGATCAAAGGGCAGCAATGAAAACTGATCACAATAGAAGGGCAGCTTCAACTCCAGAAGTTGTGTGGAATCATGTGGGGTGTGACACTGCGAGGGGATGCACACCAGTGTCTGTGCAGAAGGAATGGCCACATATAAAATCACAGCACAGGTTCTCTTAAAATAACAAATTGCCGGCACTGACTGTAACCCAAGAGGGGTTATGGATAGTGTGTAATTGTATCAAAGCAATGCTAAGTCACTTGTTTCCCAATAATTCACACAATATATGTTTTCTTCCAGTACTATCCAATTAGTGGCAGCATTTCAGATCCCAAAGAGCCTAGTTTATACACAATGAGGTTGATTTTCCAATGGGATGTTCCAGAGCACACAGGTTGGACACCCAAAGGCTTATTGTTTTTCAACGAACTCTGGTCAGTCAAGGGAAAAAAGCATAGCCTGTTGAAGGTTATGAATGAGGCTTCTTGTCATTAGAGCCTTCAGTCATGTGTGTGCCCATCATGACAGCTCCCCTTTTAACAGGGGAAAGACTTTTCTACCTGCCAAGTACATTTCCTAGCAACAGCTATCATCTTGAAAGGATACATCACATGCTAGCATTTCAAATCCCAGAAAATGGCTTGCCCTGGTCAATGTTGCAGAGGTTTCAGATTTTATCTACAGTCTCTTGCCTTGGGATACTGAAGGAAAAGCAAGCTAGTTTTAACTAGTTGTAGGTAAACCATTCTGGAAGGATATATAATTATACTAGTTTCAGTCATGGTAAATGCAATAATTAAAAGGCAGCATCAACGTTTTGTCAAATATCTAAATTCTTGCTTTAACTAAAAAGTAAATATAGTTAATCAATGCAGTTCATAGATGTTCAACTATTCAAAAATGGCTCAGATTTCTAAGTTAAAGTTTTTCCAAGTTAAAAATTCTTTTTCTTGTCTTATTTTTAATATTGGGTAGATCAGTAACCCGTTTGGCCCTTTTGTGAATGTAAAGATAGTTGAGTGTGTTCAGTTCCACAAGTCACAGGCCTACCTCAAAGAGAATGAGAGGATAAGGAACAAGAACCAGCGTTTGTCAAATATGTGCAATCTGATTTAACTTCATCTTCACAAGACCATTTGATGTAGATGCCATGGCCATGATCTAGATGAGGAAATCAAATGAAGTGAATCTGCAGAGCTTCGTCAGAGGGTGATAGACCTGGCCTTGAATCCCTGTTTTGTCTAGCTTCAAAACTGGCGTTCTGCCACCTCTGCTTTCTCACAGTGCTTAACCCACTTTGAGTGTTTATTGTTGGTCATCTGTCTCTAACCAAAGACCTCGGGGTCTGGTGGTACCCAGATGCTTATGCAAATGTCCTCTGTTAGCAACTGTAATGAGATTTCTGAATGAAATGAAATGTCGCTCTGCTCCCCAGAGGAATAATACCACAAAGCAGGTGGCCCTTGAAGTCCTGTGTTTTCACAGCTCTCAAGGGCTCTATATTGGAAATATAAATAGGCATTCATTGGAGTTGTCAGTGGGTCTGAGTGAGCAGTGTGTTTTACAGAAGACTTTGCAGTAAGCCAGACTGACCCTGGCGAGGACTTCCTGGCTACCTTTGAGTGAGTGTGAATATGAGGGCATCAGAACAGCTTCCTGGTCTAGATTCTCACTCACTGGTTGCTGTGGCCCTTAATTCTCCACCAATGTCCCTATTGTGCCTTTACAAACATGCCAAGCAATAATTAGATAAGTGAAGCCGGGGGCTTTTTCACCCGTGAACACTTGCTCATGAGTTAAATCGTTAGAATAGAGCAGTGTTTTGAGGGAAAATGGGCTCAAGAAAGATGAATTGCAAGAGAAGAAAAGGGGAGCCATCAGCAGCCAAGGGAAATTCGAGAGGGTGCTGGAAAAGTACTGGGAAAAGAAGTCTCCTGTGAACTGGGGGTGGGGCTACACGTAGAGGAATTGTTCCTCACTTGACAATTTTGCCTAAGGCCAGCTTTGCTTAGTAAATCTCATGGGATCATCTTGCTCACTTCAAAGGATCTGGCCCAGCAGGAGAGCAAAACAATATTTCTCTCTGTGGCAACTTGGCATTGCAGCTGTCATCCCAATTGTATCCAGAATAGCAGCCTATTCAAGTGGCAGCTTGTTTCTTGAGGTGTGTCTCATCCTCAAGAAATGCCCTGTGACACCTTTTAGAGGAAATCTCTCAATCCAGCATGAGGTGATGTTTATGCAGGAAACAAGCACTTCAGGAACATGTTCCTGGGCTTAAGAAGCCTTGGAATGGTGTCCACTGGTGTCTGGCCATACGAGAATCCAGCCAGGGTTTTGTTGGAGACCAGACTGAAGAGACACCCAAGAATTTAGGGTTGTTTAATTAGAGTTGTTGATTGAGCAGTGGCTGGTGTGGCTCAGTTTGTTGGAGCATCATCCTGTAAATGGAAAGTTTGCGTGTTCGATTCCTGATCAGTGCACATACCTAGTTTGCAGGTTCCATCCTCCATCAGGGAGCCTATGAAAGGCAGCCAATCAATGTCTGTCTGTCTGTCTGTCTGCTTCTTTCTCCCTCTACCCCTCTCTAAAAACAATAAAAAATGTCCTTGGTGAGGATTAAAAAAACCTGTTGATGGAAGACTTTGTTGTAACTAGCCTTTTGGTCCCCACCCTCTCCATGTCCTTTTCCATTTAACCAAGACTGCTGTTTACTGTTGCAGAATGAAGTTGGTAACTGATTTAAAAAACAAGTTTCTGAAATCTTAAGTTGTTTAAAGAAGCTAGGTGCTATCAAGGAGGAGAGTGGAGAAGTAGAGATGACATTTCCCTTTCTCTCTTTCTCTCTCTCCTTGGACCTTGAGTTTATGGAATTTTAGTCCCAGGAAGGCATTTATTAAAGCAAGTAGCTGGCCTAATTCTCAGACTGAGCATATGAGGAAACTGAAGCCCAGAGGTGAGATGTTGGTTGACTGGTAACTCCATAACTGGCATACTCTGTTCAGGTCTGCAAAAGAGAGTTTTAAAAGGCAGGGACACACACACTACAAGAGGGTACCTGGGATGAACAGGGGTCCTACATGGATGTATCGAAGACCCTGGGGGTGTTTTGGCAGCAAGGAAGAAAATGCAACAAGTGATCATAAAACTATCTTCAAATATCAGAAGTGTTGCCACATTGAAGTATAGGGAGATTTATTCTTTGTAACAGTGAAGGGTATAACTAGGATCTGGGACATAGATATTAGGAAATCAGATTTTGCTCGGTATAAGAAGGTTTTGATCTTCATTTAAAAAGGGCCAGTGACACTCAAAAGAGAAGTGAGCTTGCTGCTTTGAGAAAGGGACTGTCCATCAAAAAATATGTTCAAGGGGGTTTCCATGCTGAGAATATTTTTTTAAAGCTGAGGTTAATTGCAAAGGTTGCCCCAAGAGTCCCCATCAAATATAGAAGGAATTGGAATTGAAGTAGACCCTTAACGCGTCAGTTTCTGGTCAAAGCAAATCATCTGCTGAGCAATTGATTGGTCTAGGAGACCATGGCCCTTGGGAGTCATTAACCTTAGTTTTTGCAAGGCCCAGAGAGGGTGTACTTTTCAAAGAAGGGCCTACCGTATGGATACCTTTTAAGTAAAAGTAGAGTTGTATTAGTTTGTTCTAGGGTAAACCTAGTGATAGAAAAAAAAGGAAGAAAAGTCAGTGACACCCATGGCTCAGACACCTACTATTAGTCTGAAGGTAGCAAATCATTCCTAGGATTGAAAGGCTCCTACAAGCCCAGCAAAGACCAGGCCTCAGAGGGGCCACGGCCCCTGGAAAGGACCTTTTAAAGAGACTTGCATAGTCACTTCTTTAATTTAAGGCCCACTAAGAGGAGCATCTGAGCCACAGAATGGTTAGCATGCTCTGTCCCCACCTCACTAACCTGGTTATTCTTTAAGGCAGCTATTCTTGACTCTAACTTGTCAGGTCCAAATATTTTATTTGAAATCTCTAATGCTTAAATCTCTTTCTTGCAGAAAGCTTTCCCTGGCCTCATCAACCCACGCTAGAGTCTCCTGACTCTGAGTTCAATAGTGGGGACAGGTGATAGGCAACGTGTCAGGATACCAGGAGTTCTCAGGGATAACCCTGTCAAGTTGGGTGACTATGTGAGCTGGGTCCTGTCAGCGACCCTCTCGAGTTGCCATAACAATGTCATTGCTATGACACTGAAGTGTCTTCCCTGTTGACTCCTAGCTATGCCTATCATGCTCCCTTCTAGGTTGGCACCTGATCCCTGGCCCATTGGAGGAGGCTGTTCCCAAGTGGAAGACAACACAGTCTCTTCTCCATTTCTGAATACATTTCCCAAAGACACACTGGCCTCTTCCAGGTTGGTGATGTACAACCCAAAGCCTTGGGCTCATTCTCAAAGCATCATTGAGAACATCATCCAAGCGGACTGACTTTGGTAATTGCTTTGTCTGTGCTTTGCCCCAGCATCTCTGTGGGCTGCAAGGTGTTTCACTCACCCTCAACATTTCAGGATTTCCTCCTGAAGGTGTCAACAGTGCTTGCTAACATAACCATCACACATCCCATCTAAGTTGCTCATGGGAATGGACAAACACGGAAACATTTTTCCTTGAGTGTTACTTGTTTATTTGTAAATCTGAGTGGGAAGAGTAAACTTATCTGTAGAAGCTACAAAATGCCTTTCCTTGATGAGTCTTTATGTTGCGGAGGGAAGGAAGTCTGTGTGCCTGCAAATACCAGTATGCAGGACCTGAGATCAGGCTACAGGTCAGAGGAAAGAACCTTCCTTCTAATCTTTACTGCAAATAGAAATAGTAAATAAATCTGAACTATTTATTAAGTGCCTATTATGTTTGGACAACAAGGGAGTGAGGATTTGTAGGAAAGACAAAGTAATTTTAACTGAAAACTTAACTTGCCAGTTTATTCTCATTTGTTGAAAACCTTTGTGACAAATGGGTAACTCTTACAGTTGCCCAGAAATCGAGACTTGTGTAATTGCCCTCCTGCTTGGAACTGGAAGCCCTTTGTCACTATTATTAGGTAGGGGTCTCTCTTAGGCTGGTAGAAATGAAAACTAGCTTTCCACACAGCATTTTTTATGCCTCGTGGTAGAACATGGAAGACAACCTCTCTGAGCCCATTTTTCTCATCTGTAAAGTGAGTCTAGCAATACTTGCCTCACACTTAGGGTTTAGCACTGTGCTGATTGGGCACCCAATAGGCACCAGTGAATGAGAGCTGCTGTCGTAGCTGCACCATCATTGCTAGTGCCTGAAATGCAGAGGCTGGAACACATAGTTTGTTGTGGCTGATCTCATTCCATGGAAGATCCTGATTTCAGGTTCTTTTATCTCTGGCAGGTTTTACAACATTAAGCTGGCACACTGTAGATAGGGTACTTGGAAAATGTCTGATATGCCAGGAGGGAAAATGACAAATTTCTCTAAGGCAGCCAGTTAGGCTCTTGTCTTAATTAAAGCATGAAGAACCATGGAAGAAAGGCAAAGATAAGTGTCCAGAGTGTGCTACACACATTCTCAAGGGTGTAGACTAGGTAGGAAAGACTGTCAAAGAGCATTGTGGGATGTGGTGGTCTCAGAAGAGAGTAATAAAGAGCATTAAGCTTAATCAAAGTTGTACTTGTGAACAAGGCAATTACAAAATAAATCAATTGAGGCAGCAGTGTGCCACCTTCCTCCCACTCAAATGTTGGAACTCTCAGCCCAGAATCTGTGTGTGGATTAAAGGACCCAGAAGACAGCATGGACCCAAGGGAGGACAGTCTGCCTGTCTCTGAACAGGAAACCCCTCTCACTTTTTTGGTGGACTCACTCCATGGAGATAGACAGGCTGTCAACTTGCTTCACCAAATTTACCACTGTTCCAGTTAGTGTTCTACACTAACTGTTTTACACTATTTGAGCATTAGCTCAAATAGCACTACTTCTTTGAAAAATATAGAAATTGTTATTGTTATAGCAATTTCTTCCCCAGGAACAAAGGCCACAGCAGCCTGACATTATCTTAATTTTTCTTCATGGCCCTCTCATGAAAAATAATAATAATAATATTTCAAATGGATTGCAACATGGTTAATGAGATATTTACAATGCAGATTATCAGAAGCGGAATGACCTAGATATTTACACTAGTTGACTTGGAAGATTAACTGAATGCACTTTAACCCACCTCTTGAGAGAACAAGACCTCTCTAAATTTCAAAGAAAGGAAGCATCATTTATTTGCAGTCATGTTGCATTTGTAAATTCAGAAAACTGAAATCCACTTTACACATAGGACACAGGGTACTGCTGGGAAGAGAGTGAGATACGCTAGATATTTAGAAATGCCTATTACATTAGTAAATAGACAAAGATTCGCATGAGTGCAGAGGAGGTCTAAATATGCTACATTTGTGAAATTTTTATTTTTTGATATTTTTATTAATGTTCAAATACAGTTGTCTCCATTTTTTCACCACCACCCCTCCCACCCTCAATCCTACCCCATGTTGGCTTTGTCCATGGGTCATTTATACATGTTCATTTACGACCCTTTGTGAAATTTTTATTTAAATGAGGAATTAAATTGAATTTAAAAAAATATTGAGTCAACTCTCCTTAGGACTGAAGTACTAGCTTTTGTTTCCTTGGTCCTGTCAACAGTAGTTAAGGTAAGAGATGATCAACTCCAGTCAACAAAAGAGGAGAGAAAATGTGCAGACAGCAATTGTTCTGTTATAACAAAGTGATATCTTATGGCTTGTCCTCTAGGGTTCGTGGAAGTATTTTCAAAGCCTGGGAGAGTAGGGTAGACACAGTAAGGTTCTGTGAAGATTTGTGGAAGAAGAGAGCAAAGATGCTAGGGGAGGGTTTGGGTGTTGAGCTCACACTATTCCCCTCCTAAATCTTTCCCAATGGCTAGGTCTCAAGTAAACACATTACAGCTCTCAAGATAAGAACCTATTCTCTGTCTTAATATTCTTACTAGTTACCTCCTTTTCAGCTTCCCAGTGTGTACTAATGACCCAAACAAGAGTTAATGATGGATGGTGATTGTTTAATTGGCTGAAATTGAATGATGTGCACTTTTTGAATCCTGTTAATTCTTGGGGCTAATCTACATATTGGCAACTTGTCATAGAAGATGGTTCCAAATACTGAATCAAACTTTCCAGGGCTTGGTGGTAATAAAATAGCAATGTGTTAAATGCTCTCTTAGGAGACTACAGAGGGTCTTTATGTAAGTGAAATGCAATCATGGTGAGATAATGGATCAAATGGCCTTAAGATTTTGTATATCTTGTGTATGTAAAAAGTGGACTTTCTTAGTTTAATGTGATTCTTTAGATACACACAAAATAGACAATGACCAGTGATGAGTTACTGCATTAGTATGAGATGTTTGCAACTTATTCTATGCGTTCAAATAGCTATCTGCTCTTAGATTTCCTACTGGAATTTATAAGGCTTCATGGCTAAACTTCCAATTAAGGTCAGGGCTGAAATTATCCCAGGATACCAGGGAGTGACATCAGAAGAGCTGGGTTATTATATCATCTTTCTCATTTATCTTTTGGGAGATATGGGGAAAGCCACTGAAATTTGTCTCTAAAAATGGGGATCATAATATTTACCCTGTGTTTTTCTCAAAGACGCTCCTAGGACAAGACTAAATAGTAGTTTGAACATATTTCATACACTGCAAAGCCCTGCACAAATCACGAGTGTAGTTGTTATGACTATAAGAGTTCTTCCTGCCCTGTAAGAAAGCATCTCCCCTTCTTTTAGCCACAGTGAGTGCCTTTCCATTCATAGCATATTTATGCCAGGCAAACGTGAACGTCTCACTATCCTTTTGTCCCTCTTGGGGACTCAGGCTGAATAAGAGGCGCGTTGTTATCTAGGCATCCTTCAGATGTTTTGAAATGTGTCTGGTAAGAATGAAAGCTGTGTTTCCGATTAATTTTCTAAGTGCACAATTTGCTCAAAGTACATTAAAAATAAGAATTCAACAATGAAGTGTGGCTTGCTGCTGCTCATCTGCCAGAACTTTGGGTGTCTGGGTTTCGTGAATATCAAAGGGTTCTATTTAATATAACTTTGTATTAAAGTGGGCCTTACTGTCAATTTAGCAAAACCTCTTGTTTAATCTCAAGCTTTGTGTAGTTTTCATAAATCCAATGTGCATCTGTTAAAAATAACTCCAGATACTGCAACATTTGATTAAATGGAACTTCTTAATACAGCTATTAGCTGGTGGGATTTTTTTTCCATTTACACATTCCAAACTGAGCCTGATAAGATGGCTCTAACATTTATCTTGAGGTGTGGAATGTTAATAGTGGGATCTTGGACAGTTTGTTTATTTTTTATTTATTTCCTAAATGTGCCACTCCAGCCATGTGCCAGAGGGGGGTCCTGGAGGCTAAAGTTTTCTGTTTAGCCTCAGAACCCCAAGAAACTATCAGATAAGTCCCCATCCCAAGGGTGGCATCCCCCTTGTGGAGAAAGGCAGAGGAGTAGCATTAAGCCGGAGCTGAAGTGTATTTTGTTCTTCTATCAAGAGTGCCCCCTCCCTTTAAGCTGTGTAACATGTCCAGTGAACCTCTGTTTACCATATCTTCTACTGGGCTCTAGGAAAAGAAGACAGGGAAGTGCTCTGGTCCTGGTAAGCAGTTGAACCCAGGCTGCCCCAGAAGCAATGGTTTCCTTTGCTGCAAGCCCCTGCAGCTCTTGTAGTTCAGGACCACCTGGTGCCTGGCATAGAATCGGCACTGAGTCACTTTTTCTTGAGCCCTTACACTGACCAGTAGCTAGGGAATATGGAGGCTCCACTTGTCCCCTCAGTGCGCATTTCTTGAGCACCTACTGCATGCAAAGCACCATGTTATTCCCTGGGAAGAGGGCAGTGAACAAAACAGACTTGGTCCCTGCTCCATGGCCCATATTAACATTCTCACTAGTATCCAGCCACTAGTTAAGAATGCTGTCCATATGTCTGTCTGTAGGTTTTATGATTTGATCTCCACTGTATTCATTGAGTTTCAGTTCACTGAACTGAGTTTATGCCCCGGTGACCACCATTAGGCCTTTACAATCATTCTTTCTTTTTAATTGAATTTATTGGGGTGACATTGGTTTGCAAAACCATATAGGTTTCAAGTGTACAGCTCAATAAAACATCCTGTGCACACGGCACATTGTCGTGCCCCCATCACCCCAAGCAAAGTCTCTTTCTTTTCCCATTCCCGCCTTTCCTGCTGGCTATCACCACACCGCTGTTTGTGTCTGTGTGATATATCTATCTTAATTCCTTCGCCGCCTTTCATCCAGGCCCCTCAATCTCATTCTTATAATGGTATTTTTATTGCTTATATATTAGTTTTAATTCCTTAAAGATAAAGATTTGGTTCCATTTGATTCGATGCATATTTACTAATTGCCTATCATGTACAAGCCTCTGCATTTTTATTACACTTGGGCCTGTCTCAGGATGACTAGGCGTAAAATACTCCCTTCCCTTAAGCTCAGCCCGGCAGGGGCAGGAAGAAAGGGAGGGTAGGTTGTACATTACGTGATGGTGCCACACCTAAAAGGACACTTGTCCACATCGTTGAGATGGTAAATTTATGCCTTTATAACCATGATCTCTGGGTGGATGGCAGCATATTTTCCTAATAACATCACTGTATATTAAAAATATTAAGAAAAGTTCCCCATGTATCAAATGAGTCTTCCCAGAGATACCTTTTTTAAATTTACGTAAAGACACTTTGTAAATCATTAGGCCCAGCGCTCCTTTCCTTGTCCCACCAGGGACTAGGACAAATCCTCTGATTTAGCTGGGCAATAGAGGAAGGGGGATGGAATCAGAGTGGATTCTACTAGGAGTCAAATAGTTAGAAACTATGCAAGTCAACCAGCTGTGTAGCTTTGAGTACATCCCATAACTATTTTGAGCTTCAATTTCCTCATCAGTAAAATGGGGATTACCCCCATCTCTCATGGACTTATTAAGATCAAATAAAGTAATTCTGGGACTGTGCTTTGTTCCATGTGCTTGGACTCAGTCAATGTTATTTCAGTCTGGTGGCCGATGGGGGCAGAGGTAAGGAAGGGGAGTGGGGCATGAACCTGCCAAGAGACGTTGTGGGA
This sequence comes from Sturnira hondurensis, assembly GCF_014824575.4. Taxonomy (NCBI): domain Eukaryota; kingdom Metazoa; phylum Chordata; class Mammalia; order Chiroptera; family Phyllostomidae; genus Sturnira; species Sturnira hondurensis. The sequence continues at coordinate 5,647,110 of NW_028081392.1, forward strand.
GGCAGCGTTTACTTCTGCGTCCTCTGGGTGACTGTGGGGTGAAGCCAGGGACCATTTTGTCCTGGGAAAGATCATCACTGAAGACTTGAAACTCCCTTCAATTTTAGCAGCACAGAGAAAGGCATTCAATTTTCCTTATTTCCGTCTTGGGGATTGCAATCTACATTTGCAAGAAAATGAGGGTGTCATTTTCCTAGTTTCCAGGCACCTTGGCTGATTCATTGCAGCATTAGAAGTGGTTAATGGCAATTGAGGTAGCAGCAGTTTTGGGCGGCAAGCAGGACCCTGCCAGGGACCCTGGGTAACTCTCAGGTGTTATTACAACCTGTCTGGCTTTCTATCGCACTCACTGGTTTTTCCATCAAGTTATCTGCCAGTCTCCTGCTTTCATTTCCTGGGCAGAGATTCAGAGGTCAGCCGGAAACCCCTTCGCATTGCTGCAGAGGGGCTGATGCATTGATTCTTGTGTTTGGATCTGATCGCAGATTGAAATTAGATTGCTTCCTCTCCTGGCTTAGGTTATGATAGCACTCTGTAGTTTGTGAAAATTTATTTACTGTGCATTTTGCTTCTTGAAAAGCCTGGTAATTTGTTTCTGTCCTCTACTCAAAGAAAGTAGGTCGAGGACTGGCCAGGATCCAGGGGTAATGAAGTGTTGGTGAGAAAAACACCACCCAGAGAAATGGATCTTTATTAGACCCTTCCTGTTGTGATGGGGGCAATATCGCAGTGCTCAAGGTGATGGGTCTCTGTTTCCTTATGGTTTGACTGGGGTTGGCTGATTCCCTCTTGCAGGGCCTCTGCATCCCAGATGGTGGAATGTGTCTAAGTTTGGCAACCTACATTCACCTGATGGAATAACACTTCCAAAGTGTGCATGCAACTGAGGAGATGGAGGGGGCTTAGCACTCAGTTGTAGGCTGTGTGTAGATTTGTATGCTCATTTTCAAGTTGTCTTCAAGCTCCTCCAGGGAGGATAAGTGAATAGAGGATCATGCTGTATCTATATTTGTAGGGAGCTTCCTGAAGCTCCAAGGCCAGAACCCTGCGACTGAAGCTTGTTACACAAAACAAAGAAAGAAACTGGGGTGTGCAAACCCAAGGGAAGAAGGATGGTTCCCAAATTTTCTCAGCTGGCAGCACCCTGTGTGTCTCAGTAATATTTTCATGATGCCTCTAGGTGAATGTGAGCCAGTGAGCGTGGCACACAGGTGTGCATGTGCACACACACACACACACACAGAGTTCTATTCATTAAGTAGTTAGATCCAAATAAGTTAAAAGTATTTATGTCCTAAGAATTTAATGGCCATTTGGAAATTGAAAGAAAATATATTTGATTAATATTTTAACCACTGTGATGACTACAAAGGGGATGTGTGCACCATGGGCAATATACAACGTCTCTAATCTTGGAATCAGATTGGACATCACCACCTTTATCTCTGTTCCACACTGATTTTCATACGGTGCTTGCTTTTTATCACAACAACTGGAATTTTCACAGAGGCAGGACACAATTAAGAAAGATGTAAATGATATAATGTTGAAGTTGAGGGCTATTTTGAGCTAGCAGTTTGCAGGGCATTTGACAACTGTTGAGTATTGCTTTGTTTTCCTCAAAACTTTAATATACTTTAAAATTAAATTTGAATTAAATCTAAGTTAATTTAAATCTGTTTTAATTTTAGTATCCCATAGTGCTTCTCTGAGTTTTCTCTAGTGACCGCAGGTGTGTTGGCAGACAGTTTGGGAACCTGGGCCCTGGGCACAAGATGCTCTCAGACAGACCACAGCCGGGAGGGGGAGAACTAGTGCTTGACCAGTTGGCTGTCCTCGCAAGCACTTCCAAAGTCACCTATGACCTACTGCTCAGCAAAGATACCTGAATTCATCCATGTTGCCTGCAGTGCACTGGCTTCTGTGATTCCAAAGGGTGGAGTGAACTCAGGCTATTCATCATAACTAACCTATACAGAGTTCCTCATTGGCAGCTAGCTCTCCAACTTTGCCCTTGAGGAGAACGTCGTCTTTTCCAGACTCTGACAGGCTCAAGATAGATATAGATTCTAGGACCAAATGCTTACAATTCAGATTTGACATTTTTCCGGGTAATACTTCACTTTTCTTGGCACAAATTAGAGTAATTGCATTTAGTTGAATTTCTGCGTTTAAATAATTAAATTAAAAATTTATTTTTCACTCTCCATGTGGCTCTTTCTGAAGTGTCACCGTTTTCAAGCCCAGCAAGAATACCCGAGTGCAGAAAGACTTCTGTGCACACTGGCAACGGACTCCTGAAGTGCAAGCTCTCGGAGAGCTTGAGGCCTGAATGGGGATCCTTTAAATGGAAAAAGGCCACTTTGCATCCGACGGAATGAAATTCCCTTTCCAGATTTACACTTCTGATGATTTTGGTAAATCTTCATGTTACAAATTGAGTGTGAGTGACTAGATGTCTTTCTGTGGTAGCCCAGGGCCTGAACACATTCTGTCAAGTTTATTATCCAAGGAAGAAACTCTTGTCGGCCCCTAATGGGTGTGTGGTAGCAGGTGGGAATTGCCATTGAAGAGTTGGGAAACCCTAAATCTCTTTTCATCGGATTTGACTGTTGGTGGCAATATAGAAATGCACTGAAGTGTTTCTAACAAAGCTGCCCTCCCTGCCTGGCATTCAGAGGGGGAAAGAGGGTATTTTGCACCATGACAACAGGTGACCTCTATTTGGAATTGTCAACAAACATTAATCGGCCTTCTAAAACACATATGCTGTAATGTAAGAGACTGGCTGCCTGAAGGGAGGGCCCGGCATTCAGCAACACTGGGGCAGTTCTTCCAGGATGTCAGCAGACGTGGTTAATTGGTAATGATTAGGGCCGTCTGAAAGCCGATTCCCTGAGTTTGGAGAACACATAATTGTTGTATGTAACCCAGAGCGGCCTTGCTCTTTCATCTATATGAAGAGATCAGAAAAGAGAGATTTGCGGCTTAGGTTGCCCCAAGCCACACATAGCAGGCTTAATTTTCCTTTCCAAGGGAATGAAGACCGTTGTTGTGACTAGTTCTCTGTGGCTTATATGGCATGTTGAGGTCACCTGCAAGTTTTCGTTAAATGATTGATTGACTGAAATTAATTATTCTGTCAGAGCTGGACTGGAGGTAAGATGGAGGACACCGATAAATACAAAAGCTAAAGCGATTCTTATAAATGCATTTATGTCTCTTTCTATTTAAATAAATCAGACAGAATACATACATCCTGGATGGTGTTGGGTATCTCCTCTTCATTTTGCTCTATAGCCCTAAGGTATTTTCTTTCAAATTCTGAAGTTTTGCCATGAGTGGCCATTCATTTACCTCCAACTGTAGGTTGTTTGAACCCTTTGTCATTTCATTCCTTCTAACCTTTCCACAAACACCTCAGCCCCTGATAAGAGGCTGATTCCAGTGACGGCCTGAGATTAAATCAACTGAATTCAGACAGTTGTGTTTGAGCTAATAGCCAAGCAAGTTGGGGAATGTGTCTGGTGAGTTGGGGAATGGGTGGAAGCCAGGTGTTTGTTTGCTTCTGAATGTCAGATTTTGAAGGCGTGGAAACCACCATGTAGGGCCCTTTTTCAGAGGGCAGTGAAAGCAGCTGTTGAGTGACAGGCTGTCTAAAGTTTGGGTTCTTAAATCCCATGAAGAGAGTCGGTGACAGTTAAGGAAATGCCAAAATGACTCTTTTGATTACCTTTCAAAGGACAAGCGATTGTCTATAATTGATTTATCCAATTTCCAAGGCACTGGAACAAAGGCCTTTTCCCACATGGGTTCTGAGGAGCACGTAGGTTGCAAGGACCACTTCTTTAAGTGGCACAAGGTTCAAAATGAGCAAGAACACATTGGAAGTGCCAAAAAAGACTCATAAGCAAATTGGTCAAGATATCAGAATTATAAACCTGTGCTCTGAAAGCATGCCTCTTACATCCTGTGCCCTTTGGTGAAAGTATGTGTGAATTAGGTCTGCCTAGTCCTACGAGGATTAGAAAAATCCCACAAGGATTAGTTAGATAGTGATATCCTTGCCAAAGCCATCGCTGATACCCATAATGTTAGAACTGAGAAATACCCAGCAGTCACTTGGTTTGCTGATCCTCAGAGCCTAGTGTGCCCTTTTAGAATTACCTAGGGTGCTTGTTAAATATTCAGATTTCTGGAACCACCTCCCTAGGTATTCCACAGAGTTTGGGGGTCTTCTTCTGATGCTGCTGCTTTTTAACAAGTTCCAAAGTAAAGTTACAGGTTAGCCCCTTTGGGTAATATGGCCCCTCTATTATCTCAGAGAACAGATGGCTACCAGGTCAGCAGCCATAAGGAATTACAAACAGTATGAATCTGGATGTCCCAGCCTGTTGGGAACCCCTATGCCTGGTTTCAGGAGTTGTAATTGGCCCCCATGGCTAAGGCTGAGTGTATGACCTCTGGAATGTGAGCCACTAAGGAGACAAAGCTTGTCTCTGGCAGCAAACACTGCTTCTGTTTCCTCCCCTGCACCCAATGCATGGTCAGTTAGTCAGAGATGGGTACAACCCCTCAGAAGAGGGGCCACCTAAGCCAGACATGATCACTTGGGAGGCCATCATGGAAGGACTCAGGGTCTGCAACAAAGAGGGAGTGATGGACCCTCACCCCCTGGCTATTTTGACATAGCCCAGTCCCCATGTCCTCTGGGAGAAGCACATCCTGGCTCTAATCCACTTAAGCCTGAAAACCTCTGATGGGGAAGGCGGTGCAGCCCTTTGCCAGCTAGAGTGGGATCCAGGGTGATCAGGCCTAAGAAAGAATATGTAAAATCCTGTGAAACCTGCTTTGTTTAGAATGCTCTCATTTAAATGATAAGGGTCCAAGCAAGAAGTTTGTTCCTCAAAGTTTTATGGCTCTTTATTTGTCTGACCCTGACTGAAAATAAGCCCTCCTGGTTCTTTGAATGCTATCTATTGTTGGATCCTCACCTGTATTCTTGTGCAAACGAACCCAATAAAAGCCCATTAAGGAAAAGGTTCTTAGCCCTTCTCCTTTGAGAGATCGGCCACCTTTCCTCCCCAAGCAGAGCATGTCTTGGTAGTTTCACTTCCATCTGTGGTGAATGGGGGGACTTTGCAGGCAAAGTGGCCCCCACACCAGCCCTCTCAAGGCCCCTGTGTCCCAAGGGTCCTGTGTTTATCACAAAAATGCAGAATTTTCCTATGCTACCACTATTCTCTCTACTGCCTCTGACTCCTCCTCAACCCTGTAAGTAGCACCAAGGCCAGAGCCAGGGTGTGGTTGCTCTTGAATTAATGCTCCACCATCAAGCTCTTTCCTGTGATGTGAGTAATAAGTGGCATCTCCACATCTGGTGGTCCTTCAGGTAGTTTTTTTGAATATCATGAACGTAAGTGCAGCTCCCCAGTTTGGAGCTCCAGTGTTTCAGCCCCAACTTCCAGTTCCCTTATTTAACAAATGATAAAACCAAGGGCTGGGGAAGAGACTAGTGCAACTACTCCAGTTCACAGAGCTCTCTGAAAGGCCGTGGGTAGATTGCAGATGGGATTTTGGGGGTGAGTAACTTTTCTAATCTTTAAGCAAGCCATGACTGTTTCAATACTAATCATTTTTAAGGGATCCCAGTCATTGCAGGCATGGCCTTGTGGGTATCTTAGAAAATAAAGTGATTGAAATAGAGGGGTCTGGAAAACTGCAATTTCTTGATGGTGGTTAAAATTTCATTGACTGGATAGAATTAAATCAACAAAAGAATATTCATGTAAACTGTCATAAATTGAGTTAAAGAATTCTGTTATGGAAGGAAATTCTAAGTACTTCTTTCCCAGCAATATCTAAAAAAGTAAGAGCTAACTTGGAACTCTTTATGCTTTTTCCTGCTAGGAGATAAGAAATGATATCACCTCTCTAATTTATGAACTTGTGACTTATTTACATAGAGCTCAGATTCGTACTGCTGTAAACACAGTGTTTTATGGGGTTCAGTGTGGAGCCTGAAAATGTACGTAGATGTCCAATCACTTCATGAACTTTATGAGCTTAGTGCCTTACTTTATATCTGAAAGCAAATTAAGGACTTCATATTATCTTTTTTTTTAAGTACCTTCCTCCTCTTTTTAAATATGTATGGCTTCTATATATGGCCTATAAAATGTTTTGGAAAGTGGTCACCACTGAACTAGGACTAGGATTGCATAAATATTTAGTTATAGATATGAGTGTGTTTCTTGAAGGTATACATATGTCAGAGTTTCCTGAGCTGTTCCTACAAAGCCAGGCCTATTAGTAGTGTGGTGCAAGATAAAGGAAGCAGTGAGCCAAGACAGAAAAGCATCCTTGCCTTTGCTGGGTATAGTGCTGCTTTAAGTTATCACTGTGTTGGTCCTGTTCTTACCAAAGTTAAACAAATCTTTGATTGGAAACTGTTTTCAGTTGTCATTGAAAGTAATAATTAGGTCTCCCTGCTCCAATCGGTCTCTTTCAAGGTGGTTTTCAAGTGCATGTCTGGAAAGATTCTGTATTTAGAGGTCAGGTCCTTTACTACGCTGACAGGTAGTTGGTTTCATGTGGCCAATCATTTTCTCTGAAGTTCAGCTGGAGATGGTTTGACCCTTTCAGAATTGTGTTTTGTTTTGTTGTTGTTAATCTCAAATATTACTGATTGCATACCTTTTCAGGGGAGAGGGAGAACTGAGATGGATGTACTATATTTTTATGTACTTCTTTCTGGTTGCTGTGCCATCTTCAGTGGCAGTGAACAGAACATATGACCATGAAACGTAAATAGAAAAAGGGGGATCTGTAATTTTGGGACAAAACTGTATTGAGATATACAGAGTGCCGGGCACTATGGTGAGCACTGTGTTTCGAGTGGACCTCGGGAGTCAGAGGTCTAAACAGACATTAGAGTGAAATGTGATACAATATATATGCAAGAGGAGGCCCCTCAAAAGAAGAAGGAGCCAAATTTTAACTGGGGCTTTCAGCAGAAGCAGTGGCTCGTGAATAAGAAGGAAGAATCTATGAATACCTTGTTTAGCCTGAGAGCTCAATCCACACTTGATGTTTTGGTGGTAGACAAGTGAGAATGGTCATTCTGGCAGAGGGTAGAGTCTGTTCAGAGGTATGGAAACTTGAGAGGACGTGACATGTCAGAAAATTAGAGCTACGCAATATTGCTAGAGCATCATTTACAAGGAGGGTGAGGTTACTGCTGAATGGGATTCTGAGCTTGACCTTCACATAGGCTTACATGTCTATGCATTGTCATGCTTCTTTGAGAGTTTGATAATACTTAGGGACACATAAAGATCTTGAAAAGTGCAAGGTCTCATGTCAAGTCTATGAGACTTAGTTTCTTGGCTTATGAGGTAGTTGGAAAACATTAGGCCTTATCCTCTCAAATGCTTTAGTTATTCATTAGAGGTGATCTAGTTTTTAGCTTAATTTGCTTTGGCAGATCCACAATGGGTCAAACACCTGCATGAAAAACCTAATATGTACTTCTCATTCAGATAATTTGACTCTAGGTCCCTGATGGATGTTATGTGAAGCAGGAGCTCCTTAGCAAAAGATTTCACAAAATGCTTGGTTAAACAAAGTTAGAAAGGCTTTCTTTCTGTTGGGCAGCCCAACCCTTTAATGTGCCAAAGTACATTATCATCTCCAAGAGGATGAGACATTTCCTGAAATTATTTTTTGTGTGAAAACTTTTTCCATAAACCTTTTGTGAAACAAGAGTTTTCTAGAATGTTCTTAGAGGAAGTCGCTCTTGTGATTCATTTAAACAAGTCTTCTGATTGTACATTGAGTGGAATTTCCTTCATCAAAAGTAGTGCCAACTTAGTTACTCAACTGCCAATGAAGAAGTTGAAAATCAGTCCATTCAGCAAACACAAAATGTGTCCCCTACTAATTATTTGACATCATGTTTTTGAAATAGAGGGTTGCATTCCTCCCATTCTAACTGGTCACTTTTGCAAAGACATAGCCCCAGCCTCTGGTGGGCAGCATGGGGTCTGTCAGAAAGGTTCCAGCAAAATACAACTCTTGTTGACCTTGTACCATTTAAAGTCACAGAGCTATTAAAGCTGCATCCAGGGCATGTAGAAGAGCTGTGACTAAGCATAATGTGCCTTTTGAGGGTGACCATTCATTTGTCCATCTAATTAGCGCTCAGCACCTTTGACTGCCCACCCGTCTTTAAAAAAAAATCTGCAGCATGTGAAGCTTTGGTGCTTGGATTGCAGGGCTCAGATGAAAATCAAGGCCTGGCCTTGTATTTATGGAGGTTTCTTCTTTCCACTACGTCTCACCTATTTCCTCAGCCCTGTTCTCAGTAATGCCTGTCACAAAGAGCCCCATAAATTTGGCATTTGCAGCTATAAGTTTGTCATTCTTTTCTTGAAATAAGATCAGGGCACTCTTATAAAACAGCAGAGGGCTGAATGTGAGAGCAGCCAACATATTGTTGACTGATTCATCTGGGGCATTTAGTTCTTCAAAATGGAAAAACAAAATAGAGTCTAAAAAGCAAACACAGTAAATTAAAAGAATGTTATTCTATGCATAGAACAGCTGTTTTAATACTTGCTTGGTAAGGTCAGATGACTGACCCACTTCTTTTAGGTTAAAATATGTCTTCCTTTAAGTTTATTATTAAAGACACATGGAGACATTTACTTTGGTCTTCTTGTCAGCATTGTGCACATTGAAACAAACGCCATTTGAATTTGGTTTAAATCCACTATTTGCATGAAAATGATAGTTAATTCTGTTCATGTGACTGTGATTATTGTTTAGCTAAGAGGACCCTGCCATTGTTATCCTGAAGCCAGTGGTCAGTCACAAAAGATTGTACAGGTGGTAGCTGTTCGCTTTTAAGCAACTGCACAGCTCTGTTTTGCCAACTAGTGAAATGAATGAACAGGAAGTGAAAGATTTAGTGTCTCCTTGAAGGAGGGGATATAGTGATCCACTGCAGGGAGAAAGCTCCACATCAGGCCTTCTTTGCATGTTGGATGCTCATTCTCTCATTTCTTCAGCAAACATAAATGCCTGCTCTATGTTTGGGTCTGGACCATCCATTACATAATTACAAGCTCTAGAAGAGCTTGGACCCCACAGAGAGATTTTCAGCATAACTGAAATCTCTATTAGCTTTGAAGTCTGAACCAGAAGTCTTCTAGCCCACTTAAGATTTGTCCATAGTCCCAAAGCTGCTAAGTGTTCAGAGGACAAGAGTCTGAATCTTGTGCCTCTTCTCTAGCCTTCTTCATATGCTGCTTCTTTAATTTTTTCTGCCTGGTACCAATCACTCAGCAAATGTTATCAAGTGGCTAGTTTGAGAGGAGTACAATGCTGGGCCAGATGGCCCTCCTGTTCCTCTTGCTGTGCTTTGGATGTTGTGGATTCTCCAGTCAGTCTCTTCCTGTCTGAAATCCTTAAAGCCCAAAACCAGTTCTATTGAATATTTCATCTTAGAACATGTAATTCTGTTTTATTACATTCATCGAATTGTATTACACCACACACATAATAAATATCTGTTGAGTGAATGACTGATAGAATGCATTAATGATCTGACCATATGCCAACTCAGGACACTGCTCATTCTGTCCCTTCTGTGACATGTGATTATCTAGCTATATCTCAAGCTGTCTCCTGGTAATGGGTCCCTGGCTACCTTCTAGGGCAGCCCATTTACACATGGTAACTCCAACCACAGAATGGCATTTCCTCTTTGTAAACCCCAGCTCACTAACATCGTTGCATCTAGAGGACCCCAGAATACATGACTCCTCTTTCACAAGGTCCTTCAAACATTGCAGGAAACCTGGTATAGGTGCCTCATATCCAGATTTAACATAATTCCATCAGCTGTGTCTCATGTGACACAATTCCCAGATGAATCTCCATCTTGAATTCTCTTATATCAACATGGTTAATTTTAGCCACTTTCTAATGTTGAGTATGGGCCCAGAACTGAACATCAGTATTTAAAGATGGAATGAGCAGAGTAGAATAAGGCCAGAACATTGCCTTCCTTCATCCCAACTTCTACTTACATAGTTTTATAATTAAATATTGTACTGTTTGTTTTTATATTTTATTTCTACAAGTCATGCCACTGAGTTGATTTATATGAACTACTAGTCATCAAAACCAGTGATTTTCATCTGCAGATGATTTATTCTTTCTGGGAATAGTTAGCAGTGACAAGAGACCTTACTGATTTTCAGTAGTTAGGATGGGTGGTGATATTAGCATCCACTGGGCAGAAACCAGGTGTGAGGCTAAAATCCGACAATGTGTGGGATAGTCTCCCACAGTAAAGAACTATCTGTTTTGAAATGTCAGTAGTGCTTCTATTGGGAAAGTCTGGTCTAAACTATCTGTCCTTCCCATTGGCAGCTCATGGAACAGACCTTGATCCTCTGCCAGTGAGGTCTCTCAGATTTTTGAAAGTGAGTCGGTAAACCTGTTCTCTCCAGACGAAGCCTCCTCAGGATTGTTGTCAACCATTTCCAAGACTTCCACTGCCTTAACCTGCTGGCGATCTGCCACTTTGCAGTAAGACCGGTGATCCCATAAATGAACAGTGCTTTGGTTGGCATCTGACACCTAGGACAGAGCTTCTCAAAACTTCACTCTGCACAGAAATCATCTGGGGATTTTGTTAAAGTCGGGCTCTGATTTATGCAGGTTGGGGTGGGGTGGAGACTCTGCCACTCTAACAAACTCCAAGGTGATGCTGAGGCAGAAGTTTTGCCAATGGGCTGCACTTTGAGGAGCAAGACTCTTAGCAAGTTTCCTATTGGCTTTATTTGGACAAGGGCTTTTCTGTCCCTTTAGTACAAGTGTTTGAGGCTGGGAACTCTGGCTCTCACCCTGGCCATGTGGTGTGACTGGGCACTGTGATGCTATAAAGCTAAAAAAGATAATGGTCTGCTAATTGCCAAGCACTGTTGGCAACTCACAGGTCCTCACTGCCTCCTGTTGCAGGCTGAGGAAAAACAACGACAAAGCCATCTCCTACTTAAGAGCTGGAGATAGAAGTGACGGGGAGCTCTCCCAGTCTCAGTCTGGAAGGAATGTAATATCCAGTTGTGAGTTGGTTTCTCCAGGTTATGCATATGTTTGTTTATAAATTATCCTAGAAGTTCCTTTTCCTCTTTCCCTTTATTGTAGAGTGTATTTCTTTTAAATGACAGGTTTAATTTTTCTCCCCTCTCTGTGTAGATTTCATGGATGATGTGGCTTAATAAATCAAACTGATTCCCACCATTGTATCAAGACTCTTTAATCAGTTCTTTGAATTAATGCAATCAAATGGTTGGATTCTTACATTCATCTCTATATTTACAGCTGTGTTGTGCTTTTTTATTGTATTGGAAGAGGAATATCTTCATTCACAGCCAAAATAAAATAAATCTAGGCAAGTTATCTAGTAAACTGACGAGGCTATAGGGTGTGTGCTATGTGTGTTAGTGTGTGTGTGTGCGTATGTGCACAAAACACAGAAGTCATCAGCATAGCTCTCACATTAAATTTTCTGTTGGGACATCAAATTCAGGAAGTCAGTGTTGTATCAAGTTCAATGATAATGGTCTTGTTTTATCAGGCCATTAACCCAGGGGTTCTCAAACATGTTGAAACACGGTGCTCCTTGATGAGTACCCTGCATTTATATATGTTCTAATTAAGAGCACGGGATCTGGAGTCAGACTGCCCTGAGAAAATCCCAGTTCCTCCATGCGCTGGCTGTGTGACTCTGAACATCTTACCTAACCTCTCTGTACCTCCTTGGCTTTAAAATAGGAATAATATTACCATCTCTCATATAGAATAGCTAAGATTAAAATGATAGGCATTTGGACCCATGACAAGCATATGACAAGTATTTGTTATATAGAGACTGTTACTATTACCCAAGGCTTAAAACAGCTGAACATGTCATTTTCAGGCAAATCAGAAATGCTGTCTTATAGCACATTTTCTCAGAGACAGCAGTAAAAGGCAGTAAGGATATAAGGAAAATAACTAAAGGACACACAGAAAGTTGAAGAAATTGTATTTTTACAAGGTTATTTTCCTCCCACAAATTCAGAAACTAAGTCTATTACTGAGTGTGATTCCAGGAACCCAGGAAACACAGAACCCAGGTGGTGCTGGTGCAGCGTGTGTGCGTCAGTCCTGCTGCACTTATTTTCTCACGTGCTTTGAGTCCATAGAGATGACACACATCGAAACCTTTTTCTGATTTTACAAGATCAGGGCAGTGCACTGATCAGTTCAAAATACTATGTGAAGGTATGTGGAGGAAGACCTGCTTTTTAAAACATGGTGTGCATGCATGTGAATGTGTGTGTTTAATGAAACGAATGGTAGATACATTAGGGAGTGATTATTCTAATTACTAAACAATTTATAAGAGGGTTTCTTACAATAACAAATGGCTTCCACTTCTACTCTTCTTGCCAGCTTTTAACATGGTTCATAAACACAAGAGCTCCATATCTTAAAACTCTGATGGCATTCATTGATCTAGGTGGACAAGTTTTTGTTAATTTGCACAAGGGAAGGCTGGGCTGGGATGTATCAGACAGGTGTGTAGACATATGGAAACAGCGTGGTGTTTTAAATGTTGTTTCTTGAGTTTGGGCCAGTAGCATCAGCCTTATTACTAATCAACTTTGTCATAAAAATATACTTGTTACTGTGTAGTACTCTACATATAAATCGCTTTCGCATGCATGCTTTCCATTTATTCCTCACAAGACTTGTGTGATAACCCTTAGTGACCCCACTTTATTTTTAAAAAAACAGAAGCAGAGAAGTGAAATGACTTGTAAAAGCTCACCCAACTTGACAATATCATAACTAGGCCTAAAACTAAGTTCTTCTTCCTCTAAATTGATTGGTCAGTTTGGGTGTGTTTGCATCCGTGATGGCCACGTGCCATAACTGTCAGTGTCCTTTGTGTGGGACTCAGCACCTGCTACATTAATTCCATATCGAATCCTCATCTCTCATTTGTCAGAAGCATTTGTGTGTGTGTGTGATGTGTGAGATTGCCAGTGGACTTTATAGCAAATATCTTAGGTCAGAAGCTTCTTAGCTCCTGGAAACCAGTGGATAATCCATATAAAACTGATGGATTTGTTCTCATTAAGGGTTTTAGGACTGCTGTATCAGTTAGCTATTGCTGGGTAATAAACCACCCTTCAAAATTAGTAACTTAAAATAACAAATTTCTATTTATTTCCCATTGTACAGGTGGGCAATGTGGGTTGAATTAACTTAGATTGTTCTTTGAGTCCAAAACGCTGTCAGCTTTTGGTCTCCCTCCCAAGTCTGACTTGGGGCCCCTGCTGTGGCTTGTGTGACTGGGGCCTCTTTTCATGTAGTCTTTCATCTTTCAGCAGGTTAGTCCCAGGCTTGTTCACATGGTGGTTACAGAATTCCGATAGCAGCAAAACAGCAAACCCAATGCATGAGCCTTTGCCAGTCTCTGCTTGCACCTTATTCGCAACTATCTTACTCATCAAAGCAAGTCTCATGGTCAAGTTTAGAGTTAATATGAGAAGGAACCACCCTATGACATGGAGACAAAAAGGCTTGCGCAGCTTGGGGACCATTACTGCAACAGTCTACCACACTGCCATATCCAGTGTTTCTTTCCTTCCAAATTTTTTTAGGAAAAGTTATATCATCACAATCAACCAAGAGGTTCTTTTCTCATCTCTGAAATATTTTCTGATTGTTAATCCCTCAAAAGTCTGTCAACTCAGTAAACTTTGCCCTTTACAAAGCACTGGCTTCTTTCAGTGGTGCTGCCCTGCGCCCTCCCACGGGATGGCTTGGCATTAACAAATTGAAAGATTGGTCTTAGTCAGGGCTTTTCTGACTTTTTAATGATGTGCATGTAACTTCTCCTTGTCAGCTTTCCTTTCGGAAATGCATATGTTTATTTCAAATCCAGACACTGGAGTTTTCTGTTTGGGAAAGAATTTTAATGAAGCTTTATCAGGTGTGTTAAGCAATCTGAAGAGCAGCCTTTTGTGCCCAGAGGAAGCGTGTGGCAGTCAGGAGCTCCTTCAGAAAAGGGGCTGCAGAATGAGGGAAGCTAAACCTTCCTTTAATGATGTTTCTCTTTTTAAAACGTATGACTTTGCATGAAAGTTTGTGTCAAGGAGTTTAGCTCATGGAAGGGGAACTTAATGATGTGCAACCTGGAGGAGGCAGCGGACACTATCGATGATAATTCCCAAGCAGATGAAAGAGAATATTTCACGTTGCTGAGACACATGTGATTTCTTTGGATGCAAATAACAGAAAGAATGATGACAGTTATACCAGTTCCCTGCTTTTGGGAAAAATCACCAGCTTAGCAACACTAAATGGCAAGGCTTTTGTGGCTGAGTTCTTTCCCTGACTAATTGGAAACACATCTCTCTATTTTCCTGTCGTTGAGAAAGAACTACTCTTTTGTAAGTGATATTCAAAAGTATATGTTTCTAAAAACTCAGTCCTGTGCTGGGCTCTTGGTCATAAGTGAATGAAAATTTTTTCTAATGCCAGAGACCATGAATAATACTTTGGTGGAAACAGCCAGACACTGGAAAGTGATTTGTAGGTTTGGAGTCCCAACTTGGTAGAATCTCACCAGCTCTGCCTTTATGAGCCTATTAACTTAAACACATCCCTTCCCCTCTGGCCTCAGTTTCTTCACTTATAAAATAGAAGGATGGAGCAAATGATCCCAAAGTTTTCATGTCTTCCAGAAAAGCCTGTGATTTTGAAAGAGAGACAAATTATTACTTTTTGGTTTGGGATTAGATGATTCAGAGAAGGCAGTGTGAAATACTTACTGGATTTATGGCAGAAGACACTTCGTAAAATAAAGCAAAACAAATCCAGGCCCTGGTAGAGCTATCTATGCTTGTGCCCATCTAGCCATGTCCACCTATCTATCCACCACTCTCCTGTTTTCTCTATTGTTCCAGCCTAAGTCCATTTCTAAGATGTGATTGGTTATGGGGAAGAAACAAAACCTACCATCCTCTAAGGTGAATCAATACAATATTGGATTGGCCAAAAAGCGTGTTATGTTTTTTTCTGTATGATGGCTCTAGTAGCACTTAGTTGTCTTTAACTTCATTCAAAACAATTTTGTTAGATTGTACTGGGACAGCTGTCATATCAGCATGCGTTTTAAAAAACACTTATCATCAAAATTTGTGAATTTTTTGCAGCCATTTTAAAATTGAAGATGGAAGAATATACACAACATTTTTGCATATTATGCTTTATTATTTAAAGAAAGGTAAAAACACAGCTGAAACACAAAAAAATTTGTGCAGTGTATGGAGAAGGTGCTGTAACTGATTGAATGTGTTGAAAGTATCTTGCAAAGTTTCTTGGTACTAGTGACATTTTGGCCAATAATTCTTTGCTGTGAGTCTGCCCTATGCATTGGAAGATGTTTAGCAGCACCCTGGCCTCTACCCACTAGAAGCCAATAGCAGGAGATAGCCAACATACTCAAAATATCCAAATCAGCAAAGTTATTGGTGAAAATGAAAAAATGTGTCTTTTATTTTATAGAAAAAAACATAAGGAACTTTTTGGCCAACTCACATAGATATGGTTGAGCACTCTGGCTACAAGAGTGATGAACGTAACGGCATCCAGAAAAATGGGTAAGCTCCTATCTTCAGCAGTTTTCTGGCATAGTCTAACATGCTTCAGATACCATGAAAATAATACATTGACAAACGAGGGTTCCATAATAAGAAGTATTTTCATAGGACTTAGAAAAAAGGGAGAGAGGCTCATAACCTCCACACCCTCCAGTTGCCAATTGACCTTAGCACGCAACACAGGAGAGGAGAACCACCAGCTTCTCCCGAGTCTTTGGAAAGCTGTGATGTTCCTCCATTGATTGGGGTGTGGGAAAGAAGTCATCTGTCTCTCTGTAGCATGCCCTTCCCTTTCCCTCTCTTCTTCCCCCAAGTGCATTTTCTTTCTTTTCTCTCTTTCTTTTTTTGAAATTTAATTGTTGTTCAAGTATGGTTTTTGGTCTTTTACTCCCATCCCAGCCAACCAAGTGTGTTTTCTTTGCCTTTCTTTCTCCTAAGCTCCAAGGGCCTTTCTTCTGCCTCTGTAACTTGCTTCCTGAGTCCACGTAGCATAGCTGACTCACTTCTCCCACGGCTCACCTCTTCTACCTCTGTGATTGTGAAAATAAGCATTTGCTTGTTTTTGAAGAAAAATGTTGTTGAACCTATATGAATATATTTTGTGTAAATCTTGGGGTGAGAAGGCAGCCTAGAGGGGGTGCCTGTCTTGTCTCTCTTCAGATAGAGATATATCATGGGTTTTGATGTAGACTCAATTCTTTACACAAATCCTATCATCCACCACAGACATTTTATTTGATTCCAAGTTCAGTAATGTCAAGTAAAGTTTCCCAGACTTTAGTGGCTTAAAATGAAAGAGAATCATGTTTTTCTGTCTGAAACTGGAAATCCAAACAGTTGCTCAGTAAAAATGTTCAGGCATTTACCTTGTGGCTCAGCTACAGGAAATTGGGAAAATTGGGTCAGAAGCTTTTTTCACATTCCAAGTTGATAAAGGGTGGGAAAGATTGAAGAATTGTCCGAATTATAATGCTTCCGAGAAGGTTAGAAAATACAGTATTATTTTTCCCTAAATTACTTTGGGATGCAAGGAGGAGAAATTGTCAGTATAGTGTAGATAGCTTAATGTGGTTTCTTTATGTTAACGGTTCCAATAGGTAGACTACCTGAGTATGGAGTTGCTAGTCCTCATCATCACAAAGTAATTCTGGGTGGAAATCGATTGATGATAGGATATCCAGATCTTTGCTACTTTAAATGGGGTCCATAAACTAGCAGCATTAGTATCACCTGGAAGTTTGTAACAAATATGGAATCTTAGGCTTCCCCATAGCAGACTTACTGGCCCCCATCCCAGACCTACTGAATCAGAATTCACATTTTAATGAGACTTCCAGGTATCTCATATGCATATAGAATCTGACAAGCACTGTCCTAGATAAAAAATTCATTGGGATGTTGCAAGACATATATCCTCCCAATATTCTACTTGATTGAAAGACACATATCTGAATTTGTTACTTGAATGTGTTGATGGTAACCTAGGAGAAAGCGATTTTAACCTCCAGGAATTGAACCCCTAAATGGGACACCCTAGCCTACCCCTTCTGCCTCATCTACCAGATATCAACCATCCCAGCTACCCTTACTTTCTTACTCTTCCCTGAACAAGTTCCTTTTTAGGACTCTGTGCATTTGCTTGTGCTCTTCCCACTGCCTGGAATGCTTTCGTGCTCTTTGCTTGCTCAGTGAACTCTTGCCACCCCTCCCAACCTTGTTCACTGTCATCTTTTCTGGGACACATTCTATGTTTTCCCCAGATATGATCAAAGACCCTATCTTCTGTGCATTTGTCCCCCATTAAAGTACAATAGACTAGGACAGTAGAAATGTCCATTTCCCATTCTTGACCATGAACTCCTGAGGATTTTTTTACCTGTTAATTTTGTAAAAGATTTTATTTATTTATCCTTAGAGGGGAAGGGAAGGAGAGAGGGAGAGAAATATCAATGTATGGTTGCCTCTTGTGTGTCCCCTGCTGGGAACTGGCCTGAAACCCAGGCATGTGCCCTGACTGGGAATCAAACCATGGTTGTTTGGTTCCCAGGATCACGCTCAATCCACTGAGCTACACCAGCCAGGGCAGAACTTCTGAGGATTTGAACTCCTTTCTATTTCTTCTGTAACCCTGGCTCCTGATACAAAGCAGGCATTCAGTCCATACTTATTGCATGACTGAGTGAAACTAGGTGATTTGACTGGGAATTTGCCTTCTTGAGGTATTCTGGGAATTTCTTGTTTTTCAGGCAGCCGTTTAGGCTGGTTTTTGGTAACAAATGTCTAGATCCATGAGGCTCCTGAGTTGCAGACTGGGTCAGGGCTGATTAATATCTATCATCAAGTGGGCTGAGACCATCCTAGGGTCCCCCAGTGCCTGCTTTCTCCCCTCATGCTGGGCACCTTTATGAAGCAGCTGATTGCTCTAGATTCTCATAAAGTTTCTGCACTGAGGCTTGGATAACATCCTATGTCACCAATCTCCACCCCTCTTAAATCAGAAGCTAGTTACCTTCTTAAAGGACCAGCTACCATCAAGAGCTCCACAGAAAGTGCTTACATACGTCATCACATTGAGCCCCCACCACAGCTCTGTAAACATAGGTGCCATTATTTCCGGTTATGTGGAGGAGACTACAGCTCACAGTGGTGAAATAATTTGCTCATAGCAAGGTAGGTGTTGAGGCAGAGCTGAGATTCAAACTTGAGCCTGTCTGGCTCACTAATTGGTACTTTGAAATGCTGCTCTGTACCACAACAGAGGTAATGAATCAGCCGGAGAAACCCATGTAGGTGCTAACCTACCAGTGTACATAATTGATCAAAAGACTTGCTCTGAATAGTGCCCTGTTTTAGATACATTTTACCAGAGAGAAGGGAATAATTACAAGTATCAACAGTAGATTCCTCTCTCTGGTCGATTTTAACTTTCTACAGCTCAGAACAGTCTTTAGGGTACTTTGTTCCTAAGATTAAGGGCCACTGCCACCAGACTCAGCCAGTTCAGGGATCTTACATCTTTGACACCATGCAAAGGGGTGGGACTACCACTTTGCCTTTAACTTTGTGCTATTAATTGAGACTGATTCCACAATTTTATTGATTCATATATTTTATTTTTGGTGTGGGGATGGGGTGGTCATTTAAAAAACAAGGATGCATTACTCCCTCACCAGGTACTTCATGTTTAGTGGAACCTCTTGTTACCACCCAACCAATCGGCTTCCTCCATTATCGCATCTTCTCCATTCCCTCTGTGAGGTACCCTAACCGCTGTCCGTGCTTCCTCTACTATGTCCGTGCACTTCGTTCCACTCTCACCAAGAGACAGTTGTGATTACTCCCGAACTTGTTGATGCCAGTTTTTCTGGTATAGTATTATAAACAGAATGTAATTAAGTATTACATAAATCAGTGAACGTGGGTACAAGACAAAAGGAGCTGCTGTTTCTATGAACACCAACCTACATGCTTTGGAAAGAGGTCATAAAGGAAGTATAACTTAGGAGGGGAAAAAAGGACAGACAAATGATATGAGTGAGGGCAAGAAAGCTAAAAAAAAAAATCTAAAGAAGACGGTGCACAGTGTCTGCCTCTTCAAGGATCTTTTAAGCTCCATTTCACTTTGAAGAAACCCAAACTGGATACTGTGGATGAAATTTCATAAGTACCCCAGGTAAAAAACAAAATCCAAAACAAAGTGGCACTCTCCTCTGAGGGCAGCCAGCAGGGAAACAGGGCCTCACTCCCAGAGTCCAGTGGAACTTGGTTCTATCCACAGCCTGAAAGAGCCTGAGAACAGATTCCCCACCAGAGCCTCCACAAGCAAACCCAGCCCAGCCAACACCTCGGCTTTGGCCTTGGGAGACTAGAAGCAGGAGATCCAGCTGAGCCTGGTGAACTTTTGACTTACAGAAATGTGAGATAACAAGTTTGTGTTGTGTTAAGCCACTCAATCTGGCGTAATTTGTTACAGCAGCACTGGAACACAAACACAGGAACTGTCAACTCCACTCCCGTTTGCCTGTATCAGGATCACCGTTCCTATCTTCATTACACACTTCCCAGCCTGTCATTTTGAGCCCTGCACATCAGTGCGGCCTCAGCATACCTTTCGAAAGTTAACCTCCAGACAAAGCCTCCTCCCCAGTCATGTCCTTGGCTTCACAACTGCCTGTACCAGTCCAGGCAGTTGTGATCTTTTGAGGCAGGTCATTTCCTTCTGCAAACTTCTTTCCCTAACCACTGCAGCCTCCAGGGGACTGACCGACTGTGTTGCCCATTCAGCTTCTGCCTTGTCTGGTAGTGCTGGCTCTTCTCTCTTTTCTTTTCTCTCCAAATTAATGGCACACTTTTTAGCAGCAAGGCGCATGCACATGCACACTGAGGCGTTCTGTTTCCTCTTTATGCCCAGCACAAGAATGAGCACAATGTACATGACCATAAGCTTTTTTGAATGATTGGCTTTTACCTGAGAGAGCTGCACGAACACCCTCAGAGTTCTTCTGTGGGTACTGGTTCCTCTCTGGGGCCATTGCCTCTGGGCAATGATTCTTTCATTGTCAAGACAATGATTTGGTATCTTCTTCAGTTTCTTGTAAGTAACGTCTTTAAATGATCTTGGTACCCAGCTTGTGTTCCAAAGGCATGTGTCTCCCTGCACACAGAGCCTAGCCCTTAGGTTTGTGGCTGCTTCCAATACTGAGATGTCATCTACAACACTTTGGGAGCATTGACTTGGGTCCCCTGTGTGTGAGAGGGGACCTGCAGCACCACGCCAGCACAAGAGGACACCACCCAGGGAGAGCTGGCAGGGTGTTGGGGTGAGGAATAGTAGCCAGGGAATATATTGAAATCATTTGATTTTTCCCCCACTCTAGCTATCTATTCTTCATTCCATGCTAATGGGATAATTTGATCGATGAATGCACTGGGAAAAGGCAAGAGAGGCATAAAAAAGTGTGTAAGCACACAGCTACAAATGAGTGGGCAGATTTACCACCTTCTCCCCAGAATCAAATCTGTCTGCCATCCGCACTGGGTACGAGACAGGCAGATCCGAGCTCTGGCTTAATTACACATAATTTGGGTGACAGCTGAAATGCAAACCTAAACATTCAATCAGTTAAAGATACACAAAATTAAACATTTCACACAGTGTCCAACCCCTTCAATCTTTATTAATACTTTAATTATGTTAATTATACCATGGTTTCAAGCTCTGCTACTACAACAAGCAGGGGGTGGAGGTGAGGGAAAAGGCAGGCCTCCGAGCAATGCAGCTAAGTAATGAGTACATTTGAATTAAAAGTATGAATGGTATGCAAAGTAGCACAGAAACACAAATACATAATCCAGCAGTTTGCCCACCCTGCTCACATTCCTTTACTCCATGATGGCTGGCAGTGCTCCTGGAGGGTGGGCCCAAGTCTGACTCACTCTCTGAGTGCAGTGTATATAGTAAGTGCTCAGTTAACATCTATGAAGTAATCTGGAATCAAAGGTGGTGGTTGTATCCATAGAGATTGAATGAAGAAAACAGGTATTTGTGAAATGTTTTGAAGGTAGCAGGGACCAAAATTATCATTGACAGTTGTTTGTAGATGGAGGGAAGTGGTGTGGGAGTAGTGTGGGTGGGGTTGGCTGCAGAGAGATAGGAACAGAAAGTGATCAGGCATGCAGAGGCTCACCATTGCTTCTTTGGAGTTATTTCAGTTCTCTGGGATCATTTCCCCCCTCCACCTCTGATGAATGAAGAGGAGGAGATCGGACCTTAATGATTTTCAAATTGTGTTCTCTTGGAATCCATAAAGGTATGTCAGGAACTGCCTTATGTATGTGTGTGGGAAGGTAGGAGCATATTGAGGGAACTACTCTGCGTTTATTTATTATATATTGGATGTCTGAAATTTTCTTTGTAAAGGTTGATAAAAAGTGGTTTGAAAACTCCAAGATGTGATGTCACTTTTAAACTACCCACCCACTCACAGAGCAGTCTCCTGTGCCCTGCCTGTGATGGGGGTCTTCCACCGTCCAACACCCATCCTGTTCTGCTTTCTTCCTGCGAATGTGGGTCCTCCTGGCTCATCTGCTTTTCTAGTCCTCATGTGATTTTATGTCTTGTCTCCCATGTCTTTGCTTGTCTTGTACCACCTGTCCAGAGGTCCTTCCTCCCTCTCTGAACCTAACAGCATGATAGGTCACTAAGCCTGGGTCTGGGAAGTCTTAGACTGCACCATTCAATGGTGCTTTCTCTTCTTTCTGAATTCCTATGTCTCTCAGAATCTGACCCACCTTTTCCCCCACCTTTTTTCCCCTTGTGTGTGAGTCTTAATTCCTGACTAGATTATCAGCCTCTCCAGTTAGGAGCCATTCAGTTGTCTTTTGTGGTTTTTCTCTGTCTTCACCTCACCCTGGACACACAGATGACTACTGAATAAATCCTACTTACCTTACATATCTAAGAAGTATTGGAAATGGGGGTTAACCGCGTAAAATGAGGTAATAATCTAGCAGGAGAGAATTCAGTTGTCCAAACTAAAATAGTCAATAACTGTACTCTAGGTTTTTGACTTCATAGTTTACTGAGCTGAAACAAAAACACCATTTGACTGACTTGTGCAAGATACATTTTTAGGCTTCAGTAGGCTGACATGTACAAAATCAGCAGATGTTTTTAACATTGCTAGAGAAAACCTTGGAGATCTGTACATAGGAAGTGGAAATGCACTGCTTACTTCAGAGAGTTTCTTGGGTTTGTTCTTGATGACACCTGGCTTTGTGACTAGCCCTCTTGCCAGGTAGCCTTAGCTAAGCTAAGGATCTTCAGAGCCATACAAATCATCCTCATATTCTCTGAGATCATCAGTGTAATTCTTCATGGAGCACAGAATTGGCATTGGGCCTCTTCATCAAGGTCTTGGTGGCCAACCAACCTTGTTATCTTGTCACTTTTTAAATCATGAATCCCACAAGTTCTGAGCATGGGAGCTAACATTAAAAAGGCACCACCTCAGTAGCTTCTTTGTCCAGAAACAGAACAGCAAAAAATTCTTGGTATTACAGGACCTCAGTGAGTATCAAAAGGAAACATAACCCAAATCCATTAATTGACAAATATGGGCTGAAATTTTCAGCCCATATGTTGTGTTTTTTAGAGTGGAGAATACAGAAGGAACATAGGGCATGATTTCTGCCCTGCAGATTTCTGTTTGCATGGCACAGAACATAGAAACACAAAAGTACTATAAAATAATGTAAAAAATGACCAAGTAATAACTGTGGTTCCCAAGTATGATAGGAATTCAGAGGAGGGAAAGATCACTATGGAAAATTTAGAAAGGGTTAGGCTTTTTTTGGAAGAGAGCTGCATGGATACCCTGGGCCACCAAAAAGGTAAACAAGTAGGTCCTGGAGAAAATTAAACCCGAAACATCACTGGAGCCCCAAGTGGCAAAATGGAAGCTGCCCCACATTGGGTACATATGAGAAGGCAACATTCTTTGGAAAGGACATTACTGCTGGGCGGGGGGTGGGGGTGGGGTGGAGAAGCAGCAGGAAACAAGAAAGCTCAAATAGGAGATGGACTGACTCTGTAAAAGAACCATAGGCACGAGGCTACAGGAGCTGAGCAGGACATGGCAGACATCCCTCATGTACAGGGTTACCAGGAGGTGGAGCTGACTCAACAGTATGTAACACACACAAGGTCCAATTTCTTCATATGCAAAGATTCTTTTTATAATATTTCCTACTCATGGGCCTCCATGTTTTGGGGGTGAAGTGTCTGCCAAAGTACATTGACTAAGCAATACTTCATCCAAAGCCCACTCAAAATATGAGCATTGCCAATTAGTGCTCCTGACAAACAAAGAAACGATAACTATATGGTCCATACTGAATTAATGGTAATTTCAGCCGATAAGCAAAGATACTTTGTGTTTTCAGTAGCCTTTGTATTTTATCGCAAGTGAGAATATGTTTTGATGGACATTTTTGGAGACCAAAATTCACTTTAAAGAAAACCCGTTTACCACATCTGGGGGACTACTAGGGATCTGCAACCCATATTGGCAATCCTAGCCAAGGCGTGTGCTCATAACCATGGTAGAAGTAGTTGAAATGGTGAAAGACCAAGATCAGCATAGATGGAAGTGACACAGACTTTGCAATAACTCGGACTTGGTCAGGAAATGGGGGAAGGAGGAGGTCACAGCAATGGCCATAAATTTAATCTCTGCAGTGTACCATTGCTTACTATTCTAGGACCTACCACCTGACTGTCCTTTCCTTTCTAGTTTTGTGAGCTTTTACATACGGTACTTCCACGAATGTATCAAATTGAACCATCATTTTCCAAGTTGTGCTGTCTTGTATCACACCCCCAAAATGTACCCTAAACTTAGCATTTGGGTTTGACACAATATTCAAGAATTTCCTATTCCTTTAATTACAGCTACATCTTTTAAAAACAACATAGGTTCAAGGATGTCACTAGCCAATGTGAAGAGGTATTTTGCATTGGCATCTCTATCACTGTCTATCACCAAAGGTGTATCCTTCTGTCTGTAATCCAGACTGTAATAGGAGATCAATGTGTGTACCTTGAGTTATGAATGGAAGACACCTGACTTTGTGATTTCTCTCAACATATTGGTTGTATCCATTTAATAAAATTAAACCACGTATCACTTGAGAAGATAAGTAATTATCTCAGTTAGTTGTTATCTCCTCAAATTCAAACACATGACATCAGGATTTCTCTTGAATGGCAAAGTTATAGATGCAGTGGTTAATGAAACATCTTTTCTAATCAAATTAGCTTTCATTTCCTCAATAGAGGTTTTTAACCTGAAACTGGCTTTGAAACATTGTTTCTTTTGGCAGTCACCTATGAAAGAAAAGATAATGTCCCATCAAAGGATCCTCTAGCAGTGAATAATTATTCTTTGTTTGACTGCAAGTGCACATTCCTGAAATAATATATTCGTAAGTTTCATAAATTATTTCAAGATGTATTAAAGAGCTTTGGAAATAGTTCTTCTCCCTACAGGAGGTTGCCAAGAATATGTTTTGTCCTTTAAAATTTGAAACAAATTATTATTCACTGGGGAAACATCACCAGAGCTTCCCCCAGCTCTGGCTGACAGGGACAATTTGAAGTAACCTGTTAATGGTAATGCTTTTAAAATTTAGAGATACTCTAAGCAGAGTAATTTTAAAAAATTAAAACCATAGCTAAGGGGATTATCTTGGAGGTCATGCAAAGTTAGGAGCCCTATACAATTACTTGAATCAGGGCTTGGATTCCAGCTGCCTGGGTTACATGTTACATCATGGGCCCACGGAGGTGAGAGAGGCACAGATATGTCTCCAGTTGAATATCACCTGAATGCTTCCAGGCATAATTCTCCAGAGATTTTTAGCTTGGCCATAAAATACAGCATAATATAGCACAAAGGCTACTGTACTAGAGGTTAGGAATATGGAGTTCAGTCCCAAAAGTCACATAACATTTTGAAAAAACACGATTTCCTCATCTGTACAGTGAAGGAGTTGGTTTCGATAACCTCCCTTATCCTTTTTAACATGAACATTTCATGCTGTTACTGCAAGGTGCTCCTTAACTGAATATTTATGGAATGCTTGCTTCATGAAAGCCATTTATTCCATATGACATATACTAGCCAAGGACAATTGCTGTCCACTTGGACTATCATTTCCAATAGCTCACTTTTTGTTCCATCTGGTGAGTAACATCTGCATTTTTGAAGAATTGTTGAGTAGTGGTTGTGGCGTGGGGCGAGCTTCATTTCTCCATTTGAACTGAAATCTTTTTGCAGAAAGCAAGGAAAAGAGAAGGTAAAGAAAAGTAACATTCACTTGGATACTCACAATGTGTCAGGAGCTGTACTGGGTGATTTCATAGCTTTGATGATCTGTTATTGGCATCAGACGCAGTGCTGGGAACACAAGAGCTCTCAGTAAATTCCACCTGGATTGAACGGAACCACCTGCTGCATAACTAATGGGGCCAGAGCTTAGGAAATTAGTTTCTTTGCAGCTGTTCTTACAACCTGCCTGTTCTTCTTCTTCAGAAACCTAATTCTAAAATATCCTCTCACAGCCAGTTAAAATGGCCAATTAGAAGCATTTGGGTGAGAATGTGTACATAAGTGGATAGTCGGGGGACACCAGCCAGTGCTCAAAGACATGGGCCTAAGCTGTTTCTCTCATCAGTCTGCTATTTTACACCTTTGCGTGAGCAGCGGACAGAGTGTACAGAAGCAAATGCTTTTGTTTTAGGCAGTGGGATGAACATGTGTGGGCTTGGCTCTTCTTCTGCCCCTAGGAAGACTCAAGGTCTGTGTTGAGGGATGGAAGGTGTACTCTGCCAGAGATGGTAAATGCGGGGCATTCCCGCTGCCATCCCCAAGCCCCCAACAGTGATGGCTAATTGATCAGTTAGGAAGCCCCAGCACTTTCTCACTGAGTCCTTTCAACAGAACTCTCTCGATGGCCATTATCAAATGATAGGTATTGGTACAGAAGATGAAATGTATTTGTCAAGACGTGGGCTAAATCTGTTTGTCAAGATGTAGTAGATTCTTTACAAAATGCGTGCATCTGTTACATTTTTAGGTAATTCAATGCCTCTTCAGGCCCATAAAAGGACTTTATAAAAGTACACAATGGTAATCATTTTTCTTCTATCTCAGAAGTTATCTACATCCCAATTCTACTTAACTACTTTGTTCTGGAGAAAAGAGAAATGGGAAGGAATGTTTTATAAATTGATCACATTATAGATAGACTTATTTACAAAATTGGCATAAGTGAGAATAGCTTGATAAAATGTGCATGCATATCCTAGAAGCAGCAGAGTAGATGTACGTATCACAACACAACAAATCTTACCTGAGTGAAGGAAGGAAGGACAGGAGGGAGCAAGGAAGGAAAGCAGGCAGGTATATAACAGTATGACTAACGTAAATTAAAATGACATGAGCTCAAACAAATGAGAAAAAGAGAACCAGAGACATGGAAATAAGGGACAAACTGACAATGACTGGTGGGGAGGGGATAATAGGGGAAAGAAGGGGAAATGTCTGGTCAAGGAATATGTAAAAAGGACCCATGATAATGGGCAACAGGGTAAGGACTGACTGAGGGAGCAGGGGTGAGGTACAGGGCAGGAGAGAGCAGTGGAGGAAAAATTGGGACAACTGTCACTGAACCACAATTAAAAAATTACATGAGTTCAAAACAATAATAAAATTTCTTTAAAAAATGGATCTGCCTTTTGGCCCAGTCATTCCACTTCTGGAAATATATACAAAGGAACCCAAAACACTAACTTAAAAGAACATAAGCACCCCTACGTTCATTGCAGCATTATTTACAATGCCAAGATATGGAAGCAGCCTAAGTATCTATTGGTAGATAAGTGGATAGAACAACTATGGGACATTTATACAATGGCACACTACTTAGCCGTAAAAGAAGTTTTACTCTTTGTAATAGTATGGGTGGACATGGAGAACATTATGCTAAGTGAAATAAGCCAGTCAGAGAAAGACAAATACAATATGATTTCACTCAGATATGGAATCTAATGAACAAACTGAACTAACAAACAAAATAGAGGCAGACTCATAGACAGCAGGACAACAGCTAAGAGGGAGGAGGAGTAAATCCCTGTTGGAGGGGCTGAGCAAAGGGGAAAAGGACTCATGGACAAGGACAACAGTGTGGCGACTGCCTGGAAGGGAGGGAAGTATAAGGGGACTAAATAGTAAATGGAAAAAGTACAAAAAATAATAAAATATATCAAAGTGTTGACTGTAAAAGAAAAGATTGTTAGTTTTTGGTCTATTAAGATGAAGAAACTTGTTAATCAAAAGATACCTTAAAAAACAGAAAAGACAAATTGCAAACTAGAAGGTATTACAATTAACAATGGATCAATATTAAAAGTGTATAAAATATCCCTATAAACTAATAAAAACTATACACAAATAGAAAAGTGGACAAAAGGTAGAGACATTTTGCAAGGGGGAAAATATGTTGACCAATTAACATGGGAAGAGGCATCTACAACATTTTTAATGATCAGGGAATTGTGAAGAAAACACAGTAAACTATTTTTACACATATAACTAACAAAAACCACTGTCAGTGTTGAGTGTCAGGGAGGATGCGGAGCTACAGGAGCTCCTTCCCACTGCCGATGGGGGAGAACACATTTGTGCTGTGCCCTGGAAAATTATTTACCTAAAGTTGAATCTTAGTATAGCTGATGCCCTAGCAGTTCCACTGTGGTACATGTATGGTGGGAGATATGTAAAGAAAGCCCTTGGTATTATCATTTTTAATAGCAAAATCCTGAGACTGTCATAGGTAGTTTCACCGGAGCATTATACAGCAGTCAAAACAAATACGATGACATGTGATAGCATGGGTGCATAATGCAACGTTGTATAAAGTGAAAAAATACATTTTTCAAAAATTCACATGATAACAAGGTCCACATGGACCATATTAAAATCAGTGCCCTTGAGGTGGCAAACGAGAGTGGGAAGTGAGGGTACAGGGAAAAGATTTTTGATGTAAATGTATATACATGTAAATGTGTATGTTAATAAATGTGTATGCATGAATATATATATACATGCATATAATAAGACTGTATTTTTATGTTTTCCTCATGGTTTATTTGTGTGGCTCAACTGAGATACAGGAGTACCTTTGTTGCGTGATTGAAGAAATTTTGTAGCAAAGGCCTGTGTCCCAAAACTGCATCCTATATACATAGAATCTTAACCTTCAAACTCGACATTAACATTTAATACTTTAAAGACAAGTCACTGTGTCTTCAGGAGAGGCCTCTCCATTGGCCATTAGACTAGACTTTCATGAGGCCTCCTCTGGTGAATGGATAACTCTGTGACAGAACCGAACTGGAGGGCAGGGCTGTAAGAGTGATGAGGTCTGGTGGGTGGCAAATCCGGAGCTGCTCGCAGAGGAAAAGCATTGCTTGCACGGAGGACATGACTCAACCCCAGGGACCCCAGAGTACCATGAGGACATTCACACTGTAAATCGGCAAGAGGGGAAGGGGATTTTCTTTTCCATTACTTTGGTATAGCGTTATCGTGCATCAAGGGGAAATAGCACATGGGGAAAGGGGTATAGGCGTCACAGGGCCATGGGTAGAAATGGGGATGCATATGAAAAAGTAATTTTGGCTTTTAGCAATTTTACCTCGAGCACTGATTGAGATTTACACTATTGGTAGGAACATTGTCTGTTTTTACTTTTTATTTTAGAATGCAAACTGTGCATTTCCCTTTATCTCTTACCTCTGTTACCTATTTCTATAGGGTACATGATGTCGATTTTTTAAGGGGGTAGTTTGGCTCTCCCAAGTTTGCTATTTCCAGACGTAAGAATTCCAAGCTTCTACCAGGGTCCTTAAGGAACACCGTCCAGGCATGGCGATGAGAAAAAAGGGCCAAAGACAAGGATCTGCTGATATCTTTGTTACCTTCCCTCCCCGCAGAGTCTCTCCCTGCTTACCCCATAGTTTTTCATCCTGACGGGATCCAATCCAGGGACGTTCAGTGGCAATCACTTCTGGAGTTGGGGGTCCTGGCAGGCACTTAGAACGCCTGTATTTGCAGCGGAGTTGGCTATTGTAATACTTAGTGAATAGAATTTCATTAGGTCCTTATCTGTGTGCAGTGAGGAAAAGAGGTCCTTTTACACAGTGCTTGTAATGGAGTGGAAAATTGCATTCCCCCCTTGCCCGAACAGTGCCATTAGTGGAGAGGCAGACTGTCTGCAGAGAGCGGGAAGCCACCTCGGGCAGTGAAGGGCTGACAGCCCAAATGATGGCAGTGCCGAGAGACCCGGAAGATATTAAAATAAAAACAGGTTGTGTTGTTCTTTTTGTCCTGTAGCAGTTCTTCCCTGCAACGCAGGGAGTGATTGGATTTGAAGCACTGAGAAAAACATGTTAAGTACGAAATTGTTTAAATAAAGTTGTTTGAGGTTGAAACTCTCCCCCAGGCATGGAGGGGAATGTAGTTAAGCTGCCTACAACTTATAGCTATCCAAGAGGCAGTGTGTGTTTTGAGCCAGGTAGGTAGGCAGAAAACCTGAAAAGTGAAATGTGCAGTTAAGGTCTCCTTTTTGATCCTCCAGGTGGGTCCCAGCCCCACTGGGGGGCTGGGGGCTGAGGCACTCAAATGGCCAGTCAGTGGATGCAAGTCCCCATTTTTATTTTTCCTGCAGTCTGAGAATTGTAGGTGAGAAGAAAGCTAAGAGGCATAATGAAAAAACAGCAGCAACAACAAAAAACAAACCACAGCAAGCACATCCACTCAACTCTGGGGAAATTCTTATTCCTACACTGGTAGAAGGAGAATTTCTTCCTCTGAAGATTGGTGTTGGGCATAGTCCCGTAGGAACAGATGCACAGTGGAATGCACCAGGAGCACAGGAGGAAGCAGGTGTGAAATCCCTTCGTCAGCATCTAAGGCACTGGGAAAGTAGAGGTAGGGAGAGACCCCTTCATTTCAATCAGGGAATCATTGGGATATTTGATATTCAAACTGCACAAGACCTCCAGAATTATCTGTTTGAACCATTTCTTCTAAGGAAGAGGAATGTCTTTCTTCTGAGGCATAAATATCAAAACAGAGTCCCCTGGGGCCCTTTTATAGATGTCTCTTCAAAGTCTTTTCTCTGTTCACTCATCTACTGTTTGCTCCAGCCCCATCTTCTTTCATTTTCTCTTTGGGGGGGATTTTCTTTCACTTTGGACAATCCCTTGACCTTAAGCCCTATGCTTTTGTCTATCAGACATCAAAGATTTTGGGTGAGCAGATACCTGCCAACCATCCTCTCACCTTACGTGTCTGTCCCCTGGCATCTCTTATTTGTATTAAGTCAGAAGTTAAAAGCTGTGACCTATGCATTAGGAAGACCCCTCAGCATTACAGAAGTTACTAAGCCCTGTCCTGGGACACTGCCAAATATAATTTTCAAAAAATAAAAATATATGACTCACATGAATGCTATAGGGACACATCTACTATAAATTATTACTATATTTAACTTAGTAATGAGGGTACCAGTCATATGGTAAAGTTGGTCCAAGAGGTTTTGAGGCCTGGCTATTTATAGAGTTAAAAGTAATGTTAAACTAGGATTTCTAGGTTAGATAAAAAACTGATCAGCGCCCTGGCTGGTGTAGCTCAGTGGATTGAGCGCGGGCCTGCGAAACAGAGGATCGCGGTTGGATTCCCAGTCAGGGCACATGCCTGGGTTGCAGGCCAGTTCCTGGCAGGGGACACACGATTCATTGTGTGTCCTCGGCAGAGGCAACCATACATTGATATTTCTCTCCCTCTCTCCTTCCCTTCCCCTCTAAAAATAAATAAATAAAATATTTAAAAAAAAAACTGATCAATGTCCTACCTACAAAACAACAAAATCAAATCTCTAGGACTTTTTTGTTTGTTCGTTTTTGCTTTTTGTTTTTGTCTGGACAAAAATCTACAATTTAACATGTGACTTTACTGTGTCTGGACTGTAACCAAATAGTAAACAGCAAAGTCAAGCATAAGTATAATCTCCTGAAGATTTAAATAATGCTTGTAGTGATGTAAGAAACATGCAAACCTGTAGAAAAAAATTTTGTAAGAGTTTATTCAAGCCACACTGATGACATACCAGCAGCAAATCTTAAATGCTCTGGAGAATGACAGTTTTCCAGTTCATTTCATGCTTTTGGAACTAAGGAGGGAACATAAAACAATTACACAAGGGTGAAGAAAAAAAAGTACAGGGCAGTAACCAAGATCCTGCATTCCCTCAAGGGCCAGTATGCCCCAAGGGGTCCCAGAGAGAGGAGTGTTCTGGTGTTTCAAAGGTGTGTCAACCTAGATGCCCAAAACAGTGCACAGGACTTGCTGGAGGCAAACATACACCTTTCCATATGCTGAGGAGTGACTGCCCTCCACGACCTGCCCAGGTAGGAATTTAAGATCAAATCAACCTGTGAGTTTACTTCTGGTCAGATTTATTACAGAGTCCCATTTATTTTTGTCCACACTTGGGAGGACCTATCAAATAATGCTACACTATGCCAATGAAAGGATGTTCTGCCCTTCCTAGTACCCCCTTGCTCTCTTATCTTCAAGAAGATTGAAAACCTAATCCCAGCATTTCAATCGGTATTTCTTTGAAGTGCTCTGGTATTTGATGTGCTTGGTTCTGATGAGAGTCTACTGTGTAGTAAAAGCCCAACTGGTGTGTTAAGTATCCACCAATTAATTTCACTTCTAACACATTTATTGAGTTGTCTAGGCACTGTGCCAGACTTTAATGTACACCAGTGAATAAAGCAAACAAGATTGTGAGGTTCAAGATAAGAGAAATACATATGCTGAAGCAAAGAAATTACAGAATGCATGTCACATTGCCTTTGCCTAGTATCTGAGTCCCAGGGTGGTGTGGATTCCCCAGGTCTCTGCTTCAGTCCATTTGGACAAGCAGGATTTATTTACGTTTTAACCTCAGGAAGCAACTTCTGCTAGCTTCAAACCTTCCTTCTGCAGCTCTCTCTCCTCTTTCAGCCTCGATGGGCTCAAAGAAAGTCAGGGCCTTGCTGTGGATTTGATTTTGGCTTAAAGAGATACTGTGGCTGGTTTGATCTATCCAGACCACTAAAACTTTCTCCGTATCAGCAATAAGGCCGTTTGGCTTTCTTATCATTTGTGTATTCACTGGAGTAGCGCTTTTAATTTTCTTCAAGAACTTTTTCATTGTGCTCCCACCTTGGCTAACTGTTTGGCACAAGAGCCCTAGCCTTTGGCCTATGTCATCTCTAAACAGGCTTTGCTTACGAAACCTAATCATTTCTAGCTTTTGATTTAAAGTGAGATACCTGTGAGTCTACTTTTTTACCTGGATACTTAGGAATCATTGTAGGGTTATTGATTGGACTAATTTTAATATTGTTGTGTCTCAGAGAATGTGGAAGCCTGAAGAAAGGAAGGGAAACCGGGGCTCAGCCAGTCAGTGGAGCCTTCAGAGCACACGCATATGTTTATCAACTGAGTTTGCCAACTCACGTGGGCATGGTTTGTGGTGCTCTGAGACAAGGACAACAATGACGTCAAAGATCACTGCTCACAGATCATCACTGCAAATAACACAATAATGAAAAGTTTGGAATAGTGTGAGAATCATTATACCGTGACACAGAGACATCGTGGAAAAGATGCCACTGGTAGACTTGCTTTACACAGAGTTGCCACAAGTCCTCAGTTTGTGAAAATGATGTGAAAAACATTTCACAATGAAGTGAAATGCAATGAAATGAGGTGTGCCTACACTTGGCTTTCAGAGCTCCCTTCGTGCCTACTGTTTCTTGACAATAGACAGCCTAAAGTAACTTTTATGCCAAAGAGAAGACATATTCCAAGGGAGCCGATCTGCTCTTCTGTGCCCCTTAGATTCTGCCAATCCAGTGAGTGAGCTTTTTTTAAATATATTTTATTGATTATACTATTACAGTTGTTGTTCTATTCCCCCCTTCATTCCACTCCACCCGAACACTCCCTCCCCCACCATTCTCCCCCCTTAGTTTATAACCACGTGTCTCAAGTTCTTTAGATTCTATATTTCCCCTACTATTCTTGCCCTACCCCTATCTATTTTCTACCCACTGTCTATGCTATTTTCTGTACCTTCTCCCCCCTTCTCCTCCTCCCACTCCCCTGTTGCTAACCCTCCATGTGTTCTTCATTTCTATGGTTCCACTCCTGATCTAGCTGTCCTCTTGGTTGGCTTTTGTTTTAGGTGTGGTTGTTAATAACTGTGAGTTTGCTGTCCTTTCACTGTTCATATTTTTCATCTTCTTTTTCTTATATAAGTCCCTTTAGCATTTCATATAATAAGGGCTTGGTGATGATGAACTCCTTGAACTTGACCTTATCTGAGAAGCACTTTATCTGTCCTTCCATTCTAAATGAAAGTTTTGCTGGATAAAGCAATCTTGGCTGTAGGTCTTTGGATTTCATGACTTGGAATACTTCTTTCCAGCCCCTTCTTGCCTGTAAGGTCTCTTTTGAGAAATCCGCTGACAGTCTGATGGGTACTCCTTTGTAGGTGACTGTCCCCTTATCCCTTGCTGCTTCTAGGATTCTCTCCTTCATTTTAGTCTTGGCTAATGTAATTATGATGTGCCTTGGTGTGTTCCTTCTTGGGTCCAACTTCTTTGGGACTCTCTGAGCTTCCTGGATTTCCTGGAAGTCTATTTCCTTTGCCAGACTGGGGAAGTTCTCCTTTATTATTTGTTCAAATAAGTTTTCCACTCGTGGCTGTTTCTTTCCCCCTTCTGGTACCCCTATAATCCGGATGTTGGAACGTTTAAAGATGTCCTGGAGGTTCCTAAGCCTCTCCTCATTTTTTTGAATTCTCATTTCTTCATTCCTTTCTGGTGGGATGTTTTGTTCTTCCTTCTGGTCCATTCCATTGATTTGAGTCCCAGTTTCCTTTCCATCACTATTGGTTTCCTGTGCATCTCCCTTCATTTCAATTAGTTTAGCCTTCATATGTTCCTCTAATTTGTGACTATAATCAACCAGTTCTGTGAGCATCCTGATAAACAGTGTCTTGAATTGTGCTTCTGAGAGGCTGGCAATTTCTCGGTCACTTAGAGTTATTGGCTCTGGGACTTTGAGTTCTTCTTGCGCCATCTTTTGGGCTGTTCTTGCCTGTTCCATAGCAGGATCAGAGCCCTAAGGTGTTCACTAGAAGAGGGCAACTAAGTGGCCGGGTTGTGATGCTGTATGTGGGGGCAGGGTCAAAGAGGAACAATGGCGTCCCGTCTGCCACCTGCCACCTCGGCCCCCACTGGTGCCAGAGCTGCCACCGTCACCAGGCCCACGCGTTTGGTCCCACTGCACGGGAGTGTGCCACCACTGTCAGCCCTCGCCCCCTGGGGCCTGCGTGGTCTGTCTCACTGTGAGTGAATGTGCGACCGTGGTCAGTCTGCCCCACACCCTGACTGGGTCCAGGCCACTTGCACGCCTAGGTCGGGGGATCTGTCCTGCCCGACCTTGCTCGCTGCTGGCTCTGCCCCTCTTACCGTCCCGTTGAACGGTTAGATGTAGTCGGACTTCCGTATAATTCAATTTTCTGTCCTTTGGCTGTGTCTTTGTTCTCCAAACCTTTGTTGTATTCAAACTTGGTTGTGGGAGAAGGCACAGTGTTTCCACCTATGCCTCCATCTTGGCAGAAGTCTGGATCCTATCTCCAGTGAGTGATCTTGGTAAATATGTCAGTAAAATAGTCTGAATTACTGGCCACAGACCTGTCTGTCTGTCTGTTTGCTTATTTATTTATTTATTTATTTATTTATTTATTTAAAGATCTTGAAAAATCACTCTAAAACTGTTCTCAGGCAAGAGCTATAAAGTCCATCGCTTTTTGGTTTTCTTCCCGTTCCCTTGCTCCTCCTCTGTGATGGACAGCTGGCTCCATTACTGGGCACACGCCACACCGGTTTTTAGTTGGAGTCTTGCTTTCATTGCAAATTACCCATTTTCAGAAGGCAGAGTGGGTAAACAGTAGTAAATTTCCTGAGACCCAGAAAGTTTTAGGGTGATTATTTTTTTTCAAGGAGCTCTTGGCCAAATTATGATGCTATCCTTGTAATCACCTGAATTTCTTCTTTGAGATTATCCCTGAGAAGGAGTGACTAAATTAGGGTACTGCCAAGGAATCACAGGGCATTTCTCAGGTCTTCCACTATGTGACCTAACAGTGACACTTTGAAAAAAGAAGCGTGGTTAGCTTTAATATGTAATCAGCACATATGGTATTTTAATTAAATATTGGCCAAGTTTAAGACACTATTAGGCTGTAAGAAGGAAATAGAGGTTTAAGAAGACAAACTCACAGTCTGGTTAAAAAGATACTCACAGAGCACATAGCACCTGTACAACAATCAGTGTGCTCAATGCCTAGTGAGTGTACAGACTACCACGCTTCCAGGAGTTCAGTCAATGTGGACTATGGAGGGCCAGAAAAGTTCTTTTTTAAAAAAATTTATATTTAGAGGGGAAGGGAAGGAGAGAGGGAGAGAAATATCAATGTATGGTTGCCTCTCATGCATTCCCTACAGGGAATTGGCCTGCAACCCAGGCATATGCCCTGACTGGGAATCAAACCGCAATCCTTTGGTTAGCAGGCCCAGGCTCAATTCACTGAGCTACAGCAGCCAGGGCACCAGAAAAGTTCTTAATGGAAACTGTTGGTTGTACATTAATCTGTGAAGCATAAATACAATCTAGATAGTAGTCAGAGGGAGGTGTTGAGCATTTTATGGAGGATGGAAATGGGAAAATGGAAAGCAAAGCTTTTGATAATGATGCACCAAGTATGTCTTTGTGGGTGGGAGGCTTGGGTGGGTGGGTAGATTGGGGGGTGGCCCAGTCTGGGCTCAGGATTTTGTGGGGCTCCTCTTTCACAGCTGCTCTAGAAGTACTCAAAATGGGATGCCCTGTGTCATTAATATTGACCTGGATGTCCATCAATAGCCAGTCTTAAACTTCTAGTTTTAGATTGGCTGTTCTAGGTCTACTTGAACTGAGGGAGTCTGAGTTACCTGGGATTCACAAGACAGAAGCAGGGAACTTGCCCCTTCCAAAAAAGAGGGGCTGTTCCCCGTCGATGCAGTTCTCTCACACAGAGTAAAGGTTGCAGCACAGATTAAGCTGTTCAGCATTTTTGAATCAAATCCTACATACAGCATCCTTCATATTCAAGGTAATTGTATGTCTGTCTATAAATTCTGGAAGAATATACTTATTTGGGTACAATTTCAACTATAGTTTTTAAAAAGTAGGTAGAAGTCAGGAAAAATGAAAAACACAATTAATTAGATATTTATCCTTGGCTTAAATTAGAAAAATTACTAAGAGAAGCTATGAAAATTTCAATTAAAACAATGAGCCTTATTTTTCATGGTTAAGAGGGAAAAATGCGTGAGTAAAATAAATATATATTTAGGGATGACACCATCTTGGCATTTTCAGGCATTCTTTTCTAAATATATTCTTTATCTGAGCTGTCTTGCAATACTTTTAATATAATTAAAAGTACATAATGAGTGCCAGACTTGTCAATTTCGACAACAAAGTGCTGAAATTTGCAGTGAAACCGAGAGATCCATCTCCCACACACTGTAATGAATAGGTTCATAAAAGGAAAATAGTTTAATTACATTTTAGTTCATGGATTGTTAATAGGCTGGAGTATCTAAATTGAATAATGTGATTCTGGTAATAATTATGTGTAAATGAACTTGTTTAAATGATATTTTACAGCTTCTTTATAAAATTACAGCTAGAGGCAATCCAGTGATAGACAGACAAAGGCCATGCAAAAATTATCATAAACTATTAGCTTGTTTGCAAAGGGTTTTATGTTAATCTTTTAGTACTTAAAGCAATCTGCAATTAACATATCATGGGGAGCTGCCTCCGAGCAAAGGCATGCAAATTGAAGTGCTTAGATAAAAAGCCATTCATGTTGGGGGGGAAAAAAAGAAAGGAAAAAAAGGAAAAGAAAAAAAATCAAAGAAAGGGTGGCAAAGTGCTCAGAGGGTGATGGTTTTATATTTGAGATTAAGGAGGTGTAATGATTGTGTTATCTAACTATGGCTGTAATTAAAGCTTTTCTCCTGCAGACATGACAATAGATACCACATTGATTTCGGTGTTTTAATTGTGAAAGTCATTTTATTTCAGGGCAGAAGATATGAATAGCCTGAATCAAAGGGCTGGAAGATTGCTTTGTTGATAGTACTTGTTCAACAGCTGCTTGGCTGCTTAATACACAAATGTGGAGAATGCAGAGGGACCCAGGGAGGTGCTGGGTATTGTAATTCTCCTGCTGGTTTCCTTGCCTTTTATGAAAAAGGCGAGGATCTGAGTACTGATTGTAAACAAACAGCCTTTCATACCTCAGTGATGTTTTTCCTCCCCAACTCTGCAGGACAAAAGAAATCATAAGGGGCCTTGAACTAACTTTACTACTGCTCCTTTTAAACCACAGAAGTTTATGCAAAGTAATAAACCCATCCTTGCTAGGGGAGATAGCACCCCTCTAATGGAGAACAAAGTCTCTAAGTGGCTTCTGTAATTATTATCACAAAAGCTTTATGACAGGAACAGTTTGTAGGGAGTGATTGCATTATTTACATTAAGGTCATATCCACAAAATCTCACACACAGTTAGTCTGAGATTAGGACTTTCTTATCCGTTTCTATATACAAACTGCAGCAGGGAAATGAAGTGAGGGGTAAAGCATACAATCCCAGAGCAAAGAGAATTCTATAGGCAATTCTAGTCAAATGAACTCAGTGTGGAGTTTTTCAAAGTCTCACATTCTTGGATAGCTCTTCTATGACAGTTTAGAACAGAGTTGAAACCCAATGATTTCTACTTAATTCCATTATTCTATTGGTATATCTCTTGTTTGTTCCTTGAAATATCGAAGACCATATCCCAAAGAGCCTGATTAATAATAGTAGAACTGGTTTGAGGAAGGTTTGTCCCTTTAAGTGATATGGTTTAAAATAACCAGACACGAAGATGTTACAAACCTAACAAGAATAACATCAGTTAATCATTTGCTGATTTCTGCAATAACCATTTTTGAAAGTCTGTTACTAATTTCTCACAACAGTGCCCATAGAAGCTGATGGAATGATCTCTACTTTAAAAAAGAAACTTAGCCTCAGTGAGGCCACTTAAACTGCCCTGTCACAAAGCCAGCCAGGGCCAGAGGCAGGTTAGACCCCAGGAAGTCTGGTCCCAGACAAAGTCCACCGCTAGGATCACTGAAGCCCTAACAGCTAACAGCATTGTGGAGTGATCTCTGGTAGGGGTCTTGGAGACCCCTGCTGGGTCCTTAACTGTTTTGGAATTCTGGGTCCCTTTGTCAGTCTGGTAAAACCCAGGGACCCCTTCTCAGACCAGTGTTTCTAAATGCACAAAATCAAATATATAGGATTACAATGCAAACAAAGTATATTGAAACACTATAATCAAACTATGTGAAAACCAAATTCATGACTTACTCATTGATATGCTTCTTTATTAACGTAAATAAGGTTTAAAGGAGGTCTAACAGCTACTGTCATTACAAAGTAGTGGTGAATTTCAACAGTATTTTGGATTTCTGCCATCACGTGACATAACACTATCTGTGATTTTCATCAGTGATATCTTTTGCTTATCCTTATAATCAAAGAAAATGCTAGATTTCTTTTACAACTTAGTAGAAATAAATATATCTTTATATATGATATAAATCATATATGCAATACATATAAATATATTTACATATACATAGTTTCTTTCCTGTCAAAGTTTATCGACCCCCTGAATTCTACAGGTGTGAAAGGCTTGGGTTAGGGACACTTTTCATTTTTATATGAGGAAGGTAAGTCTAGAGAAAAAAAAATCATTGACCCAAGGTTATCAGTAATTTGTGATAAAATATAAATTAGAACTGATTATAGTTAGAGAACTTAAGGGAAGTTAAAGTAGTGTTTGTTGATTTCCCCCCTCTTTCCAATGACTTTGGTAGCTTTCGCTGATGTGCTAAGAGGGCTGCACCTTTCTTTGTCTTTGCAACCTTGTCTTTTTCAAAGTGGGAGCACCAGGGGCTGAGCCCCTCGGTCTCTGCTGTCCCTGAGGAGTGCCCAGCTCTGGGGCCAGTGGGCCGGGCTGGGTGGGTTCCAGAGAGTCAGTCACAGGGACTCCAGCACAAATGGCCTTGATGCCTATGAAACTTTGCAAAAGCAACCAACTTTCTTTTTAGGGGAGCAAGAGTACATATTTATTATACAACTGGTTTGTTTTTTTTTAAGTTCAGGCTATTATAACAAGATATGTTAGACTGGGTAATTTAAAGGACAGAAATGTACTTTTCACGGTTGGAGGCTGGAAGCCCAAGATCAGGATGCCAGCATGGTCAGGGTCTGGTGAAGACCATCCTTCTGGTTTCTTCCCTTGGTGGAGAGCTGGAAACAAGCTCTCTAGTGTTTTCTCATAAGAGCACTCAACCTATTCATGAGGGCTCCACCCTCATGATCTAGTCACTTCCCAAAGGCTCCACCTCCTAATACTGAGGATTAGGCTTTTGCATATGAATATGAAAGGGACACAAACCTTCAGAGCAACATCTTCGTGTGGCCTCTGCACATCCTTTTGCAGCTCATCCTCAGAGAGGAATGTCAGCAGTCTCTAGCCCCTTCTAGACAGGGAGAGAGAGGCTTCTGGTGGGTCAGCAACCGAGTTAGAATCCATCTGTGTCCTCACTTCCTTATGAGGTGGCACTGTGGTCCCCATTTTACTTGTTAGGAAACTGATGTTCAAAGAATGACCAAGATGGCAAGATGACCAAGCTAGCAAGATGACCAAGCTCACTATTTATTACGTGACAGAACTAGGAATTTAACTCACTTCTCTTGCTTCTAAATTCCATTTTTGTTCTCAGATCCTATAGCTCATACATTGAAGGGCTATGCCTTTAAACGGGTATGGCAAACCTGCTGTGTATACACCACTGCCCCATGTAGTCATGGGAGAGGGAAGGGTGGAAGGAAATACATAAAGATATCCTTGTCCTTGAGCCTACTTTCCTAATTCTCCTGATAGACGAGTAAAGCTAACACCAGGGGAGCAGGCAGAGAATGGTCAATGCTGATACTCTACAATACCAACAATATAATAACAGCAATCATGCTGATGATGACGATAGTTGCTAACATTTACTGAAGGTATGCTATTTTAAGCATTTTCTGTAAGTCCATTTGATCACACATTGCAACAAGAAGTATGTGTGGTGACAATATTGCCCTTACACCTTTATCCTCAGCAGGAAGGGCCCTGCCATGGGCCACACATATCGCAGGCACAGAAACACAGGGGTATATGTTTCCGTTACTGATTTTATAATAACACTTTTGCAGTCTTGATCATGAATTAAGCAAACAGGTATTATGGAAGAGGAGGGGTAAGCTCCACCAAACGGATCAACTCAACCCAGGCCTCAGGAGGCAAGGTTTTTCTTCCTCATATCTTACTTTGCTGACACAGTATTTTTAGGCAATTCTAAAGCAGTTCTCCAAACTGTATGCCCTAAAGAGAGGAAGGGGTATGCTGCCTCCTAGGTAATGACTTTGGGCAATTTGGGATGGCCTGCTTTCAATGAAAGCAGCTGCTTCTTTTGGTTTTAGGGGAGAGGCCATGATTTTTCCTCCTCCTTCCTAGTCTCAGCCCAGACTTCATGTCACTGTGTTCAATGTATTTCACTGGACTTCTCTAATAATGAGGAATATTTCCCCCTAAACTCAATCACCATGGCATTATCTCAACTAACAAAAAATGAACAGCAATTCCATAATATTTTCTAATGTTTAATCCATATTCTAATTTTCCCAATTGTCTCAAAAATATTTTTTTTGGTGTTGAGTTTGTTTGAATAGGATCTAAACAAGGTCCATATGTTTTATTTGGGTTTTACATCTCTTGATCTCTTTTATTTTTTAATAGTCCTTTTTCCCTTGATTCCCCCCCCCCCCCATCTTCTTTGTTTCTGTTTTTGTGCATTGAGTTGTATTTTTTTTTTTTTAGTGGAACCATTTGTCTTGAGAATGAGCTATACTCTGGTTTTGGCTGGTGGAGCCTCACCATGTCATTTAAGCTGTCCTTCTCTCCCAGGCACTTCCTTTAACTTAGTGTACATCAGGGGATTCCTTAGATTCAAGTGCCGTTGTTTTGCACGTGGTGCTGTACACTTCCTGGTGCACCACATTATGAGACTCACAGGAAATATCTAAGTGGGAGCTTCAGATGGGGTCTGCCTGATTCTTCCATGGTAATGTTTCCAATCCACCTTTCCCCTAATGTTTGAGCATCTTTTGAGGATGGTGACCTCATTTCAGTACAAGTTGCAGAATGGCAATTTCCTAATTCTAGTATTCCTCCTGTATGGATGTGAAGTTTCTTCTACATAGAAATAGTTTTTAAGCTTTATTTCCAAGCAGCAGAAAACTTGGTTTAAACATATCTCATGTGCTAATTGAAAATATAAAACATGCACATGGAGTGATGACAGCTGAAGTGGCCCCTGTAGTCACTGGCTGCCCCTCACCCTCTACATATATGGCAGAAGAGCCTTTGGGCTCAGGAAACATAACTGGGGTCACTCTGGTGAATGACACTGTTGTGCCCCTTTCCTGGTAGGGCTTATGGTATGGTATCTTAGGGGACGAAGTGTTTGCCTCCAATATCAGACAGGCTTGCCACTCACTAGCTCTGTGACATTGGGACTGTTAATCAGTCTTATTTTCTCATCTGTTTGGTGGGAATAAGAGGACTCACTGTATAAGATGAAGGTTCATCTTTGAAAATTTGGTGTGCTAATGTCTATAAAATGCTTGGTATAGTGTGTGCTATTTAACTATTCTTTAAAATGTTTGCTTGATTATTCTTATATAGTCAATCATTGTGTTCCTTCTGGGGGGCTGCCACAGCAAAGCACCACAAAGTGTGTGGCTTAAGGTAGCAGAAATTAGTTATAGAGACTAGTAGTTCAAATTTAAGGAGCTCACAGAGCATGGTCCCTCTAAGACTTTGGATAGAATTCTTTTCTTGTCTCTTTCTAGCTTTTGGAGATGACTGGAAATCCTTGTTTTTATTCACTTGTACATGCATCATGTCAATCTCTTCTTCTGTCACTCCAGGACTCTCTCTCCCTGTGTGACATTCTCTCTGTGTCTCCACATGTCTTCTTATAAGGACACCAGTCATTGGAGTTGAGGGCTCACTCAGCATGACTCTATCTTCACTAAGTGCACCTGTAATAGCCTTATTTCTGAGTAAGCTCACATTCTGCATTACTGAGTGTAGAAGTTCAGCTTACCTTTTGGAGGGACACAGTTTGACCCCTAACAATTATGTAATCATGTAGTACCAAGTTTTGCATCTTAACATGTACAAGGTTTTTTTCTGCTTTACTGTTGGATATGGCAGAGTGCACAGTTCTTGTGTTTTACTGTTATTCTGCCAGTTTTCTTTAAGATATGTGGTGCTCTGTAGGGCCAAATAAGAATAAGATGAGAAATTCTTCCAAATTTAGACCCAGAAAGGAAAAGTGATTAAGTTCTTCTCCACTTGAGCACACAGGGTGGGAACAAAAACCACCAGCCAGAACATCTCTTGTAAACACAGCCTTGGTGAGCCGTCCACATCTCAGAACTCCCCCTGGAGCACGGCCTTGGCAGGCACCCAGTGGTACTCCCCTCCCTATTAGGAGAAGCCTTGGAACGAACTGTTTATTTATCAGTTCTTAATTGAGTCGATGTTTACTCATGGTTGTGAACAGTTGATTAATTTATTGTAGAGTCTGAGGAGGCAGATAGTGAGGAGATCATTAAAAAGAGAGATTATAATAGAGTTCTCTGCATTTGTGGGTCCAGTAATAAAGATTGACTGATATAATTAGATGGGCTTAGAAACGAACACTATTACATTGTGTCTGAATCTTATTCGAATGCATTGGCCTCTTATCTTCAACTTATCAGGGGCTGGCTATAGGCTGACATCTGAGAGCTCTTTGACTCCTGCAAAAGGAGGACTGAACTTTTGAAAGACATCAACTGTTTTGATGTTTGGAGGCGATGGCAAGTTGCCTTTCCAGGGGCAGTTCTCTCTCTTGGTTCTTAGAGTAATAATAGCAGGACTGAGGGGAGCTTGACTTTCAACATAGTCACTAGCTTTCTGGAAAACTCCGAGCATTTGGAGGGATGTGTTCTCTCTATGCTGTGACTGTGGCTTCCT
This sequence comes from Sturnira hondurensis, assembly GCF_014824575.4. Lineage (NCBI taxonomy): Eukaryota > Metazoa > Chordata > Mammalia > Chiroptera > Phyllostomidae > Sturnira > Sturnira hondurensis. The sequence continues at coordinate 5,690,771 of NW_028081392.1, forward strand.
TGGGATCTTTATCTTGGCCAAAGCCATCCTTGAGAAAACAGATTAAAAAAAAACCCAGTAATTCACATGACAGTGTGGTGAGGACTTATATATAAGTAAGACAGGCATGAGTTTAAAACCTGTGGTAGTGAGTTGAATGGTGGCCCTCCCCAAATTATATCCTCATCCTAACCCAAGAAACCTATGAATTTGATCTTATTTGGGATAAGTGTCTTTTCAAATGTAATTAAGGGTCTCAAGATGAGATCATCCTGTATATCTGGTGGACCCTAAATCCAGTGACAACTGCCCTTGGCAGAAATGCCCAATGGAGAGACAGGTGGAGAAGAGAAGCCTAGGTCAAGACAGAGGCAGAGATTGGAATTAGTCCGCTGCCAGCCAAGGCATGCCTGGAGCCACCCAAAACTGGAAAATGTGAAAAAGGATTTTCCTCTAAAAGAGGGAGCAGATCTCTGCCAACATTATATTTCAGTTCTGCCTACAGAACTGTAAGAGAATACATTTCTGTTGTTTTAAGCCATGAAGATTATGGTAATTTGGTATAACAGTCCTAGAAAACTAATATTCCAGCTATATAACAAATTCCTTGTATGACTTTGGGCAAATCTCTCAATCTTTCTAAGTCTCCATTTTCCCATCTATAACATTTTGGTTATTACACTCATCACTCAGCATTGTGAGGACCAAATGCAATAAGCCATGAGCACTCACCCTACCCAGTGCCTGGTACATATGCATTCAATGCACGTCAGATTCCCCTTTCCATACATGACATTTCAACTTGAAATGTCTTTCATCTTCTATTCCTCCTAAAATGTTTATGAAACTGAGAGCCCTCCCCTGAAGAATTTTCTGTGCTTCAGGAGTTGTTCTTATGACTATCAAATTAGAAGAGAAAGTACGGCACAGCTGGTTATTTTAAGGCAGTTTGGTGAGAACATGTAGATACTAAATTTTTTATAAAAAATTCAGTTCATTGAATGCAGCTCTATAGTAAAGCCACTGAAGTCCATGTGGGAGTCACAAAGTGGCTATCCAGCGGGTTCTGTGTCGTTCACATGAAAAGTTTCAGGGTATCATCTCAGCCCTGAAAACAGGCAGCACGTGGTAGAGGAGTACATATAGAGTCCATATAATACTCTGTACTGTGGAAAGAAGCTGATGAAAATGGCTTTTGCTGGATGTCTTCAATTTACTTACTGGTTTTAGACCTAGAATGTCATGACTGGTCACATCCAATGCAGGCTGGGGAAGTCAGTGTTGGGATTCGGAGCATGAGAAATATCATAAAGATGAGGAAGTTAAAAGTGCACAGGCGTAGATTTCACTTCTGTCCTTGATTAAGTATGTGATCATGGGCCAGCCATTGAACTTCTCTGTGATTTCATCATTATGGTGAGGTTATTGGAGCATCACCTCTCAGCACGAACACTCTGTGATTCCATGAAAACTTGGGGTAACCTCCATGAGGTCAGGTCAGCAGGTCCAGCTAGCCCACATCTTGTGTCCTGCATGCTTGTGTCCGGAGGATAGCAAAATTACAGGAAGGCAATGAGGAAAGAAAAGTGTAGAAGAAATATAGGGTGTTCTCTTACACCTGTTATCCAGAGCTTCTAAAGTCATCAAGGGGAGACTTCCTAAACACTCCAAGGCATCCACTTCCTGTTGCTTTTGAAGAGCTTATGTTGATGACAGTTTTCCTATCTCTAAATGGCACTGAGAATCCACTGTCTGGGTGCTAGGCAGCCAGGAGGGTCCCTAGGTTGTGACCTTGTTATGATGTTCATGGTATTTGCCTTTGGGAAATTGGGCTGCCTTCCTTTGTTTTTTCTAATAGGGACCACTTTCCTCAAGCTTTTCAATCTCTCCACGTAGTGATCCGATCAATTAATTAGTGGTGGAAGGTGGGAGAAATGGAAGAAAATAAGCATTTTGGGGTATCGATGCTGAGCTCCCCGCTGTGACTGTTCTGTTTTCACAGCTACCTTATGGGGTGGTCATTTTATCCCAATTTTATACTTTATAAACCTGAAGCAAAGAGATACTTGGTAACTTGGCTACTAATTATTATAAGCCAGAAATTGAACGTGTCTCATTGGGATTTCTTCAGTGCAGCATCCTACCCTTACACTACAATGTGCCCCACCATCCTACCCCTACCTCTGGATATGCCTTGTATAAAAGGCACTGGGCTCATGGAGAGTGGTAGTGGGGGCGGTGGGGATCATGGGAATGAGGGGAAATATGTATCATCTTTGCTCTTGAACTTACTATCTAATTAGACAAATAAAGCTAATGTAAAGGGAATACATACTACAAGTTAATTATTTTATTTTATTCACAATATAATGATTAGAGACATAATAATGAGGTAACATCTGTTGCACAGTTACTACATGCCACATAACAAAGACTCTACAAGTTTTTCTTATTTGATCTTGACCACAACCCAATGTCAGATTTTTACAGACAAGGAAGCTGAAGCATAGATAGATTCAGAAACTTGACCTAGTTCTATAGCATTTGCATTTCCAGTGATGGAGCCAGGATTCAAACCCAGGTTGTTTGGTTCCCATGTCCTTCTGCTAATATTATTTCTCACCAAATTTAAGGCCTATTTAAGACATTGGTAACAGAGATGAATTTGGTATAAAGTAATCTTGGTGGGCTACAAAGAAGAACTCAGAAGTCCAATTTGGGAACAATTTTGTCATATCAAGGCACACACTTTTAAGAATGCAGTGTCCTACCAGCTTAAAGAAGAACCTTGCAACAGTTGCAGGTTTTTAAAAATCCTCTAATCTCATATTTCATAGCAAATAAACTGTATTCTTTTGATGTCTAACCTCCTGAGACTTCCCTCTGAAATGAAGGGGCCATTAGAAATGAGATATTTTGGGGACATGTCTTCCCTTGGGGAAGCAGTGCTTGGAACCAGGGGCCCAGGGTAAGCCACAGTAAAAGCCACTGACTGTGGGATGGTGATAGCATCTGAGAGTGTCAGGTCCTGTAGCCTTTCAAGAAGCACAGATAGGAGTGAGTGCAGCAGAATTATGGCCCTGGATCAGTCCAAATGGCATTGCTTATGTTAAAGCAAGAGCCTTGTCAATTGCAGTCTTATTTTAGGGGGTGTGTGGGATTGAAACAAGATGGTTTGAAGGAAGAGGCCAGTGATTGTGCTCTGCTCTTTGCATTGCAAACAAGCATGCCTTGTCCTGAAGATCAGGGAGACTTGATAGCTCTATGGCAAAGATAGGTACAGCTGAGACATGTGAACCAGGTGAGAGAGTCAGCAAACAGCAGAGTTGGGTGAGGTCTTAGGGATGATCAAGTCATGGATTACAGTCAGACCAAGTGCCATCTTATTTTAGGGAAGACAGTGAACTTAATGGCATCAACAGGGTATACACCCTCCAGGTTCCCACATTCCTCATGTTGTGCTGTTTTATACCAGCTGGCTTTACTCATTCAACTCATCATCTAGTCTTATCTCTCACCCTCTCACTCTTACCCCAACTATCCTGGAGTAGTTTAACTTCCTGATTTTGTAAATCAGGAGACTGTGACTTGGAGAGCAGAGATTTACCCAAAGTGACTTAAACAGATGATTGGTTCCAGTGTTAGAACACAAAGCCACAATTTCTGATTCCTAGTTTGATGTTTCTCCACCACAGCACTGTACTGAAAACTGGATTTCCCTTTGTATAAGGCACAGGGAAAAGAAAGGGAGCCTTGGAGCTTCTCCTCTGACCTTGGGTTTGAATTTGAGGCAACATCCTTAAGCCTGGATGAGATGATTGGCTATTAACCATGAAACCCTTTTGAAGTGAGCTTGGTTAAAGGGGTTTGAGGGAGCTGTTTCAGGACACAGTGCTTCTGTGACAACCAAAAATATTTGCTGTTTGGGAAATAAATGTATAACCTTTTGAATTGTTCAGGTGTGCATAAAGCTGGAATACTCTGGCTAGAAAAACACTTGCTAGAAAATCCATTCACCTACTGTGATAGATTGTTAAAAATGAGCACACTTTTTTCTATTTTCATATGAATGCCCCTTTGCAATGTGACTGTAATATCTCTTCCATCAAGAGTAGAGGCTTCTCTACCCTTTCTCCTGAATCTGGGCTTGACCTGGTGACTGTTTTGGTCAGCAGAACATTAGCAAATGTGATGTTGGAGAAACTTAGAAAGCATTTGCTCATTGGGGCTTTCCCTCTCTCTCAACATCCTGAGACTCTTATATGAAGAAGTCAGGGTGCCTACTGGAACTGTAGAAAAATTGGCACAGAAAGGAGCCATCCCACTGGAGACCCCCTGGACCAACCAGCCCTCAACCAATCTGTCACCTCACTATGGTCACAGGAATGACCTCAAGTGAGACCTGAGAACCACCTAGCTGAGCTCAGCCCAAATTCCTGACCAGAAGAATCATCAGTAAGTGCAATGATTATCGTTTTAAGCCACTGAGCTTCTGATGGCTTGTTACAGCAACAGGTAACTGACATGGCTTGTATTTTTTCTAACAATTATTGTTTTAGATATTAGCTCAATTGCACAAGAATTATTCAGTAACAATCTTAGTCTAGTCTTTACCCCTCACTCCAAGTTTAACTTGGTCTGTAAAGGGGGGGGCACTTTTTGTGTTTTAAAATGTTTTCCCTCAGCTAAACTTTCTTCTCAGTCTCCTCCAGTTTCCTTTCCCCTTCCTGACTCATAAATATGAATTGCACGCAGTTGTCTTTAGAGTTGAACTTGATATTTATGCTGGTCATTTGTCTGTTTCCTTTCAGATCCATTCTCAAACCTTGCTCTGCTCTCTATTTGTCACAGGGACTAATCCTCGTAAACTGTACCCCAGGCTTCCTTGTTCATTGGAATCCAGCCAGTTTCAGCCAGTAAAGGGCCCTGGTGAGAAATTATAGGTGGGCAGAAGAGAGAAAGAGGCTAGGGTCTTTCTTCACTGGTTCTTCTGCCTCAGACAGCCATTCTTGCCCATGACTGTCTCTTCCAAGGCCCCATCTCTGAGAGGAAGCCCTTTCCATCTGTGGTCCCAGCTCCCACCAACTGCCCCACTGGGAATTCAGCTTCCGCCAGGACCTTGGCTCTAGATTCCTGCAACACTGCCTCCTCCTTTCTCCTCTTTAGTACGTGGTGGTAGCAGCTTCCTGAAGTTACGGTGCCCAGGGTAGCCTTCCCTTCTCTTGCTTGTTATTTCAGCTCTTCTACCTTTGAATTAACACTCTGTATTGAACCCCCTCTGCTTAATTGCCTGTGCTGGAGTTTTGTTTTCTTGACTGAATCTCTGACTTATACATTAGGATTTAAGGTCTCTACATCAGGAAAAATGAAGAGTGTAACAAAACCCACCTCATGGAGAAATATTTAATGAAGATACAGTTTTCTTTTTACCTGTACAATGATTGATTTAACTTTCACCTGACAGGAAGGACACCTTCGTTTTGGCTAAGAAGTCTGAGTTGAAGGGTATTGCTACATGCAGTCCTAACACGATTCCTGAAACAAGGGGAGAACACTACATACAGTAATATGTGCTAGTGAAGCCAGGCCTCAATTGGAAAACATGTGGCTCATAGAGATTCACTGACACAGACTTACCCACATGGTCTGGGATGATGATTCCCAAGTGGCACAGTTTTCACCTCCAGGGGTCATTTGTTTATGTGTGGACAGGTTTTTGATTTTTAGTTCAAGGATGGGATGTAATACTGGCATCTAGTGGGTATGGGCCAGGGGTTCTTCTAAAAATCCTACCGTGCACAGAACAACCCCCACAGCAGAAAAGTGTCAGATCCAAAATATTAATAGTGTCAAGTGTGTCACTACTATTAGTAGTGTCAAAATATTAATAGTATCTCAATAGCTTGAGATACCCTGGGATAGATGGGAGATTGCTGACTTTGTGTCGGGTTTTTTAGGGTTCCTTGATATCTCTAGGCAATACTACTTCACTGTATCCCCATCCTCATCATTTTCAAGACCAAGTGTCTTCTTCAGAGTCCTCAAAATGTCTCTCTATACCCTGAGCAGTGACTTTTTGGGTTTGGAGAGAGGAGACAGTTTTCTAATTGTAAAATGCCTTCCTGGTCCATCTTCTTATGCTCGTCTTGTAGAGAAGTAGATTGAACCCCTGGGAAAAGAACATTGATCGGGGTGGGAAGGCACACCTCAAGAAGACTGAGTTTCTAGAAAAGTAAGGATTCTGTTTAGTTTTTGCTCATGGACGAGAAAGACGGCTATCACCTCTCTGAATTGGGAGTTCTGCTTTCTAAAGTTATTCTGGGAGGAGAACATCCCCACCACATCTGCCGCAGTGGAAGGCTTTGCACGGGACAGTGCAGCATTGGCTTGAGAACAGTGAGCATGTGCAGATGGGCCTGTAATTTTTAATATGACATTGGCCATAATTTATCTTGTCATACCACCCACTCACAACAGGCCCATCGCATGGAACACGGGATGCCTTTCTTATCAACGCTTGATGGGCAAAGGCTGTTCTGGCATCTTCCTCTAAGGGAAACAGAAACCCAGCCAGGTTCCTGTATCCTAGAGCCCTGTACACAAGATCCGATTTGTTTTTCTCCCCCCAAATTTATAGGCTTTTACAAGGAAGCACATCCTGTTTGGTATTTAGAGGGGGCAATGGACTGAAAGAGAATTATTTAGTAAGTTTCTTTTTCTTGAAATTTATTCAAGTTGTTTTATGACTTGAACTCATACATTACTCCCATTTTTATGAGCAATTTGTTCTTTTCTATTATGATTTCCTCCACTGCCTTTTTTTTGGACTGGTCCCTGGACCAATTATTAGAACTCATTGGGCAATAGTTAGTTCCTCCATAAAGTGGGTATGCTCAAAATATTGCCCCCCCCCCAAATGAGGTCTCACTTCACCTGGGGTGAAGTCCATGTGTTACAGTTCTGTTAAATTAAAGACCAGTTTTTACTGAAAGTGCTGAGACTGGATTCTCATTTCCCTGTGGTTGGCATCTCTCAGTATGGCAGACTCTCTGCAGAACTCTGATGGCTCCCCATAGCCCAGGCCTGCCGCAGTGGTGGGATTGGAGGAGGAATCTTGTCTACGGAATTAGACTTGCGTGGATTAGACTTCTACGTGCGAGAATGGAACCCTGGAGCCAAGACAAAACTGTTTCTTGCATTCATAAGAGGGAGATAATTGGAAGAGAAATCTTCAGGTTTTGAAAGTTTTGAGGAAATGGTAATATTCCTTCTTTTTAGGTATTTGCTTGGTTTTTGGCCATTTAGTTATTTTTAATAGTTCACAATACTGCATTTGTAGGTGACATCAACTAAAATGCTTGGAATATAGGTTCTGGTTAATTTAATTTCCTCGTTAACTTGTGGAAAACCATAGATTCATCTTGTTGAATTTAAATATGATTTATGTGACTAGGGCTCTTACTGCTGAGTTGTCGTGCTCTGGTGGAGGAGGATGACTGGGGAGGGCGCGCTGCTTCCCCAGTACTCCCTGACATTTCAGGGAGCTTGCCTAAAAGTTGGTAGCTAAAGAGGTTCACAGCTTTCACTCTTTCTAAAATTGTGTTCCTATTAATTGAAGCTTTACTCATTTCAGGAGGTTGTGAAGACAAAAGGATATAATGAGTATATAGTCTGACCCATTGTAAGTAAGTGGTGATAAGTTATAGATGTTATTATGTGAATGAATTTTTTAAACAATGACTTTTATAAAATAGTATGGTATACTTCTAGGCTGACCTTGAAGTACAAATAAACACAACTCTGTAAAACCAAAGTGTGAATGGAAAGGGGTATCAATTTCTCATCACAAGTAGGTTTCAAATCTTTTATTAGGAAGATTTAAATGTAAGGTTGAAGAAGTAGGACTGAGGTCACCTCTTCCCCTGTTGGCCATTCCTTCTGATAAATAAGTATTAAAAAGTGCTTCAAATTTGGTTTCCCCCTCAGATAAGGATTTATTTTTTTCCATACAGTCTTTTCTTTGCACCTGAAGGAGCATTGAGGGTGAAAAATAGAGGTCTGTTTCCTGTTCCTAACTGGAGCCCTCGGAAGGCTGTCGTACCGGAGCAGCAACTCTGTGGGATTTATGCCTGGGACCTGTCAAAGTAAAATTATCATAGCAAACCCTCTCTGCTATCCATCAAAGGGGTATTGGGGATGGCAAGGGCAGGCATTTTTCAAATTTCTTTACTGGGCATATTTAGTTTTGTGCCTGGGGGAGGAAGAGCTCCTTCAAACAGTTCTTGTAGATTTCTTTTCCATCAGAGATGGCAGCTCACAGGACTACTTAATCTTCCCCAAAAGGCCTCTCTCATTGGCCTGCTGAGAAAACAGCCAGGGAAGAAACTGGGGGAGAAGGCAGGTCAATCCAATAGCAAATCCCAGGAAATGAGGCATTCCTTTTTAGAGGACGCACAGTGCAAGCCTGGTTGCTTCCATGTCATGCCTTAGAAAGTGCACTGTCTATTTAAGGTTATCTGCCCTCACTTCTTTAAGCATCCTGTGGACATTTAGCAAGTACACTACAAAGCTGACACTGCCATCCTAGTGACGTGAGTATTCTTTTGTCCCATGCAGCTATTTCTCATACTTGTCAAGACAAATGTTGGCGGGGGGCGGGCAAGGATGAGGGAAATAGGGTACCCTTTCATTCCTGTCTGTCACTGGTTTGCTTTGTCATGATAACATTCAAGGAGCATATTTATCTATGGGCTACTGAAGGTTAAGGCAAGGGTAACAAAAAGAAGAGAAGAAATCCTGTTTGAAAAGTTTACAAATCCTGCCGTAAAGGCTGTAAACAGAGTTCAGCCAGTGCCGGAATGTGTAAAATACTGCCACATTGATAGGGACCTCATTCCCCAGCACTAGAAATCCACTCACATAAACAGAGGAACTGTTGCTGCGAATCGGGTCTGTTTTGGCTTAAAGTCCAAGGAACACATTGCCTTCAAAGTGAATTCTTAGGTGTCACTTCCCATAAGTTATGGCAGAAGATTACAAAGCTACTGATATAACATATTAGTTTGATGGACAGAATTATACCCCCAACGCTTCCTGCTCTCCCCAATGACGCACACTAACTTAGTGTGCTGTGACAGCTGCCTTGATTTACCACCAGTCCGGGAGGCCAACTGAGAGAGAGAACGTTCACATGGATGCAGGGCCTGAGACTGGCCCGCAGCCTAGTTTATAAAGCTGCCCTGTAATTCACCACAAATGTGTCACCATTAAAAGAGGAAAAAAGGATTGCGGATAATAAATACTCTCTAATTTATTAGCTAGCAACAAAGAGATCAGAGCCAGTTGTGATGTGATTGTTTGACATAATATTGTCAAGGAATAAAAAGCTAAGTTGACCAGCGAGGTAAATTGCACATTCAAGCAGATGCATCAGGCCTTGGCTTGTCACAAGCCCAGCTAAACAAAACACCAAACAGAGGAGAGAACTGGCAAAGAGCAGAGGCATTTATCTCTGAAGGAGACATAGTCAAGAGCGAGTGAAATAAGACATAGTTCTTTTGGACTTGGTCAGAGGCCAGGTTTTAACTGTTATAAATTAAATGTTTTGTGTATCGGATTTGGCGGTTCTAGTTGCTTTTGTCATGGGAGGGAGATGCTGGATTTTTCTGCCAGTCTTAAATTCATGGTTTGGTCAGTTGGGATGTGTGTCTTTGCAACTAGGTATTGGAAAATCAGTCAGTGCCTTCTGGTCATTAGTGCAAAAATCAAAAAGGCTTTTGTATACAGCCTTTTATAAAATCAGTGGATTTAGAAACATTGTAAGCACCCGCCCCCACCCCCATCATTTCCTCCTCTGCAGTTATTTAGTAATAATCATACAGGACACCAGGCAGGGATTTGTATTCATATCAAACTCATGGGACCTTGGGGCTGGAAGAAATGTTTCACCCCCACCCCACCCAGGATATTCAGATAGTCGTGTCATGTCAGCTGGAGGACTTTCAGGGATGCAGAGCATCTGTTGTGTGCTATTACAGTAGAGCTGAGTCCACCAGTGCCTGCTGGGCTTTTATTCTCACATAAGCTACAGACAAGAAAAACTCTCCCATCCCTTACTTGGGAGACTGAGTTTTCAGACCTAAATGGACACTTTTGCCTCACTTCTTGTATTTGTCCTTGGGCTTAGTCTGTTGTTAGAACACAGATTTCTAGGTTTTGTTCAACAGTCTGGAGGAAAGGATGGAATATGGTAGAAAGGGTCAAGGAAACTCCATTTTCATTGGCATTAATTCAGGGATCAACAGTTATTTTTGGTGTATGGATGTGATCTGCTGTGAATTGACTTGGATCTCTCTCTCTCTTTCTGTACAGCAATATCATGAGAGAATTTTGCTAGATGTTTTGCTGCATTATGTCTATGGTCTCACTGATCTACCTGCTTTTAAAAAAACAGATTTCTGAAATGGAGGGGGAAAGAGAGAGACAGAGAGAGACAGATGATTTGGCCTCGCTCATTCTAGGTGAAAAGGCACTGGCTGTTAGAAGTCATTACTGTCTTTTCAAAGTGCTCACATGTTACCCATTTAATATAATCTTTTATGTTTTGGTGGGAATCTGCATCTTACTACTTTCAGAATCTTCTGTTTCTTCTTAAATTAGGAGATTTGCCTGAATATGCCTTCCTCCTATGATTTCTGAAATATTAGTAACATTATTTCTATGATCGTATCTATAAGGTTTGTTGTTGTTCTTTTTGCTAATATAAAATAAAATACTATTTGTCTGGGTCAAGAGACCAAGCTTCTCTTATCTCATAAGCTCTCTAGGGCTTCATTCTGTCCTTTATTTCTATTTTATTTTTATTTCTTATCTTACCTTTCCAACTTGAACATATAATTTCATGATGGAAAAAATAATGGCAACACCAGATTTTAGTAATTCTGCCTTCTCTCTGTCATTTGAGTTTCTGGTGTTGTTTGTTTGTTGTTTCCACCTCTCTTCCAACAGTGAGTGGGCTTTTTCCTTCCTTTGAGCATTCTTTCATAAATGACTTCTCAAAAGCCGAGTGCATCAGACTGTTTCCCATGCAGTCATGTTGATTTGGTTCCGTTGGCTGTGTCCCCATCCTTCTCACTTCTCCAACCTCCTTTGTGGTTAATTTTATGAGTTATATATGCAGAATTTTCTTTATAGTGACATCTTTCCTCTTGAGTTTTGTGCCCCATCAGAGTCTATTTGGAAACACTATTCTTATTTTCTCTGATTAAAGACCAGTGCTAATTAAATTGAGGATATTTGAATATTTATGTTCCCAACTTTTGTCTGTCATTAACTCCATTTAGGCACACTCGTTTTCTCTGAGGGATTGCATATCTTCCATACCACCAGTCTTTTTATTTTGCATGTTTGATCATGTTAACATTTCTTGTGCTCTACAATCTATATTCTGCAATACTATATTAGTTTTTATATGTTCACTAAATGTATTCCTGCTTAACTTTTCTGGCTTCCAAAGAAGACCTCCTTTTCTCCCCACATCCGCTTTTCTCTGTCCTTTCTATGGGAAGTACTGTTGTTTTTGTTTGTTTGTTTGTGTGTGTTTAAGGTATACTCTACTACTGTCTCATTCTGTGCATGGTCACACACTATCATGAGCTTATTTCAATTTTGTTTTACTTTAGGAAGTTACAAGTTGTTTTGTAGGAGCAATGTGCTTTTATCATGTCAGCGCCTCTCTTCAGAGACAGGTGCTTCTCCTTTCATTTGCGCTATGGCCACAGACCCTTAGCCAGGCATGTCAGGTCCCCTCAACCTTACCCTCCATGTGCCCTTTCAGCTTTACCTTCTAGGATTTCCCTATTTCACCTCTTTGGGCTTCTCTCCCAGACCTCTTCTAGTCATCTTACTTGGAAGGCAAGTCATCAAAAAGGTCATTAAAATACCATGTCTTTTATTTTTTTCTCTATGAATAATAAAATAATTTTATTGTGCAGAATGAACTTTTGAAATCTTACAGAGAACATTAAATCTAGAGCCAAGCCAAATTAAAAGTGACTCATAATTAATATTACCAAAGAAGGCGATCCTCATCTGTTTATTAAGTGAACAAGAATTTATGAGCAAGGACTCAGAAATTAGCTATCATGAGTACAGTTATCATGTACTTTACATCTGTTGGCAATGGTACCTAGGATTTCAGAAGCATCAGTTCAGAGAGAGGTCTTCATACTGAGGACATTAGGAGCCTGCAGTTACCTATCTCAGCACCAAGAACATGAAACATACTGACATCCCTACACATGGCTACAGATCACTCTTATTCAGTCCATAACCATTGCCAGGAGGGATGAAAAGCAAGTGCCATTTCATATTAGACCAAGCTATGGAGTATGATCCAGATCACAGGCCTAGAGGATGGGACTGGCGAGGAAATGAATAGGGCATATAGTAGCAGCTTTAAGGCAGCATTGAACAAAATAGTTTAAATCATTCTGAAAGAAGTAAATCCTAACAATGGATATGTTGTGCCCAAAGAAATGAAGCTCACAAAAGAATTGATTAGGAAGAATACCAAACAGAATAAAATGTAGCAGAAAGGCACATATTGAAGAGAATAAAATATGATTCAGTAGGGAAGGTATTGAATTTAGGAAGCTGCAACTGACCAGCTATAAAGAAAATGAATAAAATATGTAGTCAAGTCAGCTGTACAGTCGATGGGAATAGCTAATAGAGATCAATGGCATCGTGTGATCAGTTCCATCCTAAGTTATATTGCCTCTTGTGTGATTTCTTTAGATCTCCCAAGAACAGCTGAGGCTTTAAGTGAATCCTGACAGAGGAAGCTCACATTAAAGTAGTCTTATGATTAATAAGAAATTAATTGGAAATGGCATAGTTTGTTGGCTTGTCTTGGTCCAGAGAACCTTAATGATTTTCTGAAATTAAAAGAGGATTTTACTGTAAATAGCAATAGAGTATCATGGTCCAGGTTATTTAATTACCTACTCCTCCGATGCAAAGTTAGTTCTACTTTGTCGCTGTGATGAAAAGTTCAGGACCATCACTTATCTTTATTTTTCTTTCTAGAAACTTGAACATTTGATCATTGGCTTTGTCTCTCAGAATTTTCTCCCATATGCAGACATGCTTATTGAACACGCCTGAAGTATTTCAGAGTTCTTTGGAGAGTTTTTATTTTATATGTAGTTCTCAACATCAATGAAGTTTATTTTCAGTGCTATTTGTAGTGGGGTGTCAAGGACAGGGCGCAAGAGGAGCCTGCTCCAGGGCCAGACAACGAGGGGATGCATTATCTACAGAAAGTTTAAAAATGATAATAAAACCAACTAAAATTTGGTCTGCGTTTTAGCATCACCATATGCTGGTACTTTCAGCAATGAAAATCATAAAATACTCATCTCTGGAAAAAGACAATAAAATATATTTTATCAGTCTAACTTCTGAATATTTGCTATGAGTTCTGTTGTATTTTAATAATGTGCAATTACACTTTGAATTAACATACTTTTAAAACAGGCCTTTTAATACAGATTGTATTCTGATTTAGAGAGTTCCCAGCTCTGCAGGTGGTCTCAGCACACATGAACTCAGCTGCACATATCTGAGAGTGAAGTAAATGGTGGTTTGGCCCCATAGGGTATTACCTCAGCAGACAGTGTCTTCCAAACCCTCCCACTACACATCCCTGCATTTCAACCGTGGATTGGAAATAGGCGATTATAGCACAATGGTTGAAAGGTGAAGAAACAGGTTTGAATTATTTCTGTCATTCTATGAGACTACCTGAAGCATTTACTTGTAGTTAACATTTAAAACTGTTAAAATAGAGTACAGACTGTGTGGTGTACTGTATTTCTTTGGTAAGTGCAAATTTCCATTCCTACATGAAATATTCTAATGCATTTGAATATTATCTTTAAAATTAACATTTATTTTTCTTTTAAATTGTCACTTATTTTAAAACTAAAAAATGGGAAAATTGTTATTATTGTGTGATTGTAACTAAAAATCATTTTTTGTATAGAGGAAGCATTGTTGAGTGATCTTCTCTGGGTGTCAAATATGTGAAGTATGGGACTCGCTATTTGTGTCTCTTGGTTATAAATGATACAAATTTAATTCAAATTGCTGAAGGAAAAATATGTAACATAATACTCAGTTTTTACTTTGTAACAAACCACCTAAAAACTTAATGGCTTAAAAGAAAAGTTCTTTATGAGGTTACAACCTTTAGGTTAGTTGGATGGTTCTTCTCTGGGCTGGCTCTGCTGGGTGGATAGTCCAGAATGGCCTCACTGCCTGGGACTTTAGCTCAGTGGCTGACACAGCTCTCCATGTGGTCTTTCCTTTCCAGAGGGCTAGTCTGGAATCACTCACTGTCAGCAGAAAGTTTCCCGTAATAGGAGAGGGTGAACTCCAAAGCTCAAGTATCTCTCAAGAAGTCACTTATGTCACATTTATTAATGACTCATTGACCAAAGCAAGTTACATGGCCACAGCCATATTCCAGAGATGCAGAAATAGACTTCATTTCCCAATGGAAGAACAGCAAGGTTCCCTTGCCAAGTGAAGTATACATGAGAATAAAATGGATTATTGCCATAATGTGAATAATTTATTACATATACTCAAAGTTTGACTAACTTGAATGTTCAAATAATATTGTCAGTAATTCCTCTCCACACCTCAGTTCTGCTTTCCTGTATAGTTAGGTGGATTTTATTTAAAGCAAGTTTTGGCAAGATAAGTAAAATCAGCTAAAAGGTTACCCCTTTCCAGTTTAGCAATTCCACGGGAAATACATGGTTCAAACAAAATTGTAAAACTAATTTTCATTGGCTGGATTTGGGTGGCATTCCAACTTATGAACCAATCACCAGAGTCAGACCCATACCTTGTACCAGGAGAAGGGGTCAGCCCCATCTGAGCCATATGAAATACAAGGTAAGGGGAGGCACTGGTTCTCCAAAGAAAATTGTCACATTTGCTTGTTACCGGTAGAATGAATGAATTGATGCCAGGCAAACGAAACAAGAACCTTTGGCTACCCATGTGCTTAAGTCATAGCATCAAGGAGAGAGAATTTGATTTGGCTTGTCTACTTAGGTTTATTGTTATTGTTTAATCTCACTTCTCATCCCATAAGCCTTGAAAAGACACCTTCAGGAACAAGTCTGCAAGATGGACTTTTAGTATGTTTTGCATATTCTTAAAGGCATATGTATGTGTAGTTTTTATAACAAATTTGCAAAGGTAAATAGTATTTTGGCATGATGATCCCATCATTTAAATTTGCTGATATGACACCTGAGCACACTAGGAGGAATATGACCAAAACCCCCAGAAATTTAGAATAACATTTGAACAGTGTACATAGACTTAGAGTTTTTAGAGAGGGAAAAATGTTAATGGGGAACAAAAATGTTGGTGATAGAACTAGAAAATGAACTCCAAGTGCCTGCCACTTGGGTTCTCAGCTATTGAAGTCCCCATTGCCAGTATTCACTCTCCACATGCCAGCCTCACGCTCCCAACCTGCTCCGTCCACTCCTGCTTCTCACTGATGTTCTTTATAGTTGTGCGGGGGGTTCTCAGCAAAGAAGGTGGAATGGGGTGATGGAAAGTGCACTTGCCTGTATTCAAGTTTAAGTTCTGGCTTTGCCACTGGGTGAAATTAACAAGCTTCTTCCCTTTTCTGGGCCTCAGTTTCAGCATTATCTATCAAGTGAATGATTAAGGTAACTAATCTCAAAGAACTCTTCTGAAATCTATGTGTTTTGGCACCTACATCTTCTCTGATTGGTCTTGGGTCATTCATCTCTCACCAGTGTAACTGAAACCTTGGCTTAAGGGATGTGCAGTGACCTGTTCTCCCAGGGCCGTGAATCCATGGCTTTCGGTTCTTTGATTCTGCTAGTCTTTAGTTCCCTCCTCCAAGATAATTCTGTGGACAAGTTCATGTCTTCCAGCAAGTTCACCAGGAGAAGTGGTGTTGTCCAGTTTGACCTGTGACCCTCTGTTGGCACAGTGGGCCCTGGCCTGTGCCTTACTTAAGATGGCACACTCTTGCTGCAATTTATCTTTTCTTAAACCTTATAACCATTTTCCCTACAGTGTATACAAAGGAGGTCTAACATAATTTCCCTCTTAAAGAATAATTTTTTGGTAGCATTGTATAAAGGTGTTAACATTAGCATTTTGGTTAAAGTCTCCCTTCTAGTTGTTTATAAACTGACTTTCAGAATTGAAAGGAAAGAAGTCAAAGGTCTTTCTTTGGAAGGATCCCTTCCAAACTCCCAGTAATCAGTCTTTACTTTGGAAGGTACCTCTGAAGTCATCTTTTCCTCTCTAGGAAGGTAGCCCCAAGGTAAACTTATTTGTGATGTAATGTTTCCATTTGTTTTACTATAACCTGAGACAACAACAGAAGTCGTTTTTTAGGGTCATTGATTTAGCTCATTCTTTCCTTTATACTTTTGCAAGAGTTAAAATCAGTGTGGAATTCAAAGAAAAATCAAAGCAAAACAAAAATTCCCGTTTGAGAAATGGAGTCGATCTATTGCTTAAATTCAGTGATTGTTCTGCCAAGGCACTGTTTTCCCAGGTTTGTGGGATGATCACTGTATTTTTTTCTTTTTAGGCATCACTATAATGTTCTTCATAGCACATTGTTCAGGCTTCTACATAACCCATCCGATGCACTTACAATGGTTTTTCCCCCACGGGACTATAACACCATGCAGGAGCTTGTGCCCTGTTCATTCCTGAATACCGCGCAACCAGCACAGCTCTTGCTATGTGGTACACAGTCATTGTGTCTTCAAATGGGAGAGTGGCATGCAGGGGTGAGATTATTCTGTTGAAAGGGCACAGATATAGAAAGAAAGAAATTGATTTTGGTGATAGGTGATCCTGACATAGTTAAGGGTCTCACTCGGAGGCCCTCCTCTTTCATAGCGATATCTACCGGCAATTCAGATTTTGTGATCCTAATTTGCAAAGCTTGGCCTCGTTAGACAGGTGCTGATTCCTACTCAATATATCTGTTGTTTTTATTCCTTGGGAGAGGAGCCCTGAGTACTGAAGAGAAGGGGGCACAGTGAAGAACGTGGAACATATTTCCAGGCACTTTTGAGAAAGGAAAATTGAATGGACTGTACAGTCATATGGGAAACGGAGAGAGATAGGAATCATGCCCCATGCTTAACCTTTTGGACTCATCCTTATGAGTTTCTGTGTGCGGTTCGGTAAATTAAATAAGCTTTCCTTAGCCTGGAACTGTCTGTGATAGCATAAACCTTCATTATGGTATCACAGAAAGACATTTAGCTTTCAAGACAGGAACCTGACACCTTTCAAAAGTGAAGGAACCTGTGGCTACTTTAAACATTCCAACCATATTAATTCCCGTGACAGTTATCCTTTAAGTCATTTGAAATAGAGTCCCCCTCTTCAACTTTCAGAATTTGTGTTTGACCCTCATGACCTCTGGGGCCTGCAGAGAGGCACTGTGAGTGTGCATGTGTGTGTGCATCGCAGGAGGCAGAAGCAGGGAGATTGTTGATCTAGTCCCATGTATGTCTTTCCTCATCTCTTATCTGTTCCCTGTGCTTTATTCGTGTTTCTATAGAGAAACCTCACATTTGCAAGGGAAGGGTTGCGTCGTGGGGCACTCCTCCCTTGAGGGCAATGTTTTTATTATTGCTCCTCCATGTAGGCTGAGAGTTGAGTATCATGTTTTAACTATCAGCAATGGAGGCCTCAGGGCTCTATGATTCTATCAAACAGCATTGACCACTGGTTAATAAAGTCACTTCTCCTTGGCATGCTCACACCCAAGGCAGCCAGCTTCTGTCTCGGCAATCCTGGGAGCACTCTTGGACATGAACCTTTCTTCAATTATGGGCCCTTCCTTAGCAGTGCTCCTCATTTTCTACATGGGCAGGAGCTTTGCCTATCTATACTGAGCACATGGGAGAGTTGGTGATGAGCCCCGTATCGTACCTAAGAGTGGGTTCAGAGAGAGGTTAGAGGAGACCCGACACACTCTCTTGGGCTGAGGCTCAAGGTGACTGGACATTGGTCACTGTGAGAAAAGTGTCACATCTTTAGCTTTGCATGTGCCTTGCTTTATATTATTATTGGTTCATCCCCAAGTTAGAGATGACTTGATTAGTTCATCTATAAGGGTGTATGTACAAACCAGAAGACTAATGTATTATTTGCATTTGGGTAAAGGATCGTGGTCTGAGAGCTACCAGACTCTTCACATCTTTTGTCTAGGGGGCCCCTTTCTTGGTATCAGGCTGACTGGTAGAGTATATTAATCATCTCAAGATTTCTGAGCAAGCATGGACGATGGCACAGTGTTAAAATTATAGTCCAGATTGCCTGGGTTTTGAGTTCCAGCCCTAACCTTTCATCCCTATGTGCTTTCAGACCAGTTACTTACCCTTTGGATTAACTGATCTAGAAAATGAGATACTAAGAGTACTTTATGGAGTTGTTGGCATGATTTAATAGGATTTATTCAAAAAGGTGTTTATCAAAGTATTTGGCACATAATAAGTGTGTAATGAATGTTAATACTAGTATTAGCCGTAGCAATAATAATTGTTTCATTTTAGGGCCCAGGTAATTGAGTGTTTATTTTTAGGCTATTTCATCCTATAATGATGGAATCTGGAGAATTACACCTGCTTCTCCATGGTGTTCTTCATAGAGACAAGATTATTACCTGTTCCCTGCTAGAGGCACGCTGAGGATTTCTTGTTCACCAAGTCTTTTTTTCCCTAGATTCTGTGTTGCTTTGTTTATGTTTGTGAGTATGTGTTTAACTGCCACTTGTTGGACATTTGCTATTATGCCAGTAATATTGCGCTCTTCATCTTGTTACCTACTTTAGTTTTTACACTGCCTGTTTGAGGAAAGATTCATTATCTTAATTTTCCAGATTAGGAAACTAAGGTACCGGGAACTAATAAAAGTTATTAGGTGGTAAAGTTGCCCTTCAGCTTAGGTCTGTTTATTAAATTCCATGTTCACGACACTATGCTATCCTGCCTCTTCACTTATAACTCAGTATATTTGACCTTGAATTACTAACATATATGTTTGGTACAATATCATTACTATCTTTATATTGATATAATGTGGCATTTTTGATGTTTGAGAAAATGTCCTCATATTTATATATAAGTTGAGGGGATGGCAATTTGAAAATTCTTTTCCAAATTCTACACATAAGAATTTGGAAGCTAGAGTTATAGTAAGAGACAAGTTTATTTTGAATCCAGAGAATGTTCAATCTCTGGGTGATGATCCAAATTAATGTAGTCCATAACTTCCCAGATAGCTCTTATGGGGTCATGATATAGGAGGAATGCATTATCAAGAGTCCTGATAAGTACAACACTTAACTAACTTCTCTTAAATGGACCCAAGATAGTCATGCTTAATTCCTTGAGGACTGTTCTGGGACGTGATGAAACAGATATGACTTTCCTATTGTAATGAAAGAATTTCATTCCTTTCTGTGGTTGAATAATATTCCACCATAATGCACATAATATTCTTTAATGAAAATACCGATTGCATCTATGGCTGTTGATCTTATGAGTACGATCAGTTATATTTATGTGTCAAATGTTTTATTTGACAAAATGAACTTGGAAAACCTGTTGAGGATTTTCTAGAATGCTACTTTCCAATCTACAAACTTTGGTACTATTGTTTACTAAGTGTATTCCTTTAAATCAATTCACTTTTTAAGACCTTAAATACCTACTAGGTCTTGTCCTAAGGAATATTCATGAAATTAATTGACATCAATACTGTATATTGCTATTAAAATGATCTGCACATATTTACCTGTATAGCTCCTCAAGTATCCCCTATATTTCAGTCTATTCTATAATATATCACTTCCCTAAACCCTAAACCCTAAACCTGGAGGGTGGGCTTTTATGTAAGTACTACAGTAAATGTGGAACCCCTCCATAGCGTATGAAAAGAAGCAGAGAGGAGGTGTGAAAGTCCAGGGGTGGGGCCTGGCTGGTGTAGCTCAGTGGATTGAGCACGGGCCTGCAAACCACATGATCACGGTTTGATTCCCAGTCAGGCCACATGCCTGGGTTGCAGGCCAGTTCCCAGCAGGGGACTCACAAGAAGCAACCATACATTGACATTTCTCTCCTTCTCTCCTTCCCTTCCTCTCTAAAGACAAATATATAAAATCTTAAAAAAAAAAAAGAAAAGAAAGAAAGTCCAGGGGTGGGAGTAGGATTTAATTAGAAGGTACGGGTTCTGAGCCCAGACTGCCTCTCAACAGCTGTGTGATCTTGACATAGTCTCCTGTGCCTTTGCTTCTTCTCCTAGGAAGGTTCGGGTAGAACATCTCTTCTCCTCCTGCCCCTCATGGTTGAGTGTTCTGCTCCTTTCCCCTCTTAGGTTCAGGACTGACGACGGCTACTGTGTGTCTCTGCCCTTCTGTTCATACTACAGGGGTTTTAATTTCTTGGGTTTTATAGTAGTTCTACCCTCTTCCCTTTTGCTTCCCTCACCCCTGTCATGTTAGATCAAACTCAATCTGGTGGACTTCTTAATGATTTCATTTGTAAGGGGCCCATTAGGAAAGCCTGCATCAAGGACATCATGTACCTTCATTTAGAACTGTGTGTATCTGCCTGCCTGCGTTCATTTCTAGTGGCAACAAATGGCAGTAAATCAGAAAAAAAACAACAACAACAACAAAAAAAAAAAACATGCTCCTTAGAGCTTTAAGAATGAGCTTTGGAGCATTTTGCTTACAGGGATGTTAGCCTGTCAGTGAGTAAATCAGCTCTGTCCTTACACCTCCATTGTATGAGAGAAATCTCTGACATTGTGGGATGGGCTTGATTAGTCAGTCAATCTCTCTCCCCTCACTTGAGGTTGAGAGTGTATCTCTCCCTTGTTTTCTCCCAGTGTGTTTAGTGAACTTATTGGCCCTCTGGGTTTTATTGCCAGCCACAGCTTAGCCCCTGTCAGAGAGATTATTATATGAGCCCTGTGTGACTTCTGGCTTCAGAAGGACCCTGGATTTACATTTTTGCATTCCAAAGTCAGAAATATAAATGACTAATGGAGCACTGGGCCACCGAATATTTATATATCTATTTTGAAATTTCCATTTCTCTCTTTCTTATGATGGGGTTTGCTGCTCCCAGGGTCATAGTGGATGGGCCGGTAGCATCAGTGGTGACATAAAGCAATCATCTGGGAGCGTGCGTGTAGCCCTGTGATGTGCTGCAGGTTATTATGCTAGCAATTCAGCAGTAATCGAACCCCCATCTCCTTGGCCCTCTCCCCGCTTCCCTTTTATGACGTCCAATAAATTGTACACGTTTCAATTTGCCTCATCCACCAATGTAATACTGTTTGAATTAAGAGTCTCTTCCATGGCTTTCAACAATGGAAACTTTGCTTTCTCCAACCAAATTATTCATAAGGGCTCCTCATGAGTATGCTGAAAAGGGGGCAGGACTATGCAGATATGAACAGGGCAAATTTACTGACCCATCCAGAAGATGAGGTGGCTCTGTCGTTGAAATTTTCAACTACGGGGTATATTGAGGTAAAAGAGAGCATCTATCAATGTGCACTGTTAGCTTGAATGAGTAGACTATGTTAGGTTAGGGATTTTTAAAAAACTGGTGCGCACACTTGAAGGTTCCCTGGTCCCTGATCTTTTTCATGGTATATGGTAAGAATTACTGACAGGAATAACAACAACTAGGAGAACAATATGTCTTAAGTGTTTATTATAACTGGATTACTTAAGTCCGTTGCATGCAATTAAAATAACTCTAGCACCAGCCCTGTGAGATTGGTCATTTTTGTAAACTGAGGTCCAGAGATCTTAAGTAAATGACTGAAGGTTTCACATCCAGCAGTGACAGGTTAGGCCTAGATGTCGTATTACCTGATATATGTTCTGATCACTACCCAGTGTGGGGTGGGCTAGCAGCAGTGGCCTTGAATGAACATTAGTGAATTTCCCATTCACTCAATCCACTGTCTATTACTTATTTCTGCCAGTATTTACAGTGCATCTACTGTGTGCAGGTTCTATTCTTGACACTGGGGATACAGCAGTGAAGATGGCAAACAGTCCTTGCTCTTGTATATTTAAAATGTAAATAGGAGCCATCAGGCAATAAACAGGTAAACAAATAAACTTAACATAGGTTAGTGACTCAAAGAAATTGCATTAGATGATGCAATGGAAAGTGTCCAGTTAGGAAGATGGACTGCTTTAGCTCAGATGGTCAGAAAAGTTCCCCCTGAGAAGAGGATATTTGAGCTGAGACCTAAATCATGAAGATAAACGTGGGGGT
Organism: Sturnira hondurensis; assembly: GCF_014824575.4. NCBI lineage: Eukaryota > Metazoa > Chordata > Mammalia > Chiroptera > Phyllostomidae > Sturnira > Sturnira hondurensis. The sequence continues at coordinate 5,713,150 of NW_028081392.1, forward strand.
GAGGGTAGGGTTCAGGTAGAAGAAGACAGATGCAAAGACCCAAGGTGGGAACCAGGGTCTTGTATTGGAAAGCCAAGAGGAAGACCCATGTAATTGAGGCATTATTAGCCCTGGAGTGAAGGTAGATTATGAAGCCAGGAGCTTGGCTGGGCTTAGATCATGCAGAGCAGGGCAGGGAGTTTGGAGGCTGTGGTGTTTTCAGTTTCTCTCAATCAATAGTTTACTGCCTGCAGCCCCCATTTTCTTTTATGGCCTGTTCTCATAATGGGCATTTTAATCCCCTGTGTGATGCAACCCAATGCTTCTTGCTGGGCACCTTGCTTTGTTCCAGCTCAGGGCAGCATTAAAGAACAGAGGAAGTCTCCAGTGGAGAATGGCTCAGGAAGGAGTGCAGGTTGCAATGCAAGAGCTCTAATTAAATCAATGCCATTGCACATCCTGTCCACAAAGCTGGGGGCCATTGCATGATCTCTGCTGACACCATGATATTCACTTAACAGGTGTGTGATTTCACAGAAGCAATTAAGTCAGCCTGCTTAATCAGTGGTAAGGTCTTCATCAATAATTATTATTTTAATTGATTTTGTAAGTGCAGTGGAAATATCAAAGAAGAGTTGTCTCTTTTTTCTTTGTCCTCTGCCCAAACACTAAACACGAGGCTATCGTGGCCGAGTCAAGAATGACCTCTTTAACGATCTTCCTGCAGTCCTACATGCAGTCAGGAATCCCCACCTTATAAAAATGTCTATGCTTTCCAGTTGAAACAGAAGTTTTCAACTTTGCAGTCTTTTCCTTGGTGGCAAAGAAATGCTCCCAACGTAAGTGATTAAATGTGCATTTTCTGTTGTAGCTTTGTCAGTCTTCTGTATTGTTTTCCTGTAGATCAGCCTGTGATCTCATTTTGGCCAGAAGTATAGATCCAGTGGACATAAAATAGGCCTGGACATTGCTTAGTTGTGGATGTACACAAAATCACATGGACACTGGAAAAGCTAACGGAAGATCTAAGCGGAGTCAGCCAAATTTTGGGAGCTACTTTTATACCAGGGCTATTATTAATTTTGCCTAATGTTTTCATGTATGTGTGACCAGGGCAACAGATTCCAAGTCAGGGGGGAAGAAGGGACCCCTGACTTACATGTGCAGTTCCTTTGAAGTCATCCAGTATGAAAAACAAAGATGCTTAAAAGCTCCATCCTGTTCCACTATCTCAGCATGAGGGAACCATGAAGAAATGCGTAGGCACTGTTGGTTTTTTAATACACTCCCCCGGGAGGATAGCACATTATCGGTCCCACATGATGTCACTCCAGGTAAACTCAAGTGACATCACAGACACAGCTCCCTATTCCACCCCGTCCTTGAATTTTGTCCAGGAAGGAAGTTACAATATTCCCACTAATGTTTAATCTTCCTCAGTGGAAGAGGAGCCCCTTAGTGCTGGGCTGAGACTTGTATGGAACTCAGCTCTCACAATCCTCCACCAAGGGCTGCTTTGTTCCCAGATTTCTAAGGCTCTTCATAGAACCTGGAAATCATGGTTTGTGAGGAGTAGCTGTCCCAGGCTATGGTAGATATCTGAGTATGGTACCATGAAGAAAGGGTTCTGTCATCGGAAAGGTTAAGGAAATGCTTTAAATCTTGTTTTCTTCTTGGGAATTAACACATATTACTATATGAATACTAAGATTCTAGAGTAATGGCTCGGCATTTTCCAAGACAAGGGACTCATTGTTAAAGCAGGCCTATTTCCAAGAACGCATGTTGCAAAAGGCTGGTTTGGAAGACTACTTGTATTTTTTTTTTTCTATGGACTTGCGTATATAACCACTGCATCCTTTCTCTTAGAGCAGACTTCTCAGAGGAGGATTCCATGACAGTGCTACACAGATTATTTGTGTGGAGGAGATCTGTGCTCCAAGTTGAACTATATCAATATGAATCTTTTAGAAGTTCCTAACCTGGCTTCATGGGAGGATTTTGTCTCTTGAGAGAGTGTACCATCCTATCCAAGAACTATGCATCACAGGATAGTTCTTTTGTTGAATTGTATGTGAGTATCTAGGATATTTATGCCCCGATCATCATTGGGTTTAAGCCTTTAACACTAAAAATTAATTGACAGTTATTGTTATTAATGTCACTTAGTACATATTAGGGAATCATAACAACCATCAGCTACAAACTGCTTCATTCAGAGTTTGTTAAATGTGTGGTGCCATTACTTTATGTAAGTGGAATGATATGTAATCTGTTATTTGTGCATTACTTTCATAAACTTTGCCATATCCTCATACTTAATACATGTGACAAAGCTCAGTGATAGCATTCTCCAAAGAAATACAATTTTAGACGTAAAGTCATGGTGCCTAATTCTGTTCAGAACTGTTCTCAGGTGAAAGGCAGGGTTTAGGGTGGGGTGCAACTTCCTCTCCAGAAGCAGGGAAGTGGAGGCAGAAGCCGTGTCCTCCCCGTAGGTTTCCCCATTCAGGGTCCCTGGATCAGAACAATGAAAAAGATATTAACTAGTTGGATGAAATGAGGTGATCCATGTAGAGTTCTTAGCAGAGTATTTGCCACACAGGGAATATCAAACAAGTACCTCTATTGTTTGTGACTTTATTATCTTCAAATCTCTTTAATAGATTTTTGTAAACTGCCTTATTTTATTTTATTTCATTTTTTATTTTTATTGAATTCATTGGGGTGACATTGGTTAATAAAATTATATGGGTTTCAGATGTACAATTCTGTAACACATTATCTCAGCTTGTATTGTGTGTTCACCATCCCAAGTCAAGTCTCCTTCCATCACCAGTTATCCCCCCTTTACCCCCTTCTACCTCCTTCCTTCCCCTCTTTTCCTCTGGTCATCACAGTGCTGCTGTCTGGATCTCTGAGGGCTTGTTTGTTTGTTTGTTTGCTTGTTTTTGCTTAAGCCTTTCACTTTTTTTTAACCTAACCCCACAACCTTGCTCCCCTCCACAACTGTCAGCCTGTTCTCTGTATCTATGAGTATATTCCTTGCCTTTTATTAGATAAAGCAAAATATACATTTTGAACATTTGAAGACATTTATCACTATCATTGATATTGCAACTCTACCTCTTAATGGTATAGTGTATCATAAACTGTTTTAATATTATGAGTTTCAGGTGTTAGAATGAGTCATTATATGAGTCTTTTATGAAGATTTAAAAATAAAACACACCAGGAAGAAAAATATATCTGCACATATTTCCTCTCTTTAGTTAATGCTATCTAAACTTATTGCATATAAATTGGAAGAATTAAAGAAATGAGTTGAGAAAGTGGCATTTTTAACATCAAATTAGATCATCTGTCTACAGTGGGCCTGTGGCACAATCTGCATATATATGTTTAAAAACCAATCAGGTTGATTCTAAACTGGCCATGTCTGTAAGAATACAGCTACTCCTTGGGTATAGACAATGCACGGGGAAACATTAGAGGTGAACATTGGATGCATGTGTGTGTATGTGTGTGTCTTTGTAAGTCAAGTAGAACACTTAATACACTCCAAATGTTTCTGTTCTTTTTACATAGTTAATTATCTTGTTTAGTTAGAACAGTGCCAACGTGGTAAAAATGGCGGATTATATATTTGTGGGAACTGCTTTGCTAGGAAGAAAGAAGGAATGATGGAACACTAAAAATGAGATCACCAGTCACTCTAATGCTAAGAAATGAAAGTATACATGTTTTGAAATCAGCATGGCTATTATTATTTTTTAACCGAATGTGTCTATGTTAAACAGGATCTGCTCTGAAGGATGAAGATCACTGCTTCTCCTACCAATTGAGAGGCTTTTGTGTTGCCTCTTGATTTGTGTTAATTACATCATTGTTAATGACAATTGTATTATCTTCCAAACAATGCTTTCCATACTTGTTTAGTATCAATTCTGTTTCCAAATGAACTCAGGGGTCATTACCAGTTCTTTGGATCATAGCTTTCCCATTCCTAAATTCTTGTATTCTCTCTCTCTCTTTTTTAATGTTGTTCAAGCACCGTTCTTATTCAAATCCCAATTGGCTGGGTTTTCTACTCAGGTCATTTTCTTCTTAACAAAGGGCTCATGAGTCCTGGATTTTTTAAGTTCTGTGTATATGTTATGTTTAAGTGACCTTTTAGTTGGGTACAATACCTTTAGGATATACACCATTTTAAAAATAACTTAAAAATGTTTCTTCATTGTGTCTTGGGGTCAACTGTGATGCTGGATAAGTATGAAGTCTACTCAACTTTTCTTCCTTGTAGCTGATTATGTTTTTGTACTTGGATGTCTAAAAAAATTTTTCCTTGAAATTAAGTAGCTTAATTAAAATTTATCTGATTATTGATCATTCTGTGTATTTTTTTGAAAGTTAGTAAACTCTTCTGAAGATTTTTCTTTATTCAGAAGGACTTTTTGTAGCATATGTTTGAATATATTTTCTGTTGTATGTTTTGTAAAAACATCATCTTTATCTTTTATAAGTATCAGCTGATGTATTTACATTAATTTTTGGCTTTTTTTGATGTACATTCAATGTGATTATGTTAATCTTTTGCTTTTCATGTAATTTGATTTTAGTGTGGTACCTCTGGTTTTTTTTATCTTTCCGAATTGCTTTTTAATTTGGGAACAATATTGTTTCAGTCTTTGTTTTGTCTCCTTATATCTTTTTTAATTGATTAAAAAAATTAATAAAGGAAAGATATCCCATTTGGGATTTGTTGATCTTCAATTTGTTAAATTTTGATTTTATTCAGTATGATATTTTTATACTTTTCAATTCAGATACTTTTTCTTCAGCACATTTTTTTTCCCTCACTTTATGTTACTCCATTGACATTTATGTTAGACCTTCTGGTATTGTCCCATGAGTTCTCGAGGCTCCTTGTTCATTTAAAATAATTATTTTTCTCTAGTCTTTTGCTTGAATAATTTGTTTTCATCTTCCCTGGATCTTTTCTTTATGATCTCCATTCTGCTATTGAGACCATTCAGTGAATTTGTTATTTCACATATTTTATTTTTCATCTCTAAAATTTCTAATTTTTTCATATTTTCTATTTATTTCTCGAGAAGTTCCACTTTTTCATTAATTTCAAGTGTTTGTAGCTCGGCCTCATGAGACATGTTTATAATAGCTGCTTTAAAGTCTTCATGTGATAATTCCAGCATGTAGGTCATCTTAGAATTAGTATCTATTGATTTTATTTTCTCTTGAGTATTGGTCACATTTTCCTACTTCTTCATGTATTGAGTAATTTTTGGATTATATCTTGGACATTTTGAACATTATATTTTTTGACATTGGGTTGTGCTATAATCCTTAGAAAAATAGTGATTTTTTATTTGTTTTAGCAAATAAAGGAATCATGCTCATAACTTTCAGAGCACAGATTTTGTCTTGTCTTCTGTGGGTTCCAATATCAGTTAAGTTTTCAGAGCCTTTGCCATTTTTCTTTGATCTGTCTCGTGCATTTACAACTCAAAAGCTAACAAGAAGCTTGGATGGCAGTTTATAGTCCTAGTTCATTTGTTAGAGGCTTTGGCAGATCTGCTTTGGATGTGTTGTACATGTGTACAGCTCATAGGTTAGTCAGACACTTGTATGGTTTTGTGTATAGAGTTAGATGATTTTCTTCTCCAGCTCTCTCTGCTATGAAATGCCCTCCATACCTTCCAGTCCTTAAGCACTTCCCCCCAACCCCGCCTTAATTACCAACTCAGCTCAAAGCTTTGGAATAGAAATAGAAAGCAGGATTTTAGCTTCCAATTCTGCTGTCCTGTCATACAGCTCTGTGAGTTGGGGTAAAGGCACAAGAAAAAAGATGGACCTGGAGACTCACCTGTTAGTGGGTAACTTCCCCACAGTACACCTGCTTTCATTTAGTCTTCACCATCCTCAGGTAGTTGCCTTTTGTATGTTGTGCAAACTTTTTAGTTATAATCAGTGGAAGAGAAATATGGCTTACTACATTATGGTAAAGCAGAACTCTCATTCAACTGAACATAATTAAAGTCTTGTTCTTCTTATGTTGTGTTATAGCATGAAGCTATTATGGCATTTTTCCATTCCTTGAGATGTTGGATTCTTTTACTTTTGTGTATGTGTGCCTGTCTTCCCTTTCCTCATTATGTTGTTATTCTTTAGCAGGTCTTCCTATTTGCTGTGCTATCTCCTTTCCCTCTGATAAAGCTTGAGGGACTCTGGGAATATACAGTGTGGGTGGCTTATTAAGTATTCCATATTTCACCCATGGTTTGTAGCTTGAGAAAATAGCATTGGAAGGAGAATAGCTCTGCTGAGGAGGCATATGATCTTTATTGGAATAGCCAGCCTGACTTCTCTCACCCCACATTCTGTTAAACGTCCTTCACCAGAGTTTACTTTTGGATTTTGGATCACTTCTCTGATTCTCTGTATAGTTTTGAAATCTTTGTACTTGTGAGAGTTTGCCCATTTGTTACTTTTTTATGTTTCACCTGTTTTTCCCCAGTATTTATAGAATCCATTATTAAGTTAGAAGAAAAAGATAAGAATGCCTACATAAAGTTTGTTGCTCTTTAGATTTGAGAGAGTTAATGAGAATCCTTAGGATTTTTTGGATTCCCCTGCATTAGTGATTTATAGTGTTGTTTGGAGATTAGCTGAATATGTCTCTCGTCAACCCCAGAGTCTTCTTTTCATTGAATTCCAGTTTGTAAATTTCCTTGCCTTAGCTTATGTCCCTTGCCTTCTTTAGTTTCTATTTATGTTTTTTATGTGATGTTTATTCTTTTCTTTTTACTTTATATAAGGAAACTCTATAGAACAATTTCATTTAAGAGATTCAAGAATTTAAAAAATATTTTATTTATTTATTTTTAGAGAGGGAACAGGAGGGAAAAGAGAGGGAGAGAAACATCAACGTGAGAGAGAAACATCCATTTGGTTGCCTATCGTACGCCCTCGACCAGGGACCTGGCCCACAACAAAGGAATGGACATTGACTGGGGATTGAACTGGTACCCTTTGTGGAACAATGCCCTTCCCACACCAGCTAGGGCTCAAGAATTTTTAAAAGCATAAAAATTAATATATGAATACATAGGCTTACATGTATATTAACTATCTATGTAACCTCACCTTTTTCCTCCCAACTATCCAAATCCCAAGGATTCTTGAAGCCCCAGTTCATATCCTCTATCTTCTGTGATGCATTTCTTGAGTGTTCAACCTGACAATTATTTCTGTCTGTCTGAAAATCAACAGTGAGTACTATACCTGTCATTGGCACTGTGCATGGTAGTAATTGTCATCTGTTACTATGAATAGGTGTTCTCCCCACATCTAATACAAAGGCCCTTTGAATGTAGACAGCTGTATATTAATTTGTTTTCACAGGATAGTATCTTAGATCAGCAAAAGTTTGTTTTCAAACTTTTTCATCTCATGGCACACATAAACTAATTACTAAAACCCCATAGCACATCAAACATATATATTTTTTGCCAATCTGACAAAAAATATAGGCATAATTTTGATTCATTCCTACCTGATGGCAATTGTTGTGTTGACTATTGTCATTTTTTTACTTGACAGTGTAAAGCAGGGGTGTCCAACCCTCGGCTCAGGATGGCTGTGGATGTGGCCCAACACGAAATCATAAATTTACTTAAAAGATTATGGGACTTTGTTGTGATTATGTGTTTCAATATATTTAATGTGTGGCCCAAGACAACTCTTCTTCTTCTGGTGTGATGCAAAGGCACCAAAAGGTTGGACACCCCTGGCTGGAAAAGAGGTTCGTGCCCCTGACTAAATAGTCAGGTATGGCACGTTTTAAAACTTGTAGCACACTAGTGTGCCTGCTGTCACGCATCAGTTGAAAATTACTGTCTTAGATGCAACCTTAATTAATAAATCAACATCTCCTGTGCTTATCCACTCTCATGTGGGTTACCTAACTCAAAATAGGTATTTATCTTAAACTGTAAATATGCTCCTGAAAGTGGAATTTCCCTCTGTAGTTTGGCCATTACGAGTCTTCCATGGGAAATTCTTTAAAAACATAATAATGACTGTGAAAGTACTTTGTACACTAGAAAGTGCTCTATACTTGTAAGACCATGATATAATCATCATTTATGTCACCTATATCACTCATAGCCAGCAGGTTGGTTTGGGGGGCAGGCTTGGTTCACTGTTGCCTTATTCCACTGTGTCACCTTTTTATCCTGACCTTGATACTCTGCCTGTGATGATTCTCAACAGGATAATCTGACAGTCAACGGTGGCTCACCATAGACTATTACTTACCTTTGTTAGTAGCACTGAGACAACATGTGGGTAATTCCTCAAGTTTCTAGTCCATTGTCTCTGTGCTAACACATTGTCTTTGACATAAATCCTGAATTTAAATTTATAAAAACTCTGCTATGCAACTTACCTTGGTCTATCCCTTTTGCCTAAAAAAACAGTACTAAGTTTAAACTTAGAAGCTAATTGAATTTCCCTGGAATGTTCATTTATTTTGCCTAAAATCTTTAATCAGTGATTTGGTGCTGTGGTTATATATGTTCTGAAACACTATTGTTGCTGAGTGGATAGAAATAAGTGTGGTGGAGCTGGATGGGTTTGAACAAATTTTGTTTGTTTCTTTGTTGTTGTTTTAAATTTGAATATGCTTCCATATGTATTTATCCTATTTCTTTGTTTTAGTTGTAAGGTCCTTGAGAATAGGAATAATGAGTAAAACCATTCTAGAAAAACAGAAGATAAAGGAGGGCATGAGCAATACCTACAGTATTATAAATCAGAGAAATATCATGGTAAGGAATGGCTGACCAAATATAGTTTCACTAAATTTCAAGAGCATGAACCTGGATGACCTTAGGTAAATAACTTAACCTTTCTATGTCACATTTGTAATTTGGAGATAGTAGGAATATTTGCCCTCTTGGGCTGTTGATAATGGATGTAAAATGTTTGCAGCAGTGCCCGAAACATAATACAGGCAAAAAATGTCATGTGCTATCATCGTCATCATTATCATCATCATTGTTTTGTTGTTAGTTCTTCCTTGAAGTTTCAGCAAAGTATAGGATAAATGAAAAGATACAAATTGTATATAGCTTAAAGTACAAATATGATATTGACTGTGTCAAAAGTTGATACAGGCTAAAAATTTAAAAATATAATAAATAATTCTTATGGGCATTGTTTTAAAATGTCACATGCATTATCTTTTTATACTCAGCACTATGAAATAGGTACTAATTTAGTCCCATGTATAGAGAAAGAAATTGAGGCACTTTGTCTATAGAGGTTAAGTAACCAGCCCAAGGTCACATAACTAGTAAGTGTTTGAGCAAAGGTTTGAATGTGGCCAATTTGTGCAATTAACCTTTATTTAGTGGGGAGGGGGAGAAGAGACTTTCATGCATGGGAGATCCAGGGCAGATTATTGGTAAAGTTACAGGTTTGGGAAACATTCCTGAAGTGAAGATCATCATCAAGGGGGAAATTTGAGAACTTGTTCTCTTGTCAGAAAGAGAATCCACAGACGCATGGATCCAAGCCTGAGCCAGGGAAGGTCAAGGGCACTTAGGATTAACCACAAGAAACGAACAGTCGTTGTGGGGTGTGACGCATAGTGGGTCTGGGATGAGATGCAACAAATGGTGGGCAGGTATTTGGGACAGCAGGCTAGGATCCCCTTTCCGCCACTTTCTGCCTTGGTGACCTGGGACAGTCTATTTTAGCTTGGGGGTAGGGTTAAGGGCTTGATTTCCACAGTGGCTGAATGAAGAGTCATATGGGATTACTTTGTGTACGCTTCAGATTCTGAAACTTTCCAATCTTTTGGAATTGCTCACACTGACACTGGAAATTATCCATACGACATATTGACATTTATTTTCTTATTTTGCATTTTGCACATCAGTCATTCATTCATTTAGCTCCTGTCTACCCAAAGTATACTATGAGATCATTGTGTGGCTGGTTTCCCTGATTGGAATTGGTGTGGGAGAGAGTGTATTCTGCTTCCTGGAATTCTCAGAATTCTAATGTAGTACCCTAAACATAATAGGCCACAATCAGTGTTGTTCATATTGATGATGGTGCAGGATTGGTCAAATGCCACATGGAATTGAGTGCAGCAAGTATGAGAAAAACTACAAAAAATCTGCCCTCATTACCTGGTTTAGAGTACCTGTTTTGTTTTGTTTTGTTTTTTAACTATTAGGCCATCTGCTGAGAAACCTGATTCCTGCCTTCAAGAAGCTTATTGACAAAGGCACAACCATCATAGGATTTAGGCTCCCAGGGCTAAGAAACCTCAATAGCTCCTGAGTCCAACTCTCCACACATACCTTAGATCCTCATTGCAATATCCCCACCAAGTGGTTGTCTGGCATCTTCTTGAACATTTCACTGACTGTGAACTCACTCCAGCTCATTTTATCTGAGGTAGAATGATAGGCACTCAAGTTTTGTTCAGAACCTATGTCTTATTGAAGAGCAAAGTCTTTCTAGGCTGAGGAAAAGCCATGGTGGTTGTCTTGGAGACAATTTAGTACATGGAGGTATTTGGGACAGGACCTCAAAGATTCTCTGTAGAAGAATATTCACAGAAGTGCAAAAAGTGAAAAGCATGTTGTAGGAATACCAAGTGGTTTAACTTGATCATTTAGCAATGACAGTCTGGGGGTAGGGAGCAGTGAAATTCTTAGAGTGACTGTGGATTTAACTGGAAGAACCTTGAATGACCTCTACATTTGGGATAGATAAGGCCCCTAATGGAAGTCATAATTCTATAGCATGATCCTATATCTGATGGGTGGCTGGTTGACTAAGTCACTATTAGCAGCCATATCTCTTGTGTTCCCCAAATTCATAACCTTTATCCTTACCTGGAGTACTATGCACATGTATGGATTTTCTTTAGCTCAGAGACATGATTCGAGCAGGAATTATGAAGGGCCCTCTGCTGGCTTTATTTCCATGTATATCTGTCCTATACGCATAATCACCCCAAGGAGAAACTGGGTCAGTCTGCCCCACCAGACAGCGCCTTAAATCCCCCCACTGATGCTCCCTTGCTCCACTATTGGACATGTGCCGAGTGACTTACAACCTCAAAGAAAGAAAGTGTCCTGATTTTGGGGGTGTGGAAGGTGGGGACAGTGATAAAGTGGTCTTTGCTGGTTATTATTTTCTCCCATGATAATGAACCCATCCCTGGTGTAGGGATTTAATGCAATGATTTTTCCAAGAGTCATCCAGGCCCATTGCAGCCCTGCCTGAAATGTAAATACACTTCCTGGGGACACATTTGCATTTTTTGGTGAAACAAATTCATATATATGGCAAAGATGCCTCTGTAATTATAGAAAGTTTATTTCTGTCCCCAGATGTCAGCAATCAAATTCCACATAAATATATTTTGTGTAAATCTGTCAGCAGCTGGTCTCCATTCAGGTTTCTGGAGATATTAGCCTGTCTTTGAGTTTATGACAAAGTTAAAAATTATTCATTAAACTGACCTGCAGTATATTCAGTAACTGGAAAATTGCCTTGCAGTTCTATTTGGTTTGTAGATGTGATCACAAGTAAATTTTTAACTTAATTAATTGGCCGTTTCTGTTGACAAGAAATTTATGTGGTAATAATTTGCTCGAAATAGATGCCGACTGTAGGAAATGAGATATCCATCATAGGCTTGTGTTCCACCAGCTGCACAGTGGCTATTATGAAAGTATTTCAGCCTGCGCCGACCCCAGTGTTTGTGCAGTCAAGATTATATATACCCACGATCCATAGCCTGCCAGAGAGGCGCTGGTGGAGGTCTATGATAACAAAGACTTTGTGATTTATGGCTTGCTGTGAAAGCAGAGCTTGATGAGATTAAACAATTTCATAGCACAAGTGTTTCTCAAGACCTGATTTGTAGTTGCAAGCTGATGGTAAATCACATTTATATATCTGCAAGCGTGCTCAGCAGAGGACTGCAATTACAGTTTAAGACAGCTACTTTTTATTTAATTTTTATCCTGGTTTTGTCTCTTTTATATCCCCTTCGTCTGCAAACCATTCACCTTCACGAGTCCTTTCCTGGTTGGAAGGCCAAAGATTGGGCTCAATGATGTTCTCCGCGTCTTTGTGCCAGCTGGGGAGAGAGGCCAGGAGGATTGCAGAGCAGCCCAGACTGGTTCACACTGGCTTGGGACTGGTGTGCATTCTTTGTTCAGTTCTTTGTCTGTTTCCTGTTTTCTCTGGATGTGCAGCGGATACTTGAAGTTCTTGGTATACAGCTGGAGTAAGAGGGGCCCTCATCACCCTGGGATAGCAGGCAACTCTGTCTGCGTACATGACGTGAAGGGAGATGAGGATTAAACTGGTTTAGGAAGCTCGACTTCAAGGTGGCAGAATACCTCACAGCCCACGGCTGGGTCCCCTTTCATGTGAAATGTGGAATTGCGTTTCCCCTAGAAGTCTGTGAGGAATAAACTCTGGAACTGGGTTATTTAACCAGTGTGTTGATCAGGTACTATGGGCACATCTCTGCACTAAGTAATAGTATTGCATTCTCTGCCCTCAAGCAGTTTATAATCTACACATGGCACTTACAAAAAATTAAACACACTAGAAATGACAAGATTTTACATGATGGCCTTAAATGGGTGGCATACACTGTTAGAGGTCAGAGGGAAAGGGAAGGGGAATGTTCCCAGCTGGGAAGGCACGGGAAATAAATAAATGCTCCAGGGATAAATAGGATTTTAAGTAGGAGGGAGAGAGATTCTGGATGTTTCATTTATTTGTGCTAATGGAGGCCTCCAAAATCCCCAGCCATAGGTTTGAGTCCAGGCTGGGTGAAATAACAATGAAATAATGTCATTCATTGAAAGCTTCCTATGGGACACAATCAGGGCTTTGTATGGATCATCTCCTGATTTCTCATGATAAGTCTAGAAGGTGAACACTATTGTGATTTGGGAATGAACAAACTGAGGTTTAGAGAGGTAAAGTACCTTGACCATGTTTATCTAGGTGTTGAATTGAGCTGGTTCTGAAACTCTGATATATTTGACCCCAAAGCTATATTCTTAGCCACTGGATCTCACAGCTTTTAGGTTGGGAATATCAATATTAAGGAGGCAATACCAATGTTATATGCCCACCATTCATATCCCCAAGAGCTCAGGTCATTTCTATTTTCCTCGAAGTACCTAAAGCTTGGGATCTTATCTTTGGTCTGTGTGGCAGCCTAGAATAGTGACCGTTTAAGTACCTCCAAGTCCTAGTCTCCCAAACCTGTGAATGTGACCTCACATGGCAAAAGGGATTTGGCAGGTGTGACTAAATTATGGGTGTGACAAGGAGATTGTCCTGCTTGAATCGTCTAGGTGGGTCTGATATAAACACAGCGGTCCTTATAAGAGAGAGCACAGGTGTGTGGGAGAAGAAAGTGGTGCGGTGAATAGAGCAGAGATGGAAGCCATGCAGAGTGAACAAAGGAAGGGGAGTAAGACAAGGAAGCAGAAAGGGACATGGAAACAGGCTTCTCTCTCGGAGCCTCCAGAAGGAACCAGCCTCACTGTCACCTCATTTTTATCCGGTAGGACTTGGTTCAGACTTCTGACTCCAAAACCTCAAGACAGTAAACTTGTATTGTTTAAGCTACTAAGTGTGTGGGAATTTGTTACAGCAGTGACAGGATACGCATACAGTCGGGCAAAAATCCAATCTACTCTACTGAGTGCTGAACCCTGCCTTTAATGAAATGTTGGAGGGGTTTTTTTGTGTAAGGGGGGGAACTTTAATTTCTGTATCCTTCCCATCCTCCTGTTTTTGTAGCCATAGGGTGGTGATCATTTATTCACTCATGAATCTTCAGTGCTTAACATGGTACATGGCATGTAGTAGGTGCTCATATTTACTAGATGAATGAGTGAGATTACTTTATTCTATCTCCAGGATATAGGTGTTCAGTCTATGCAGAATCTAGTTTTTTTTTAATAGGTTGAAATGCTGATGTCATAATTAATGAAGTCAAAAGGGGGCTAATGAGGGTCCCTGCTTATTGTTGCCTAAAAATTTGGAATATATCAGTGTAGTGTGCAGGGATGGGGATGGGGGAGGTTGCTGTAAGGTTCTAGGAAAGCCAAAACTGACTTAAGAATCTCTAGCAAGTCAAAGTGAGTGGTTAATTGTGCCAAATATGGAATAGGTGAACTTCTATCCCAATAGCAGAAAAGGTAGGAGGGTTTAACAAAGAGCTTTTAGGCTCTGGAACTCTCATATGCTTTTGTCTCTGTATTAGATTTGGTCCTGTATTGGAGAGGTTGTAATTTCTATCTGTCTGTTTATTGTTTTTGTTTTAATGTCCGGTTTTTAGCTGGAGGACTTATAGGCATGGTCCTGTTCACTGAATACAAATGTCGAACTCACCCAGGAAGCTCTTTTGGAGGGGTAAGCCAGTCCAGAGTCCTTGGCCTGGATTCCAGGGCTCTGATTTGAAAATCTTGAGAAAGCTGAGAGCTTCGTTTTTCCCTCTAGGGTACTAGTGTATTAGCCTCCCAATAAAAGTTAATTGAATTTAATTTTATGTTTTAAGTGTGATGCATTTTAAAGTTCTCCCTAGTGCTAGAGTCCCTCTCGAAAAGGCAATAAATTTATATTATTAAACCACAAATGTAATTCAGCTCAAATAAGCATATTTGGCTATCTTTGTTCTGGATATGTGGAACTGACCTTGCATTAAGACTAAATCATTTCATCCCAGGCTAAGTCAGTGTGGAGTTAATTGGGGAAGCAATGGAAATGTATAGTAGGTCACTCTGAGCTTTTTATTCTTTCTGGCCCTCATTTAAAAATTGCCATAGCATAATTTTCTGTCGCCAGTTCTTTCACCATTTTATAAATATCAATATTTGACATGGTATCGAAGGTAAAAAAGACAATGCAGATGTTCCCACTGGAGATTCTTTATCAGATGCCCTATTTCACTGTATCATTTTTCAATCACTCAATTTGTTGACTTGAGCACTCAAGGGCAGTGTGGGGTGGGAAAAGCACATTAATCCAGGAATCAGATGACCTGGATTCTAACTCCTGCCCACCCATTAACCAGCTCACTGATCTTGTTTTCAGGCCTTGTTTTATCCACATTTTTAAAATGAGTAGTTTGAAAGAAAACAGTGGTTTTTAAATTGCATTCTAAGAGATACGAATATGTTGAGTTTCTTGGCAGCTCTGCTGAGTGACCAGAATCAGAGGAGGTGAGAACCCCAGGGAAGGGTGAGACCAGCCAAAGAGCTTCGGCTTCTACCCACTTGTCCAAAGGGAGTAACTTCTACAAGAAAAGTAACGTTGGCAACTAAACCCACCTGGCGCTCGGGTGGGTTTAGACTTTCTTCATTCATGTAATTTTAGTTTTGTTTCTCTGATCTCCATCCAGAGTCATCCTGTTTTTCAAGGGCTAGATCCTATTTCATCTTTACAGGAGCTCTTGTCCTGCTACTCCAGATTGCAGGAAGATCTTGTTTTGAGTCCTTCAGGAACTTAGCCAGGGCCCTGGATGCTCCAACTATACAACATAATGTACTGTGCCTCACATTATGGATTCAGTCGTCTTACTCTAACTTGGTGTTAAGCTCTCTGAGGACAGAGATCCAGCAATTCATTGGTATCTTCTGAAGTGGTAGACATTCAACAGTAATAATGAAAATATTTACTATAATAATAATACCATAATCGTGCCAGTCTTCCCCTGGTAGAAAAGGCAATGCATTTTACATAGCAGAAATAAAGTATGTTCTGTTTGGTCCACTTTTTAGCATTGTGTCCATAAACATTCTCTGGCAACATCATTGTTAATTCATTTCCAAAGAAGGAAAAAGTCCTTGGTAAATCTAAAACTCTGCTCTCTGAGCTCTGTAAAAGGACCAGCAAATAAACAAATCTTCTCTGGAGGAACCCAACCACGAACAGGCATGCCGGCTCTAATATGAACTTCAATTCCATTTGAATCTTATTGCTGCGGTAGATTAAACAGTTTAGGATTAGTTTGAAATTAGAAACAGGAGAAGAAACACCCGGAAAATGAGACTCGAATCAGGGTTGTTCAAAGAATGTAGCCTCTTGATTTAATTTCCAGTTCATTTATGGATTTGGGTAGAATTCTTCATAAACTTTTAATGTTATTACTATGACCAGATTTGCACACCTTTCCAGTATTTCTACAACATAAGATTCTTGAATTAAACTTGGAAATCTCACTGTTGAATAAAGGTATTTCCCGGTGCAGTAGACAGAAAGATATCCTTGGAGAATTTCCTGAGATATGGACTGCCAGAGCCAGGCAGAAACACGATGATGTGCCCCCTTCCTTGCGAATCAAATGAAGACTTGTCCTTTGCCCACCACGTTCTTTTACAAGAATAGGTTTTCTCCAACAGAGGCAGTTATTGACACAAACATAAAAAGTATTTAATAAAATGGACATTCAGCAAGGGTATGTTTAAGAATTGAATGGATGAATCAATGGTTCAATGGTTACTAATGGTTTACCCAAGGTAAAGAAAAAAGCGTGTTATGGTGGGAAGGTGGAAGGGGGATGTTGGACTTGCATGAACTTAGTGATCCTCACGGGATCTTTCTCTAGGAAGGGCCTGTGTAGTGCGAAAGTGAATGTTTCTGCCATCTTACTCCATTAAAGGGGTACTTTGGAAAAAAGGAAAAAAAACTGGACACAAACTGCAGTACATTTTTTTTTCATTCCCAGGCTTTTAATATGTACAGACAGGAAAATAGGCACCCTCTTTCCGACAGCCTAAGTCGTACGTGCCAAATCATCAGAGTGGTGGAAGTGGCCTCAGAGAACGTGAGGTTGCCTTCGTTTATGACTATTTCCAAAGTATTTTCTTTCTCTTTTCAATACCTCCTCCTCCTCAGTGTTTATAATGCAGAAAACATTTAAAGGGCTACACAGAAACAGAGCATTTGCCTTATTTTATGTGGCATTACAAGGAAGTACAATAGATTTCAGCTCAACATTAGGAAGATATTTGTTCCAGGGGACATTTGGGTAGATTTCATCAGGAGTTTTTAGGTTGGACCTGATGGCTCCCAATTCCTTTAATCTAGCAAAAATCTGGTGGTGAATTCTCAAAAGTATCTTGTAACTGACAAGGCAAAATGGATGAATAATTGTTCTGATGAATTGACCTTGAATTACCCTGTTTCACACTGATCCCTCTGGAGAATCTGATGGGGCAGGTTATTGATCTCATGCCTTAGATTTTTAAACACTTTTTGAGAGAGATTATTCCAAAGAACCAGGATAATCCTGAAAAGAACCTGGAACTTTCCATTAATTGATTCCGAGAGAACAGAAGAGGGAGGAGCCTTTACATGAGGGTTTCTGATGCCTGTGCCACTTTCATGTCTCTGCTCCTAGTACATTTTTACAAGTTCTTGGCTGAAACTTAAACTGTGCCCATTATTAACTGTGTGCTTAGGTCTATAATCACATACCCCTATCTCTGTCTACTTTGGCAGAATGAGTTACCAATGTGTGTAGCAGCATCACATCCATAGCTACAAAGCAGGGGTGTCAAACTCATTTTCACCGGGGGCCACATCAGCTTTGTGGTTACCTTTGAAGGGCCAAATATAATTTTGGGACTGTGTAAATGTAACCACTCCTTAACAGTTAAGTGAGAGCTTAGCACTGCTGCTAGGTAGAAGCAAGGTGCTGGGCTGTATAAAACAAGGTTGGAGGGCCAGATTTGGCCTGCGGGCCTTGTGTTTGCCTCCTGCTATAGAGTATCCTAAATACTACTCCCAAACTTGCCAATTACTTGTTATAATCACTTCTTATGATTGACTTAGTGGGCCTAATTCTTCACGTGTGTCATCTGGTAAAGATTTAATTTAGGTACATTATCCCTAGAACACATTTCCAAAAATACTTAAATCCTGAAAAGAATTTGCTTCCTTGGTAGGACTTGGTTGAAAAGCATGGGCTTGCAAGCAAGACTGGATTATTTTTATCGCTGATCCTTATGTCCACGTTTTACATAATTGTGAAATTAAGCTTCTTTTCCTTTCACCTGAAATGGTCCTCTGGTACTTACTTCTCTATTCTGGTGATGGTGGTTAGATGGATTTCTCATCTTGCAAGGAAGCTGCCACACTTCTTACCAAGGTGGTACTACACCTTTAAGATGGAGACATGCTTTGCACATTTAATATGTAGTGAAGATATAAGTGACGAGTTGATATTGAGAAAGTACTTGTGGGTGTGTGTTACTTGAAAAAGGGTCAGTAGGTACTTTTCTAGTTTTAGACATAAATTAATATTGAACATTAATTGAACTTTTCAGTTAGCTCAAAGAAGTGTGGGTCCCATAACATTTTAGATGATAGTTCCAAAATTATGAATTTTGAGGTTGTTTTCTTTTATACTGATCCTCTTTTTCTCTTAGCCTGATCCTCTAAAAATAAAATAATGATTTATTTTTTCTCAAGGAGCAGCAAATAGGTGTTATTACAAAATGAATCTGAAGTCTTTCCCTGCCTCAGGAAGGATGGAACATTCACAACTTCCACCTGTGTGCCTGCTTCCCCACCTATCTCCCGCCCTCCCCCCCCCCCGTCTTTGGCTGTTGGGTCTCAAAATAAATAATACACACACTTCATCTTTAACTTCAGACAATCAGAGTCACCGTCATCTGGGATATTGTGATGAACAATGTACATTTTATACACATGGTGTCATAATAATTTAAAGTGTCATCTTAATCTATTTATGATCTTCTAATGACTGAAATGTTTTACAATTGTGGAGGATATTTTATAACTGAAGTTTTAATGGCTGAATCACTAACACCTGGCTGTCTGGAATGCTTTTCTTTCTCCTCGTTAGGCATTTACATGCATTTCTGGAAGGCCCAAGGGGTGGGATGTGACATATAAGCTCTTAAAAGGAGGAGAATTAGTTCTTGATACCTTAATGATCAGTCAGGTGAACGTTTGCATACTTAGCATTAATGCTCTTAAATAGAATAGCTTGATTAAGACCCTTGGTGGGTGTTTTTTTCTTTAAACAGTTTTCTGTGTGAGATTACAGACGGAAATGCTGCTATTGTGCCCATCCCTTAAACATATCTTACTGACCCATTTTCCACAAGTAAGAGTTTTTCCTTATCTAACTCTGTTTACCATCTTTCTACTTCTTCATCTTTGATTGGTTTCTAAGACAAACAAGTTATCTCTTTATTGAGAGTTTACTGCGTCCTCTTTTGTTTGCTGGGCTAAGATGTATATACAAATACATACCTGTGCATATACAAGCTCTTGTCCCTGCATGAGCACACAGTTGCTTAAAGAAGACCAGACCCCACCATGCACATGAAAATGTCAGTGAACAGTATAAGCCAATGTGTGATTACGCCCACAGCAGGCCCCCGTGGATGTTTACTAATGATGATAGTAACGCTAAATTATCTGGTACAGGCCAGAAGAGGTCAATACAAGGTTGCCCAGTGGCCTGTATTAAACAGTCACAGAGATAAGGCTACATTTTAGTTCCTCCTATTTGCACAACACAAATAAAGCCTCCAACTGCAGTGTCCCACTTAACTTCCATAGTAATCACTGGAGGAATTAAGGGTGATATTTATATCCACAGTCTTGCTGAGAAGAAATCAGAGGCTCAGCTCCAAGATGCCTTGCCCAACCACGTTCACACAGCTGGGGAGGTGGGAAAGCAGAGCCTGGAACCGGGGTCTCCAGAAACCTATCTGCTTTCCCCCCATGTTGGTTCTCGTCTCAGGGTCCCTAGCAGGGTGATTCCAGGGCAAATGTTTACCTTATAATGGCTAATCTGCTTGCTGTACAGCTGGATATGTCGTGCTGCCCATGTTATAGCTGGGAATATAGCAGCAAATGCGTGTATATTTGTTTCCAATGAAGATTGACTAGACTGATGAAATAATGAAAGGCTTTACTTCTATTTCTATCAACCAGTGGCATTCCTAGTGACAAGTCCCCCTGATATTACTCTATGGCTCCTAATGCACACACTTTTGTTGTTCCTGTTTTCTAGGTAGATTTGGCTGATGTTTCTCACACAGTCCTGTTTTGAGTGACATTGGAAAGCCATGTGTGACAATTGACTTGTACATTCATCACTGGACAGTTAATAATGAAGTTCCATAGTATAGTGTCTGCCCTGACAGGGCATTAACCTGGCACAGGCATTACTAAACATGTTTGCTCCGCTTTTCTAGCGAAAGTTCATTCTAAAATGTTGAAAACCAAAGAATTTGGACTGCTGTGCCTGCAAATTTGCAAATACAGAAAATTTTCTCAGTTTTCATCACTGCGTATCTTTAGGTAATATTTTCATTTGTCTCTCTAGCTCTATGCCTGTAAAATGAGAGTGTATTGTTTGCCTTATGTTGCTCACGCAATTGGTGAAAGGACAAAATAAGGTAATTTTGTTGAAAGATTAAGAAAAAGGTAAAGAAGAATTATACAAATAGGGGCCCATGTGTCTATTGATGTCATTTCAGAATTTTACTTGTAAGTATCATATAGGTGATTGTAGTCATTTGACCTATGTTGGTGGTGTCATACTTTCATTTTTTTACAAGATTCTTTGAGATTCAAGTATGTGTGGGTTAGTTCTTCCCACCCCCCCCAAGCCCAAGGGGGAGTTAGAAGTCTTTGTAATTAGTCAAATTAATGAGTCAGTGGCCACATGTGGCGGGGTCATCTATGATTTCTGCAAACATTGTTGAGGTCCCATGTTACCTTACTCTTAGATACGTGATTCTAGCTGGGGCCTGAAAAATGTTCAAGCAGCCATCCATCCCTCGCATTCATCTCTGATAAACAACTTGGGGCCCTTAAATCTGTTTACTGTCTGCTCTGGTGTAACACTGTAGTATCTGGCTTCATGTCACTCATAATTAGGCAAGTCACATTTATTGTCTATGTTATTGGCCATGGTAGCCATTTTTGAGCCAGAGTGCTGCACTTGGGCTGTTTTTTGGGTTTCTGTTCTTAACAATGCTTTTTTGAGCTTCTACAGTAAGTACACCTTACTGGCAGGGAGGTGACAAGCACAGGGGTTCTGGTGTTGGTTGTGCAGATTTTGCTCATAAATTCATGTACCCGTCTCTTGGGGAAAAAAACCTATTCTAAACTTGGTATCAGGTTTTTGAGCCAATGACCAAGGTGAACTCTGTTTCTTTTGTGTTCAGGTTGCTTTTGTATTCAGCTTTCTTGATTAAGTTGAGTGAGTTCACACGGGCCATTCTTTGGTTTGCTAATTGCTCCAGACCTAATATCCCTAATTCCTAAAGTATGTTAGGAAAATTCCAGACCTAATTTCTTGCTCTCTAGGTATTTACTTTTATATTAGTAAAGACACCTTTTGTATGTAGCTTCACTCTTCCCAAAGAACTTGAACTTAAAATGTCTCATCTTCTTTTCTAAGCTTTAGGCTTCATCCACATATCTAAGCTTCAGCCTTGAAGTTGTCTTTGTTTCTGACCTGGTAAACATTTTTATCAACAACTTGTAATGAATTGGAAAGGAGCCTTGCTTATTAATTTTCCAAACACAGTACAAAGTGAGGGAAGTCATCCTTGCCAAAGGTTTTTGATCACAGTTCTAAGCGTTCTCAACAAGCTAAAACATTGCCTGACACCTACCAGACAAAATCTAATAGAATTATTAGTTTGAAGTCCTAGCTTCATATTTTTTAAAAATCAATTATAGAAGGAAGTGTGTGCTTGAAAGATGTGGCTTGGCTGTGTTTCACATCAAAAACATTGAAATATTTTGAGATTTGATGTGTGCACCACCATCAGATATAGCTTGGAAAGGTATCACCAGTTTGGGTCCCAATTTTTCAAAGTGGGTGTCTTCCTGAGATCTGCACAGTTCACACATCGTCCACAGGACTGCATTCCACTCAGGGTTTCATGTTTTAAGAAAAAAAAAAAACCACAAGAAAAATGGGAAAACTCATGGAGAGGAATAAGGAGAACTAGGCTATTGTTATGTAAATACTTGGCCTACAATAGTAGAGGTTAAGGTGACACAGACTCTCCTTTCAGATAGTTGAAGCAGTATCATGCGGATAAGGATATACTGTTGCTCCGAGGACAAACCTAGGACCTGAGGGTCAATGTCCAAAGAGGAAATTTGGACATAATATTAAAAGGAAATTTTATTAAGGGATCTTATTAAACAGAGTGATGTTCTGCTTTGCACAGAAGTGAATACTGACTGTACTGAAAGGGCTGAGACCAGAACTGGAGGACCATATTAGCAAGTTGGTGTTGAAGAGGCATCTACAACTTTTTGGGGAAACTGGACAGGTCGATTTCACAAGGTGCAAAGATCCTTTCTGACTCAAACTCTCTGTTATGCTGAGAATTTGAAGGTTTGCCCACACATTTTCAGTTATTTTCTTGTTTATATTCAGGTTGGCACACAGAATTCACAGTTGAGCAATAAGATGATCACTAACCTGGATACCAAGCAAAGTTTGATTTTTCTAAAAGTTGAGCTATCTCCTGGCTGGCGTGGCTCAGTGGATTGAGCGCTAGACTGTGAAGCAAAGGGTCACAGGTTCAATTCCCAGTCAGGGCACATGCCTGGGTTGCAGGCCAGGTCCCCAGTAGGGGGCACTCGAGAGGCAACTGCACAATATTTCTCTCTCCCTTTTTCTCCCTCTCTTCTCCTCTGTCTAAAAATAAATGAATAAAATCTTTATAAAAAAATAAAAAATAAAAGTTGAACTATCTTTCATCTACTTCTTTGACACTGCCACTTCCAGAGGCATGCCCTCTACTTGCCTTTTGCAGTAGTGTGGGAGGTATTGGCTACTTTCATAAAGTAGCCAATTCCAGCGCTCTTCCTTATACTCTTTATAGCCCTGATAACCAAAAATGCTAAAAAAAAAGACTAATAGTATCTTATTGTCTGTCACTGGTCTCCTTTTGCTTAAGCTATCTGTGTTCCACCCCACCCAGTTCTCCTCAGTCCCTACCTCAGCTTCTCTCTTGACCCTTAATTTTCTCCTTGCAAGTATCTAAACCCTACCCTTTTTTCCCAAAGCACAGCTCATTTCTGTTTCCTTCCTAAAGGCCTTTCTTTGTTCATCTTCACTCATCTTTCTTCTTCTTCAGGCCCATGTACATCTTCAAAATTACACAGTATAGCCTTAATTGTCTCAAATTTTCATGTCTCTTAAATTAATTGTATTTCCCTATCTCTACAGTATAGTATATAATTTGGGATGAGGGACTTTGCCTTACTTAGTATTCATTGAGCACCTATTTTTGACTCACTGATTGGGTTATACATGTGATTATAAAATAGAACCAACTGGCTAAAAAAAGGGTTATACCCTGACCCTGGCCCTATAGGGTCAAAACTAACCAATTTATCTAAGTACAAACAATATAGGTCACCATATGAATCATATTAATATGTCAAGCTAGTGTACTAATTACTAAGACATCCTTCCATACCCTACCACCTCCTCGTCATCTCTGCATGAAGCTTAGAGACACGTTTAGAGGAGGTTCCTAGAAGCTTGTGTGGCAAAGCCATAGGCCAGTGGTCTGTTCTTGCAGGCTCCTTCAGACGGCAGCGAAATTCCTTTATAAGTCTGCAGCTTCCTTTGGCTGCAAAGTGTCTTCTAAAACTGATCTCCAGTTTAGAGATATTCAAGGGGTTAACTTTGACTCCTTTACCAAACCCAACTGTTTAATGTTTCTAATGGCGTAATGTGTTAATAGCCACACAGCTGTTGTTCCTCAGCCTGTTCCTTTATTGAGTTAGGCACCATTTAGAAGGCTGAGTTCAAATTGTAAACGAATTATTTTTGCATATGGATCAATGGAAATTTCATAAAGTTTATTAAAACTGTACATTGGACCAAGGAGTGCTGTTTTCTCTCATGTATATAAACCATATTAACTGAAACTCAGGGAAAAATATTTCTGGCCATTTAAAGATTATTTGCATTCAACAGATGGTGGCTAACACTAGTTCATTTGCATATACATACGTGAATAATACCTAGATGTCATCTAACTCAACGTGCTTGTTTTCAGTGCCTACCATGATTCCTGGCACAGAATAGGAACTCAATAGAGACATCAAGTAAGAGACTGCAGTCTCCGGTGCAAAGATGTGGAGTGATGAGCTGAGAGTCATGCAGCAGGAGAGGGGTAGAACCACTGAAGAGCCCAGAGCTCACAGCTCTCAGCCCTCAGCCTAGTGTTCTTATCACTCCAGTGAACTGCCCTCTGTTGATTCATTGCCTGTGAAATGTCTTAAATGTCCCACACGTACCTTCTGCCTGTTCTCATGGAAATCTCAGTTTATGTTGCAATTAATGTTATCTTAATCTCAACTGATTGACGAATTCTTAAAATAACAACATTGCCAAGGTTCCAGCTCAGATTGTAAATCATGAACATTCTACTCTTTGGAAACCACTTGGATGGCTAGCCGGTATTTCAGATGTAGTTCTGGTGGACCAGTTGCAGCTGGAGTTATCTGAAGAACCTATTGAAAGAAGAAGTTAAATGTTGGTTATTGGATAACTCAGAGCAGGATGCAGGCAATTTATGGTAGAAGACCTAAACTCCAAACATGACTACTTGTCTGTTGATTAGAAGTCAAAGCAGAAGAGAACTAAAATGGGCCTGCTTTTTTTTTGGCCCTGAGTAATAGCAGTTGGGAGAAGCAATGCTTTTGGATAGTCCAACAAGTGTGGAGATGCTCATTCCAGCTTCCTTGTGTCAGATCATTGGCAAGTAGAAGGCAGTTCTGTTTGGCTCTGGCTAGCACTGTTCTCTCTGTCTGGGGGCCTGTTGTTTCTGTCATTCTTCCTGGAAAGTGGAATCCTAAATATGGGCAGCTGGTTAAGACTGGAGCCTTGGTGACTTCTGAAAGTTATAACAAATGGAAGTCATTATCACCATTGCCCCACTTTACCTTTGTGCTACTTGAGGCAGAAAATGACTCCCCCCCACCCCCTGGTTTGCTTTGGAGTCTTTCATCCAGAGAGAAAGGGATTAGCCTGTGGCTACAATAGTGCTTTCAGGGCCTTTTGGCGTGCTGCAAATGTTTACTTATCCAGGTACAAATAGGTAAAAGCACATAGTTAAAGCTCCCAGCTGCAAGGTCATTTACCTTTTTAAAATTCAGCCACATGTGCTGACTTCAGTCGAGGGCTTGCTGGTATGAGCCATTAACTGCCTGTTGTATGTAACCTCTCCTTGTCTTACACACAGCTGCGTGCGAGGCACTGGTGCCTGCAGCCAGCCCACCATGCATGCCTTGCGAGCAACAAAAGCAGTTTAACTTGTGATCGCTGATCATATGATCCACTTACAGGGTGCAAGCTCAGTCAAGTAGAACTGGTAAATCATTAAAAATGCACCTCGGCACTGTGCCTGCTGGGGAAAACTTCGTGCTCACATCTCTTCCCCCCACCCTCTAACCAGCTAGCAGTGTGGTGAAGCAGCTGGTACAGGCTGCATGTTGGAGAAGTCCCATGTCACTGTAGCCTAATGTGGGGTGATTATAGATTGCTTCTAAGTGGCATGGGAGAGGAAGACAGGAAGACAGAAATAATCTGAAATGGCTGCCATCCTGTTCCTTTGACTTCCATTTACTCATTCATTTAACCTGTGCTAAGTGCCTTCTGGGTATCTAGCCCAGTACTGGTGCCTAAATTATAAAAATTGGAAACAAAATTAACTGTGACTGCTGAAAACTCAATCCACTGCCAAGTGCACTGACAGAGGCACTTACCATGTAACCTTAGTGGTCTGGCAAGGCCAAAGAGGAGATGATGCTGAAGTTGAACTTTGAAGGACAAGTGGAATTTCATCCAGGAAATATCTGGTAGAAAGAACAACTTGAACTGTGCCTTAAAGCTTTGCTTTTTAGAATGTCTTCTTCCATGAAACATACATTTTTACTCAATTTTTTACGGGCCTTAAAATATTATTCTGTGACTCTATAATAACAGGTCCAAAAAGTCCTCTCTTCTTTAACTCTTACTGCTTTCCAATTGTTTCTGGCATCAGGCTATCCAACCATGACATAAACCCTCTGGGAAGACATCCTATCTCCATAGTATTCTTGATTTTCTTCATAGCTCCAAAAAAGTTGGGAGTGTATTCTTGGTTAGCAAAATGCTAAAGTGAGATTGCCACTGAGTGGGCAATGGGACTTTTAATATTCCAGACAGATGTTCCTCCTACAGACACAACGAGAACATCTGCTGTTGAAGGGGAGGGAAGAGTCTTCTATGAATGCATGGGCCATACATGTTTCATATATTAGGTATATCTATGTACTGTTCTGAGAAATTTAGGTCTCTCAGTTTGTGTGGCTGATTTAAACTTTGAAAATGGCCTGGATCTCAAGAGGCCCTTGAGAGTAGATTTAATAATGTATTCATTCCTATAGATATAAAGTTAAGCTGCTTTAGTTAATCTAGGTACTCCATCTATTATATTCCAAATAATCAAGTAACCATAGTCCTTGAATACCTTCTGTTTGTCTCAGAGGGTTCTTACCCAGACCCAGAAGCCCTTTTACTGCGGCTAAGCATTGGGAAGAGGACCTATGTGGGATCTGTAGTCCCTTCTGTTTTCTTATTNTGCTAAAGTGAGATTGCCACTGAGTGGGCAATGGGACTTCTAATATTCCAGACAGATATTCCTCCTACAGACACAACGAGAACATCTGCTGTTGAAGGGGAGGGAAGAGTCTTCTATGAATGCATGGGCCATGCATGTTTCATATATTAGGTATATCTATGTACTGTTCTGAGAAATTTAGGTCTCTCAGTTTGTGTGGCTGATTAAAACTTTGAAAATGGCCTGGATCTCAAGAGGCCCTTGAGAGTAGATTTAATAATGTATTCATTCCTATAGATATGAAGTTAAGCTGCTTTAGTTAATCTAGGTACTCCATCTATTATATTCCAAATAATCAAGTAACCATAGTCCTTGAATACCTTCTGTTTGTCTCAGAGGGTTCTTACCCAGACCCAGAAGCCCTTTTACTGCGGCTAAGCATTGGGAAGAGGACCTATGTGGGATCTGTAGTCCCTTCTGTTTTCTTATTTGGCCAGCTTGTACATGGCCAGTTACAATGTCTTCGAACCAACCCTTCCTTTGATAGGAACCCCACCCCTGCAAATATAGGTGGTTCCTGCAGGATAAGTTCCCAATATTTCTCAGGACCATTGTCTGGTGGTCAAAATTTGCTGAATAGAGAGTTGGGAGAATTCCTCCAATCTCTCTACAACTTGGTATCCTTATTCTACAGAACCAGTAAGAGCTGACCTTTGGCTTGTTGGAGGGAATGAATGAGCTTATCCTTTGGAAAGACATCCATCCCCACAGTACAAATAAGTAGAGACCTGGAACTCAAACTTTGTAGGAGTAAGAGTCAGATAAAATGGGTCAATTTATTCAGTGTCCCTCTTTTCCTTTATCTATATAAAGGAAATTATACTCCTCACCTCCCTCCACCACTCAAACTCCAGAGAACTAAGAGAAACTAAAGAAACCAGGAGAGGAGTCCTAGCATATTAGATATAAAAGGCCCATTGTACAGCAGCAGCTATTTAATGACAGAATTGAGAATAAATGAAACACATGAGTGTTTTAATTAGAAATCGATAATATTATTAATCATATGACTATGAATATTTTGATTGGTGGTATTTAAAATGTAAATGTTTATAATTAAATGTAGACTATGAGATCCACGATCATCGCATATCATTGCATACAGCACCTCTAGAGGCAGAACCTTGTTTTATTTTGGAATCTAGAAAAGTCAAACAGCTCCTTGGGGGGCACTCTGGGCTGATGGCACCAAATTTACAGAAGAATAGGGAGAGAGCTCTTCAGTAGGAAGTCATTTTAAGAAGTCTGGATATTGTTATCATTGATCTTGGCAACAAAGCAGGCAGGAAAGCTGTGTTTGACCCTGGGCAAGTCATCAATTCCTCATCCCTCGGGAAGGCACTTTGCTTCTTTAAGTCTCCATCTTCTCATCTGTAAAATAGGGATATCGATACCTTTCCGGTTAATACTTCACGAGGTTGTGATGCTCAAATGCTGTGCCAGGTTTTCTCCCTTTCTCCTGGAACAGGCAAAATACCTCCCATCCTTTGATCACTAAGGTGTTTTGTTTTGTTTGACTCCTTTGTGGAGCATTTGTTTCAAATCCTCCTGTTATTGCAGTTATTGACTTATCTTGTTCCCCCCTACTAGACTGTAAACTGCTTTACATCACAGCCCTGTTTGCTCCTTTCGGTATGGGGCAAGGGCCTGGTGCCCTGATCAGGCTTACTTGGGAATATCAAATGAGAATGGGATTCCTGATGCCCAGTTTTATTGTGGATATATCTATTTACCCCACAGAGTTGTTTTGGGAACTAAATAAAATGGCCCAAAAGAACATACCAAGTACATGCTAAATGCTGAGAGTCTCAGGGAACATTGGCTTCTTTCCTGCCATTCTTTGCACATAGTGGTAACTTAATACATATTTCTGGACCAAATTCATTTTAAAGATGAGGAGGAAATTTATGGGTTTTTTTCCTTGTTAAGATGCTTGGAGAAAGATGACCCTGTAGTAAGAGTTGTATTGAAGCAAAAAAAAATCACAGTTTTAAATGTGGATATGAGATATTATCGAGGTTTGTAGAAAACATAATGCAAATTTTATTAAGTTACCATTATCTTTGTCAGTGAAATTGGTGAATTTTCCAATTGGTATCTTCTGCAATTACAAACAAGGAAATAACGCATGCTGTTATGTGAAAGAACTTATAAATTTTTACATACATGTGAGAGGAATCACTTGAAATCCAAAGCTGCCAAGAGGAATAATTAGGAGCCACAGGACAGATCTCGGTAATGTGACAGCAGCTTCTAAAACATCCCAGAGGACAAAGAAGCACACGCTGGCCTGACCTATATCTTTAATAATACAGACCATTGCCCTTGGATTGAATCTAAAGGGCAGGACCAAGTGCAGGCTTCATCATGTTTTAGAAAAAAAATTGCCGAAGTTTATTTATGAATTCTCCACACAATGGCCTCTTGCTTTGATTATGAACGGACAGAGCTTTCTAAGTAGCAACTCAGCATGCAAAATCGAAAGCGAAGAAAGCCCAAAACAAAACCAGCACAGAACATAATTTCTTATATTCTGTCATGCTTGGCAAAAAGTATTATGTAAGACCCAACCTAGACAAATGGCTATGTTAACCGTAGAAATAACCTTTTGTTTAATTAGAAAATAGGAGCTATACAGGACCATAAAAATGGTTACTGCAGCCCTCTGCCACTGTTTAATAAATATGATCACACTATAGATAATGGTAACTGTTATTTATTTGTGCAATATCACAGACTTGGTAATTGTTTGTGGTGTTGATAGTTATCCTGTGTGGAGATCAGCATAGTTTCAGAATTTGTTTCCTTTGATCCAAGAAGATAGCAAGTTGTTTACTTAAAATGCTAGCCACCCCCTTCCCTTGGTCAGAGTAATGCATTTGCATATTTTTAACACTTCTATTACAAGGGCAAAAATCACCCTGGCAGTGCGTGGTGGGTTATTTTGTACCAGCTTTTTAAAAAAATTTCCAGAGCACCCTCAGGCCCTCCTGGAACACACTTCGCATCAATGCCGTTTCATGTTCAATTCATATTTCCCAGCATAACTAACTTTAGTAGCCTTGCTGGAGGGGAAAATGGGGCAGTTTCCCACCTGAGGTTGTGTTCCTGGGAAGAGGAAAAACTCTCTGTTGCATTCTCTCAAGAACCAGCATATGGAATGACGATCAGGCTGAATTTCACAGCCTCTGTTTCAGTATCTCCCCCCTGGGGGTGGGGAGGAGAAAAGGCTGAAGGGGTCCGCCGGATTTCAGGGTCAGTTCCATTTTGTGTTTTACTACAAAAACTCTGGTTGGGAGACTATACATGCATTTGGGGTCATTTGGCTAGATTTATTTCATTGCACATAGCACGTTATACTTGTTATCGGGGGGAGAGTTTCTGTTTTCTTTCGTGTTGTGTTTGCTGAACTGGATGCTCCATTTCCTGCCTTTTAGAAAAAAAAAGTTTGTGGTTTGTGATGTTGGGTGATTTATTACTATGACGACTTAAGGATTTTTCGCTCTTGACTTTGTTGGATGTGAGATATTTCCTCAGACCCCTGAGCTAGCGTTTGGCTCTTCTCATAACAGAGAAATTCACAGCAATGACTTATGGCTTAAATTTGTATAGAAGTATTTTGTGCGATCGCCTATTTCTGTGAGTTCTAAATAATGCGTTCTAGAAGGTTTCCACGTATTACCTTTATAAAAACATAGACAAGTGTGTCAAAAGAAAAACACCACGCAACAAAACCCCCTTTCTTCACACAATTCATATTAAGCTTCAAAATCCCTGAAAATCCCCAATCTCCTTTTGCAGTCTGGTTCCCACTCTCTAACTTGCCTCATCTCCCCCCTGAAAGAAAGAAAAAAGCATTTCTTCCTGGGACTGATAAGTTGTAGGCCGATGCTTAGCAACAGCATTCCTGTGCTTTAAGTAGCTGCAAGCCCCTCGCTGAACTCTTTGATGTGACTGTCCGGGCAGATTTATTTTGTTTTAGCACATTGTCTACTTGTCCAGATGTATCAGGAGATAAAAAGGAGTCATGTTTACACTCCCCCCCTTTTTTTTTTGGAGATGTAATTAAATCGTGTTTTTGATGAGTCTTGGGGAACTCCAGTTGAAGAGAAAAGGATTGGCTAACGTGAAGGGAAAACGGAAAACTCACTTGGCAGAATGAGCACCCGACTTGGTCAGGAAATAAAGCCCAGGGACCAGTTGGCGTGGTGCTCTAAAGCCAGAGGTTTTGTTCTGATTCCTTGCTCCCAGTATTTTGGAAGTTCAACCCAGAGGAAGGGAGGTGTTTCTCCACACTCACTTCCCCGGGCCCTGTTGATCAAACCTTGCATTTGTAGTGAGTGGTCTCTTCCTTCTTGTTGTTCACAGACACACACACAGAGGGCCTTAAAAATCTCATTCCATTCCCTTCCTCCTTCTACCCTCCCTCCCTCCCTCCCTTCCTTCCTTCCTTCCTTCCTTCCTCCCTTCCTCCCTCCCTCCCTCCCTCCCTTCCTCCCTTCCTTCCTTCCTTCCTTTCTCTCTCCCTGCCTTCCTTCATTCCTTCCTCCTTTCTGTTCCTTCCTTTCTCTTTCCTTCCCCTTCCTGCCTTTCTGCCTTTCATCTCTGTCTCTGTCTCTCTCAATCCACCTATGCAACTCTCATTTACTGGGTAGTAGGTCTGTGGTAGATGATTGTCAATCTATACTGAATACAATTGAACTCTGGAGATCTTGAATAAATGTCTCCCTAGAGCTGGGTAAATCGAGTTCCCTCAGAGTGGGATTGCCACTCCTTTTTCTTTTTTTTGGTTATAAGGCTTTTCTTAATGCTCACATTTAGTTAGGTCATTCCGAGTTCTATTAATGACCCGCAGTGGGCAGTGACAAGCAGGAGTCCCACATTTAGTACTGCGGAGGACCTGCCTGGCAGTGACTTTAATCTGCAGCTCAAGAAGCCACTCCATTTGCATCCTGAATAGGTTACACTGCAGCACCCCCTTCTGCCCACTGAGCCCTGTGACAAGAGGGCCGCACTACAACTCAGTCTTCTCTCTCGATGACAGCCCTTGAGGACCTGTGGGCAGCTTCTCTCGCCTACCCAGCCCTAATCTCTGAGATCTGGAGGACAGTGACAAGGGATGCTCACCTGCATTCCCAGGGTCAAGCCCAGGGCTTTATTTGGATTAAACTTTTTATTACTCTTTCATCAGGGGACGGAGATAGATGGGTATAACAAAAGGAAAGCTGGGCAAAGCTGCTGCTACATCAAATCTCTCCACCGGCTGGCTTGCCAGACCCCAAATTCCAGGCTGAAGTCCGTTGAATGCATTTTGAAAACAATGGGCTCATGTTTTGTGTTTTCCATTTGTAGACTCCGTTTGTGAAGGAGGTTTTCCTTTGTCTGTGCTAAACTGCCTTTGGATGACTCCTTCTGGCCTAAGTGTAACTTAAGTCTTTTCCAAACCAGGCCAGGCTTGAAATGAGCATTCAGGAGGAGCTGAGGCATAGAGGTCTGTATGCGGCCACTTGTCTGCATTAGGAACTCTGTTTGTGAGGGCTGTATAGAAGGTGACTTAGTCTGGGAAGACGTGTGCTTATTTTTCTTGGAGGCTAGGAATGCAGATTGTTCAGTGTTTTAAATTCCTTTATTTTACCAGTTAACACATATTCATTGAGAAGGTGCTGCAACCCAGAAAGTTGTGAAATGCTGTCCTCAAGGTGTGACCATCACTAAAATACACTAATAAGATATAATTACAAAGTATGGTATGTCCCCCAAAAGAAACATGGGGTCCTTGGAAGTATGTGTAAAAGTGATGTCAGGGAAACCTTTCCGAGGAAGTAATGCATGAGCTGATACTTGAAAGGTAGCAGGCAATGGGAAGCAGGCAAGGACCAGGGCAGAGGGCCTTCTAAGCAACATCTGGTGCTTTCTGTTTACCCCAAGAGCAAGGTAAATCATAGCATGGTTTTGAAGCAGAGGCAAGGCGTGACCAAATTCTATTTTTAAAAGACGGTCTAAGAGTGGTTACTTTGGATAGGACATTTTGGCCAGGATTGAGTCTTCTCTAAAACAGATTCACTCGATTGAAATCTACAGTAGTTCTCTGGTAAAGGTGAGGATGGGAGGAAGGGGGGCTTATTTTAGAACACACAGTGGAGTCTGCTTCATACTGACCAAATCAGAGGCTCAAATTCCTGAGTGAATCTTTTAAGTCCTTTTGCTCTTGGCCGTTTGTAACCATCCAGGTGGCATGTCTGTGTTTCTACCATAGTACTGTTATCCTTTCTGTGAACTGGTTATGAATGTGCAGTTGCAGGACAAACCCAGGAGGGCAGACTTGGCTTTCTGTGGCCGTGCTTATCTTTCAGAACCTTAGGATCATGAACGGGGAAAAGGGAAAGGAGGTCTCCTAGAACAGGTGGGGTGTTGCTGTTCCAACGGGTACAGCATGTAGTTGCTATAGCAGAATCGAGTCTAGAAAAATGGTGGAAAATTATTGAATTAATTTCTGATTGGAGAAATAACTCTGAAAGATTGTTCCCTTTCTTTTATTTAAATTTTATTTTTTTCCTGTTGTGTATTCTTTTCCTCTTTTCTTTTATTCTTATTTTTTGGCATTTGGACTATTCTAATTATAACATACCCAGAATGGGATTTAGCATTGGGGTAGGTTCATTTATTCATACTTTCCCCATGACTGAATCCTGCTATACACACAATGTATTTGAAGAGTTGAAGACAAAAATCTTAAAGGCTCGTGACAGTATTTCTTTATGAAAGAAAGCCGTGAGTCAATCTTGCATTTTACTTTGGCTACAGTGTAATTAGCCTGCTGGAATTATTAGAAATATTACACAGGACATAAGACTTACTCATTATGATACTTGGTGAGTCATTTTTCAGTACTCTCTCACATGTTTGGATCTGGAATCTGTCAAGGAAATAGCTTTATATATGTATATTTAGATAAATGAAACTTTTACTGTCAACAATTATTGATGGTGTAAAATAAGGGAGAAAAGGCCTTTTTCATGAATAGCTCTGTGAGTGATTATCAATTAATTTTGGAGAAATATAAAGGCATAAAAATATTTTTTGTCAAATGACCATTAAACTATCTTCTACCGTTTTTCTCAACCCCATTGTATTTTATCAACTGTACTTTGTAATATAAAGTTACTGTCATTATCAAAATTAATATAATATAGAGGTGACATGTTTGAATATAAAGAGTAATGAGACTGCTGGGTGTCCAGAATATGCAGGCATCTGTTTTCTGCAACTTGGGAGAAGATAGGGCAAATGAAAGTCCTTTTCTAGAAAGGTTTACAAACGGGGATTACTGTTAACTTTACAAAGAAAGATTGTGTTGGAACTTGAAATCTTTTATATCCTTATCCCATCCCCTACAACTAACTTCCATAAGTTCTATGCACGCACCCATTCTGCAACCGTTTCAAGAAGTCTGCATCCAGTTTCCATGGTTGTTCTTCGGATTTTAGCTATCCTGATGTAGACACTCAGAACACATGGGCTCTATCTAGTCCAGAAGAGTTTTAGTAGCCTAGCATTCGAATATATCCAGTCTTAGTTGCCATAGGGGGTGCTGTTGAGTTGTTCATCAGAGAGTCCCGCGTGGCTTTCTTTGGGTCTCTAGGGGGATATAAAACTCAAATGTAGTAGCCACTTCTAAGTATGCCAGAGTCCTGGTTTTACATGTGATGCTTATCTTCAGGGAATCACCTGAGGTGCCCAGAATACGGGGTCCTCATCTACTAAAATAGCAGTGAGCCTAGATTCAGGGCAAGCATCCTTGACATCTCTTTTAGGATGTAAAAAGAGGGCAGATGAGAGAGTGACAGGGAAATGCCTTTGAAAAATGAGAGACATATATTAGAATGTATTTTCCCAGATGTTTGAAATTTACATAGATTAGGATCAAAACTTTTTAGAATGAGATTCTCATAGCTCTTTCCTGTGCTGCTCTTTTATACTGGTCATGTGTTCTCTTGGGGTGTTACCTGTTCTATATGTGGACAAAATGGGAATGAATGATGCCTCATCCTGCTGGCCAGTGCTGGTGGCTGCTAGATACATGCTAATTAGTAATTAAATATCATATAATTTCTGACTTATGCAGGAAATATTAAACTGATTTTAAGTTTATCCTATTGACATACATATGTGTGAGAGGGTAGAATGGGTGAATGCAGTATCATCACCCCAAAGGTCTTCTATGATGTCTAGTGGTTCAGTTCTCAATCTATGCTTTTGGTCTCCTTTTTCCATGTTGCACGGTGACCCCAGCAGCTGTCCTTGGCCCTTTCCCCATCCTGCTCCCTTCAAATTGCAATCACCGCTTTTAATCTTCTGGAAGACACCTGCACTTGTTAAAAAAAATTATATGTTAAAGCTGTTTGGAACCAACTTGAGGGCCTGAAGAGTTTAAAATATATGATATTTGGAAGGCCTTGAGGGGAAGATTTTCTGGATGTGGTGGCCTTTGTTCATGTTGATGATGATTCAGGATTGGGCTATTGAATAGCTGGCTCAGTCTTGTCCAAAGATGGTGGTGAGATGTATTGAATACCTCTGGCATGCAGGGAAGGGCTGCAGAAGACTTACATAGGGAGTCATATACTTTGGAAGAGGAATTTGCTCCGTTGGCTCTCTTGGTATCCATGGCACTCTGTTCTGGACCATATTTATCCCTGGGGAGCCACCCTCCCACTACCTTTCATCTGCGGTGCTCTTGCAGGACCAGGTGCTGTCTCAGCACTAGGCAGGGGGTCAAGATCAGGTGCAGTCGGACAGTGTATGCTTTCTCCTGAGCACAGAGGATGGGCCTATACCCCAAACAGGCCATGGATTCCTGATTTTGCCTGGAACTTTCAGGAAATAGAAGTTCTTTCTGCTGTCTTAAAACTATGCTAAGCTACGCATCTGGAGTGCCTGGGAAGTCACCACCTGAGGACATGGAAGCTGGTAGGGAGGAGTACAAAGCTAAGAGCCAGAAGTCCTGATAACTTTGGGAACCTACATCCAACTGTACGTGAAACTGTATCCTTGAAACCATTAGAACCCCCACTCAACATTTATTTTCCAAAATCACTTTAAATTGGAATTTATCACTTACAAACAAAAAGGGAATCTTTTCTTTCTAACTATTCAACAAGGGAGATTCTACAACCTACCCTGGAAATATGTGGTCAGTTGCTCCAACAGAATCTTATGTGTCAAGACTTCTTAGTTATGTGTGGCTTTAATTTCATTTTTTGGCAGTATTCTGTAGGACGAGTAACAAAACAGCATTCCTCCCCCCCAAAAAAACCTCTGATAAAACAAAATCCAGAGACAAAAATCTGATTAACCTTCCTTTTATAAAGGCATCTTCATATACTTACATATTGATTTTCAGTTGTCCCTTAAGCCTTCATATTAAATATTTTCTTTATTATTTCATTTCAAAATTATTTGCTTCTTAATATGTATGACAAGTATAAATGGTACTGAGCCACGATTTAATATGAGAACTTGTTATTCGGCCATCTCAGGGAGCCTGTTTGAAGATTTTATTGTGAGCCAGTCCTGGCATCAGGTCCCAAAACAGGTTGATGGATGGTGAGGGGCCTGGCAAACGAGCCACCCGGCGGCTGTTCACTGGCCCTCAGGAAAGCCCTTGCCACTGTCGTACTGGGACCACTTTAATAGACAGGCACCGATAACTGTGTTCCTAAGTGGCTGGAGAAGATTCTAGTAAAACTGGCCAGCGTAAAAACAAGTCTTTCGCCGTGAAGTCACTTTTGCTCCATGCCAGAGACAGAGGAGTTGCTTCTTTCTCACCTCACTCCCTGGGGTTTCTGCCGCTCTGCCCCCTGCCCCTCGCCCCCAGTGGAATAGGCTAGAGCAGGCACTCACGTTGCCCACCCTCCTGCCCTTTCCCCACAACTATGTCTGAACCTACGCATAATGTTGCTCCAATGAATATATATATGTAATATATATATGTGTGTAATTTATAATATATATGTAATTATATATATATAATTTCTCATTCATTTGGCCTGTGAATGTATGTTGGGAGTTGGGAAAACGAGGGTGCGGCTTTTCTACCCATCCTGGGCACTGCAGTCAAACAAATCAATTCCGCCTTCAGAGAGGCATCGCCTTGTGATTATGTTTGTGTAAAGTCTCGGAGTCTTTGATCAAAGAATGGCATTTCGGGCCAGGCCCTAATCCTCACTGCCTTAAGGTGTTTAAATGAGTTTAAAAAAAGTTGATAACAGCTGGGACTTAAATTTGCCTTTGCCCAGCTTTTGTTTTGAAAGGGCTTCTATTATCTGTGGCTCCCTTTTTCGAAGCAAAGATGGATCGTTGGGTAAACCAAAAAGGGAAAGAGGATATGGGAGGAAATGGGCGGAGACTCTGAATTAATCTTCTGAGGAAGAATGTTTGATCAGCAGGGAGGAGAGGATGGAAACCTCTGATGCTGACAGCAGGCACCTTTCTGACTAGGGTGTGATTGGCACCTTTGAAGCTTCAGTCGGGAGCCAGTGTCCAGTGGGTCGGGGCTTCCTCTGTCTGTGGGTGGTGGTGTTAATAATGTGGCAACTGGAAGGATTAATTGCAGACAAGCAGCAGGATTACGAGGAGGGCTCCTCTGCTCTAAAAGGAACAGTTCGAGGAAAGCCTCTGATCTGTCAGCCTTAGAGGAAATTAGTGGGGGCAGACTCGAGGAGACTTGAAAAAAGGCATTTAGGATATTAAAGCGAAATGTGAAGAGGATATTGAAATAGGGCAGTAGGAGAAGGAGCGCTGATCTCAAAGGGCAGTGTCCCGCTCTTCCTACTAGGAATTTCCGCGATTTGTCCAAATCTCAGAGGTGCCTTCCTTTTCTGGTGTAGCAGTGTGGTTTTACTTGCATTGCAACTGGTTAGGGAAGGGCTACACTGTGTTTGCGGCTGCACCCAAGTCCCCGTGCGAAACTTGTTTGCTCTCTACCACCTGGCAAGTCCAGAATCTCCTGAAGCTAACTAAGGCTCCCAGTATAATTTTAAAACGAGTCAAAACATTACTGACACCCTATCTGCATTAGCTATCTATTGTATATT
Organism: Sturnira hondurensis; assembly: GCF_014824575.4. Classification (NCBI taxonomy): domain Eukaryota; kingdom Metazoa; phylum Chordata; class Mammalia; order Chiroptera; family Phyllostomidae; genus Sturnira; species Sturnira hondurensis. Next base: position 5,751,002 of record NW_028081392.1, read on the forward strand.
TTACTTCTTACCCTTCTGGTTCAAGTCGGGATGTTGCCCATAAATCCTGTGTTACCATTAAAGAGGCCATTCATCATGCTTCCTAATGTGATTAATCAAGATACACCACAGTACCCTTAAAATGAGATCATTTTGATAAATCATGTATGACATGAAAAGACTTTATTCCTTTTAAGTGCAATTTAGACTGTAATTTTTTTCCTCATTTATGATTCATGGGAGAAACATGGATAAAATTCCCTTGCACAGTTACACCTTATCTACAGCAATAACTCAAAGCTGCTTTTAGATGAAAATTCAGAGTCTTATTCACCAAAGCTGAATGCCAGCTCATTATTTTCTGGCATTCAGTAGTCCAAAAATAATGTCTGCACATTAAGCGGCATTCTCAAAAAGTTGGAATTGGCCCGGCACCAGGCACATCAATTACACTCTATCATCCTTAATAAGGAAGAAATATCAGATGTCCTTTTGGAGTTTTTTGGAATCAGTAATGCTCAGCCTTCACCTTCCCAATTTAGAATGATTTGGAAACAAAAATGGTAGGAACAAAAAGTATGGGCATTTCAGCGGCTGTGCATGACTCTTTCTCCTGTTGTGTGCGGCTCGGGAGAGGCACCTTTTCCCCTCCCATGTGGCTCATGCTTTGTTTTTCATGCCATTTACCTGGTTTCACAGATGAAACTACTATTTTGTGAGGCTGAGTTGTGTTTGTAAGTTGCCGGACCCACAGGTCGGCCTTTCCTCTCACAGGTGTCACAGTAATTTGGGATGTGATGTTCATAACCTGCAATAGAAACGTAATTTGAAAATGTGCCTTCTGGTGAGATCCATCAAGTTTAAGGTCATATTTTTGGCTAAAAGGCAGACACTGATGCTATTCATTAAACTGAAAAATGGCTTGTTTTCCACCAATACTGAAATAAACTTTGGATGAATGTAGTCATGCTGGCATGCACTTATATAGAAAGCAAAAGGAAACATAGATATATTTGATTTGGACACGTACCGTCAACAGGGTTTTAGGTTTTTCTTGAGATGGGGGATCTCAGGAAGATTGGCTGAAACAAATGGGAACATCGAGAAGTTCATTTGTTTCTTTCAGAGAGTAAGAACATTTAAAGACCTGGCTGGTGTAGCTCAGTGGATTGAGTGTGGGCCTGTGAACCAAAAGATCGCGGTTCGATTCCCAGTCAGGGCACATGCCTGGGTTGCAGGCCAGTTCCCAGCAGGGGCCAGTTCCCAGCAGGGCACGCATGAGAAGCAACCATACACTGATATTTCTCTCCTTCTCTCCTTCCCTTCTAAAGATAAATAAACTAAATTAAAAAAAAGAACATTTAAAGAAGGATTTGGTATCTAAGATTTAGGCATGCTTGTGTTTTTCCAACCACTGTCACCTGTAAAGAAGAACTTGATCAGCGTGTAATTTATTTCATGGCTGTTCTTAGGGATTCATTTTGGGGAGTGGATCAAAACCCTGTATTTGTTGTGTTAGGTAACCCCAAAGTGCAAATTTCTATCCATAGCCACATAATGCAGCCAAACCCAAGTTTATATGCAATATCATATCCATGCTTATATTCTCTGTGCCTTAATCAGGTAGAGACTGACATCAAAGGTTCCTTGCATATTATTCACATTTAAATGAAATTTGCCATGCCTTTTTTTTTTTAATAATATAAAGAGTAAATTCAGAAGGTAAGGCCATTAAGTCTGTACTGCGGTTTATAGGTTTTCGTTTCACATTTATGGCTTTTATTTTTGCTAAAACAGATCTGTAAATTTTAAAAATATGCATGTATCTTATTTAAAAAGTTTCCTAGTTCTAGCAATGCTCAGCAAAACTCCAAAGAATGCAAGTTTAGAACATAAATGTTTTAAGGCCCTATAAAATTGTCAGCGAGTATTTTTCCCTTTAATACTATGTTCATTTCATTCCAATTTAGTACCACGATTATATTTTCCAAAGCACCTTTTCATGCAATGCACAATTATTTCATATGGGGTTGGGTAGGTCACCTCATTAAGCCTGCAAAGATCAGGCCTCTTGTGATCCCCACAAATATCTTTGCATTTATTCCTAATTAAAATGGACTTCCTAAATTGTCTCAAGTTATCAATACAAATAACAAGCTAAGCAAAATAACCACAGTTGGAAAGTTAGTGAGGCACGTTGACTTGGCCCCCAAATCTCAAGCAAAGCCAACTGCGGTGTGTCCGCAGTGGTGCCCTGCCACCTGTTGGCTTTGCTTATGCATAACAGGGTATTGCTGTCCCTCCCAGCAGTGCAGCAGCCCTCTCTGACCCCTGTCCCAGTTCATCACCCCGAGAGAAAAGAAGGGGCCATTTGAGAATTTCAGGCTTCCTGATTTCCACCATCGTTCATTTCTTTGGCCACATGTTTCTTCTGCTAATGCTGAAAATTTATGGCTAAGCACATAAAGGGCAGCACAAATCCTTTTCTTCTTCTGGATTATTTCATAGTTTCCTGTCATAAGGAAATCCAAGAAGACGTGTCCTCAGTGGATTGTGTGTGACAGTGTCTGCTTCTATCTCAGGAATCTGAGGCATGATGGATAAACTGTCAGTTTTGAAGGATGATGTTTTCCCCATATTTCCATTATGAACCAGGCTGTCATCTCCTAATAAATTTCTGGCATTGGTATCAGTTTATTTTTTACAAGCAGAGGGTCTGATGTATTTGGGAAAGGCTCTGACAGCAGACCTGGCCCAGCCTGACAGAGCTGGCTCCACGTCGTTTGGGGAAACTACTTTGGTTCCAAGGACAGAACTTGACCTGCAGCCCTTGAGAATAAAAAAACTCTGTGAGAGGAAGAGAGACACATGATGCAAGTTCCTTCTCTGAAGCCAAAATAAATCAAGCCTGCAGGACTACCATGACATAATATTATTTCTAAGTCAGTCCTACAAACCCATATGAGAAATGCCATATGAAGCTATGTACTAAAGACAGTTAGACCATCACAACAGTGCCATGAAGCTACAGATGCATTCATGGTATAACTATGATAGGTTAAAGATCTCTCTAGTTTTGCCCTCAGAAGGGGTCTCAGTAGTGCTTTTCTGCTTGACAAGTGAGGAGTAGAGTCCATTCACATAATAAACTTTTAATTACAAATGACGTGCGTGTCCCAGTCATAGCTACTCTGACGGGTAAGAGAAGGCTCCAAACACTGAAACACAGCCCTACCAGTCAAGAAACTGAAATCTAGCTGAAGAGGCAAGATGTCACATAAAATGAGAGTGAAATAGAAGTGAATCATAGTTACCATATCATGACCAAAGCTAAGACCTTTGTCTGTTACCTTATGTAACTGTCAGCTATTTTGAGGCAGTAGAACATCATACTGGTTAAGACAGTGGCCACTGGAGGCAAACTGCCTGGGTTTATGTTGCACCTCTGCCCTGTACTTACATGCCACTTTGGTCAAGTTATTTAATTTCTCTGGGCCTTAGTTTTCCTCATCTGTAGAACAGGAATAGAGATTATAACTGCCTCATGAAACTGTTCTAAAAATTGAATAAATTAATATGTAGAAAGTTTTAGTATTGTCCAAGACACGAAGTAAACAGAAATATATTTTAGCTATTTTTAACTATTATCATCATCATTGTCATGACTATTACTGTTATTATTTTATGGTGGAGGAAAGTACATCTTAAAGAGTTCAAGTAAATTGCCCAAGGACATATAGCCAGATGGAGCCTGGCTCTAAATCTTGGTCAGTAAGGTTTCATAGCATAGGAAAAAGAAGCAGATGATATCTAAGTTGTAAATAAGTCAAGGATATAATCCTTAAAACTTAATTAGCTTTTTTCTTATTATTCTTTTCATTCCTGGACCATAAAATAGCCTTTTTTCTCCATAGCCCCAAATATGCTTAATAAATGCTACATATAATGGCACATTGCTAAATGTTTGATGACCAGCTCTCTGGAAAAAAATATGTGCACATAATCTTATTAAATTTTTATTTATAAAGAATGAGTAACACACAATTTACCAATAAAATTTACATATATAATATTTTTTGCTATACATTCCACTCAGCCAAACTCATGTATCCATAGCCAATCTAAGGTTGCGACTGGTGAACTAGAGTTCTGACATGAATATCAACTATTTCTCTTCCTTGCTGAGCATGTCAGAACTTCACTCTTTTGTCAATGACATAAGCAACTTCTTTACTGAATCAGATGATTTAAAAAATTTTTAATATCAGAAAAATCTCACTTTTTGTGCAATTCATACTGCAGTAGCTGAAGACACAACATACGTGTACCTTTAACTTTAATCCGCATCGTTAACATTTTTTCCATCACTTTCTTAAGTTTAGGAAATCAACAAAATAATAAATCATCCCCCCAAGTGTAGCATTTGCCAATTTCTGCTGTGAAGATTCCCACCATGGCTGATGTCAGGCTACAAAGCGACATTGCTGAAGAGTTGGAGGAGAGGGGAGACAGCACAGCAGTGTACAGCATTTCCACTCTGTGGATACAACAGACAAATGACTTCAAGAGCATAAAAGTAAAATTTTGTCACATAATTAGGAAGTGATGAGTTTTATTACCTTCAATTTTAACATAATTTATCTGATTGTAAGTGTATGTAACTTAATTTTAAGTAATAGCTGTGTTTAATAACTAGCTCAGCTGGTGTGGGTAGACTCCAGACAACTCTGGTTATACCAGCCTCAAAGGGCCAAAGACATACATCACATCGTTAACAAAACTCTTTCAGTCTTTGCTTATTAACTGTAACCTATTACAAATTTTATATCATTAAAATTAAAGCATATATACCATTTTGATATTTACTGCATTCACTTAAATATTGTGTGATAAAATATTTGCCTATTTCTCTTATTATGATTTCATTTAGTTACAGTAAGAATTTATGATTTTTCTATAATGCATTGTGTTTAGATCGTTCTTATTTTTTCTTGTTAAGTAAGTGTCTGCTAAAAATATTTTTGAAAGCTACTGTTCCGGATGATTTTTAAGGTCTTTTAAAACTCTTACACTTTGTGATTTAATTACTTATATAAAGGTCCACAAAATAGCCCTTCCTTCATTTTTTTCCATTGCTGGATCTTTTCTTCCCTACCTGCCTTCCTGCCTCACTTCCATAAATATTTCTGAACTACAGCTCAGGTTCTGATGACATTTCAGGTACTGGCAGAATGGGACGTTGTTTAGATCAGATAGAAACAATGGGAAGCTCCAGGCTATTGCCTGCAAAGGGCTCCCTCATTCCAGAGACACCTTCAGCACAGCCCTTCCCTACACCCTACCTCTTCTCCAGGACTGATTTCTGGACTTCTGGTCTGAATTTCCTTTTAGTTCCCTAACTCAGCTGAATGCTCAGCAATTGCCCAAACTTTGCCCTTTGCCCTTTCCCTTGGGGTTCTCTCTTGGTTCCTTGGTTACTGACTCACACTCAGCCTACCTTACCTTGTTAAATTTTTTCTCCCAATTTTTCTTGCTCTGAAGAAGACATAGCCATCCCTACCCCCATCCTGCCTCTCATTCCCAATAGGGTACATCTGTGGTGGAGGCTTTCTGTCTTGCTCCTTGAGGAAAGGTGTGGTGCTGTGACCTGTGAGCAGGTCAGAGGACCCCACATTCATATTGGTTCTTTGGCCTCTAACTTAATTCTTCAGAGTTGGTGAGTCTTTGCCTCTGATTCTGACAACTTGGTTCATATGTTTTTCTTGAATTACAATCATGGTCTATTCTTTTGTCTTTGATACTAAAATGTTTTATTTGTTCAAGCATTATGAGTTGACTTCTTTCTGTATTTCTAGAAATATGTTAAGTATGAGGGTTAATAGTACAGTTAGTCTTGTATATACAGTTAATCTTGAAAGCTCTTTGTTGCTTAAGTAAGAAATAAGCAAGGACATAATTACTGTTTCGTGTGTTCAGGTGTCATAATAGAGGTCAGGGATAAAGGCCTGTGACAATGCAGAGTATGGGGGTCATATTATGATTTGGTGTCTCTTACAACCAGTATTAATCATGGTTTTAATTTTTTTGATGAGTCGAGAATATGACTTATTTTACTTTACTTGGTATTCCCAGTACAGGGCTTGGCACATAGTAGGTGGTTATTAAATACTTGATAACAAAATGAGTGATGCTTTTCCTTACGAGAGAAAATAAATGTTTTTAGAAGAGTCAGCTTTATACCACAGTTTCAGGGAATGAGTTGTGATGAAAAGTGAAGATTGCTTTTACTTGAAAGAGGCTGACAAATTTCCCAGTCCCGGGATCACTTTATGTGGCGTATGATTTAAGGGTGAGTGAGCGTGCCAAAGCGCTCCACTTGGGCTGAGTGATGGGGAATGAGTTGTGGAGCTGTGGTCTTAGATGGTATTTTGTGAAAAATAGTAGGAGATTTATGACTATTAAACAATTCTGTAGCCACCCCTTCTTGTTTTGAAGCTTGCCAAATCTCTTCTCCTGCGGTCTGTATCATGCTTGTTTAGGGTATCCGTGATGTTCAGAAATATCCACTGGAATGCAGGTTTCCATGGATCCCCCCTCAATGGGAAGGGGCTTGAATTTTACACATCCACCTGAAGACATTTGTTTTCTGTAACCACTGAGTGAAAGTCTCACTTTGCAGGTCTCTTCTATAATGTACTGTACTTTCATTGAATTTCTCCAGTGAGGTTGCCAAAGTTCTACCTTCCTTCCTGCGTTATGGAAATTGCAGAGTGCAGTATATTAGTGACTATTAGCATTATTGATGTGCATTTAAAAAATCATTAGCAACTCTGAAATTGTGAGTGGAAGAAAAGTACAGAAACTTTCCTCATGCTTTGACAAATCTTAAACAGAAGGGCTTACCAGGCAGGAATGAGAATTTTAAGCCTTGAAGTGAAGGTGGTAGAAAATACACTATTATTTATCAGCTCTTTCCATTCTATTGTCACACCCAATACCTTTAGAAGAAATAGATATTCCATCACAAAAAGAAAAGCAAACCCACAAAAAATGACAACAAGACAGGACCCTAATTCATGTCATGAAAGTATTAGAAAATTGTTGGGGAAAATCTTTAATGATGGGCTCATATTCAATATAGGACTGTATGGATCAGAGAGGAGTCCTTGGTTTTTTTTCCAATTTTTGTGCTTATTTTCGAGAAATTCTAAAAATATAGAAAAGTTTTAACATGTTTGTAACAATTAAAATAGCCTTATATAGAAAATAGAAGTCCCTCCCCACCGTTCCATTAGCTCTAGTCCTGTTATTCCACTGGCAGACTCAACCATTTTCATGCATTTAATGTGTAACTTTTATAATTTTTAGAAGTTTACTATACACATGAGATCAAAGAGCTATGTGCTTACATAAATGATATTATACTACATTTATCACTTTGCAACTTGCATTTTCACTTTGTATTAAATTTTCAGACCTCAAATTGAAATAGATAAATCAGTTGTATTGGTCTTAAATACTAAATATTATTCCATCATATGTATATACATTTTATTTATTTTTCATCATTGAGAGACATTTGCATTATTTCTAATTTTGTTCTGTTATAAATAATGCTGCAGTAAACATCGTTTTATGTTGTAGCTTTCAGACCTGAGTGAAATTTTCCATAGTGTATGTATTTTAGATGGAATTGGTGTACCAATTTTCAATTTTATATATATTACTAAATTACTCTCTAAAGTATTTGAACAAATGTACATTTTCACAGGCAAGGAGTAAATGGGTAGGAGTTTTGTTTCCTTTCATTCTCTATAGCACTTGCGAGATTTAAAATTTTGCCACTGAGATAGGTGAAAAAAAATGTCATTTAAATTTTCATTGCCTTTTAGTCCTAGTAAATTGGACCCTCTTCTCTTTTTTATATTGACCATTCGGGTTTTCTCTTCTTTGACCTGCCTGCCATTTCCTTTGTCCATATTTCTGTTTTAACTCACTAAGGAGCATATGTATTTTGGATACTAATATTTTATTGCAGACATTATAAATATCTTCTACCAGGAGTGATTTAAAAAGTAAAATGTGAAAGTATAATTCTTGCCATAGGTAGTTAGGAAATTTGGTGAGTATAAATACTCTCAAAGATTTGAGAGTATTTATAGTTCTGAAAAATTCAGATTTACCCCAATTTCTCTATTCTCATTTTAGGTATATCTTCTTAATCCAGATTTAAAAAAAATACTCTTTAAATAGCTCCACCTATGTTCCTGTTGTCTCATAACTGTTACACCCTTTGTGTATTGCTTCAGTTTCAAGGGAAGTTCTTTATTCTTAGGTAAGTAGCAGACAAATCTAAGACATTGCCTTGTCCATTTCTTTTATGTGATAAGTATGACCTTCTGAATCATGCTTCTAAACATAATTGGAGACCAAGTGTGTATATCACTATTGAAAAGATTGCATAGACCTCATTTTGTTAAAAGCCAAGTCAAAGACATGGTAGTTAGCATCTTAATTTGTGGTGGTTTTCCTAAATATCCAGCCATGGAAGTTCCACCAGAAGTCATAGCTGGCAAAATTGTTCTTTCTTGGATTCCTTTCCATGCCTTAAGTTTATAAATGGACACTGAGCAAAAAAGTAATTAAATGCTCGGCATAGAATGATGACTGTAAGACAGAACTCAAGCCGCACAATTTTTGCTTTGACTAAAATTGGAAATAAAACTAAATAGCTATTTTCCTCTTGGTTATAAAACTCTTAATGTTTTGCCCAGTCAGAGGTATTTGCTGAAAGGTAGTTTCTTCCAGTAATTTTAGAAAAAGCTGTCATTAAATTGTCAACAGACTAAATTGAGATTAAAAGTACTAAGAAATATCAAAATACAGCAATGCAAGATTCATATTGGAATTTTAGGCTTTTTTAGTGATGAGGTGGAGCAGAAACATTGGCAGAGAAAGAAGCTATGGCCTCCTATGAAGGAAGTGTGGTAGGTCTGTGGAGAGACTGCCTCTGTTACCCCACCCCATATGTCCTGCCTCAAGCATTGGAATAGACGCCATTTTTAGAACGCTGTCATTGGGTCTCATTTATCACACAGGGACTACAGGAGACCTTGGGTGCCAAATGGAGAAACACATGGTGACTCCAGTATTTGAAATTTAATCTAATTTCTGACTCTTTTATATCATTGCAGCATCCTAAGCATCTAATGATGTAGTACCTAGCAAGTCTTATCTACTTTTTCAAATAAAACATTTTTCTTGGTGACTGAACTTTTATCATTCTGGACCCAATACCCTTGACTCAAGTTTAAACACTATATATTTCCCTTGGAGCTGGAGTAAAGTAATGCTACCTCAAGTCTGTCTCTACCTTAGGGACAGAGCTTCTGATTTTGCACCATTTGGAACTCTTTATATAAGTCTCCATTGAAAGCTGCTTAATCAAACATCTCAAATGTCAGAAACAGGGTTTAAAGAGTTTTTCTAGCAAGTAGGTCTAATTTCCTACTTAGTTTTGATTCCTATAATGTAGATAATCTCTTTGGAGAAAAGGCCTGCTCCTAGCAGGGCAAATATATCCCATAGAATGTATTTCTTACTCCAGAAAGAAATACACAGCATTAGTGAAATTTACTTTTTCATGAAGCTCGGAAAGGTTGTGAGCTTAGGGTTTTGATCCTAGCAGATGTTCTTTTTGGGGGGATATATAAAAAAGTAACATTTGATTCAGAAGTCTCAATAAGGGTTTCAGTAGTGATACTTCTTGCTATAAGAAACCATGCTCTGAATGTGACACTGGTCATCAGTTCTGAGTGACAACTGACTTCACAGCCATGGTCCTTCTTTCCTGCCTTAGTCCCCATGGACATATTACAGTAAGGCAAAGAGAAAGTTAGCAGCCTGAGTCATATCATATTTAGAGTTTGATGGTTAAAGAGCTGATTGTGTACAATAAAAAGCATCTTCGTAGACATATTCTACATCATTTTCGTATAGGCCTTGGGATAACAAAGTTCTGTTGACAACTCTTCTATTCCAGTTTCACTTGGGTTTCTCAGGGCTCTTGTTAAATTTACCCAGAACCCCCATTGCATGATCTGCAGCGGCTTCTATACTTTCGCATAGTCACTTCATACTGTGGAGTCTTATGTCTTCATCTTCTCTTTGTCTCCATGGCACTAGGCCCACATAAAGCAGCCCAGTTCTTCCCATCTACCCCAGGGGCAAAGCTCAGCTTCTTTACTGGTTTCCATGGGAATCCACTCACAGTGAGCATTTAATCTGTGGGAATTACTGGAAGCAGCATATGACAGAAATCTAAGTCTGCACTATTTCCTGCCTTCAATCTTTCTCTTTCCTCCTTTTTCTTTCAGTTCAGCACAATAAACAAACAGCCCCCTTCTCTCAGAGCCCTTCCACCTGTACCGAGGCTCCTCAAAGCTTTGTAGTCTACCCTACACTCTCCAGGATATTATCTCAACATAGGCAACTTTGCTCCCTAAGAAGAGTCTCTGTCAATATTTTCTGCAAACCCAAATCCCGAGGAGACATGTTTGGTAAACGAAGGTATTTCATGTTTGGTGTTGCTTCACACTGACATTTGCTTTTATCACACAGGCTTCCAGTGACAGCACTGCCGCCTCTCCAGACTGCCACTACACACCCCTGCCTTCTGCCTCCAGGGAACTCACCAGTCATCGAGGTAGGAAGTCAGCTTTTTATTGCTCTGGTGGTTACAGGGAGAGACCCTTGGCTGCACACAGCTCTGGGCTCATGACTGCTGCCTCGGTACTTTAGAAAGAACACAGTGCTTTTCAAGTCCTTGATGAGAAAACCATTCCTGTCAAACCTAGCAATTTTAACTCATATTAACCAGAATTTAGTGGCAGTCTACTGGGAAGGCAATAAATCCATGGTATGATATAATTTTGTGTTTTTTCTATAATAAAGAGATTAGAGTACTTAAAAATTACTAAGTAGATAATTACCTCCAGCAAAAGGGATGAAGGGAAATTGGAAAACTCACTAATATTTGTAAAAGTATCATTGTTTGGGAGTCTAATAGTTGACATCTGTAATTTAAAAATGAATGAACTTTATATTACAGCTAAAAGAAATTCCAATTTTCTTGGAAATGTTGAAGAAAATGCGTAGTTTTCCCTGAATTCACTGAACCTCGAAACATTAATTTGGCTTACCCTGTTTTTCCAAAGCCTCGAATTCCTCTAGCTATCTCTAGAGTCTATATGGAATATAATTTCAAAAATGCTTTATCCCTAAGTTCTTAGGCCGAAGACTATGTGATCACATTTGTTAGAATTGGTTAGGACAAAAAGAGACCATGCAGTATAACCTGTTTACCCCTTTCCATCCTGGTAATGACTACAGCCACACTTTTCTAATTGTGAACCTACCTTGAAAAGGTAAGTAAGGACAGCCTACATGCTATACTTTAAACATCATTTCCCCAAGCAGGAAATTCCCTTTGTACATGTGGGAGACACTGAATAAGGACCATTCCGTTTTGTCATCCCAGCTGCACTGCAGGGTTGGTGGGTAGGAGGAAAGGCTGCAGAGATGCCCAGCAAGAGGGGGAGCTATTCCACTAAGAAGACACATGGACTCTGGGCACACTGCACATTTCTGCAGGAAATGATCTGGAGAATAATGTGGAGTTCCAGTTGTCTGTGATTTGGGCTTGTGTTGCATCTTTGATGTCTGGACACAGTAAAACTTTTCTATACTTAAATCTATGTTGAGTGCAATTCTAATTATGTTCATTAAGTATCAGTTTCATGAACATCATTTTGCTCAGTCAGGGCAAAAAATTGCTTCCAACATGTTATATGCTGAGAGACATGAAAAGATCTCCTCCAGTAAATGTCCTTATGAAGGTTTTGAACATATCTCTTTAGAGACATTTTTAAATTCCCCTAGGCAAATAATAATGCCTAGTCTAGAAAGAATAACAAATTGACCCCAGCATTATATCATTGTGCATTTATTTATTGGTTTCTTGAATGAAGGTAATTTTGCAGTACATGTCCTGTTGAACATACTGCATAGGAACTACAGTCTCAGAGCCCTCATGACTCCTTGTAAAAGTTGTTATGTCTATGAAATTGATACTTCACAACAGGAGAACATGATTAGATAAATGCTAATCATCAATAAGACAAAGATCCTCTGCCACTGTAACAGTAAAACAATAAATCTGAACCTTGAAAAGATGGGATATAAAAAATACATTTTGAAGGTATTTTGAATATTATTTAAATACAGAAAAATGCGTGAGGTGGTTACTGTGAAAATAGGTGCTCTGGGGTAACATCAGAACCCAACATCAATGGGAAAAAATGTTATTCAGAGGGAACTGGCCACAGATGTCTTGATTTTACTAGGAAGATTTCTGTACATTTATTGCACTTGGTGCCTGGTCAGGGCTAAGGACTCAGATGATGTAAAAAGCAAGTCAGCATCATGAAATGCAGGGCAGGATTTTTGGGCCTATGGTTATGATGAAAGCAGTAAGAGAGAGGCAAAGCAGCTCATTAAATCTGAATTATTATTGGACTGATCTATGTAGGGATAAATTGAGACCGATGGACAGTGGTACCTCGGTACTCATTGTAATTTGTTCCAGAATTCATGATGAGTGCTGAAACCAACGAGTACCGAATGATGATGCTTTTTCTCTTTCGGGGCAGTGTCGTGACTCATATAACTTCTAACAAGTGCAATGAGTCTCAATCAAGTGCTGAGTGCTGAAACATTTTTTTTTCTTGTCAAAATGTGAGAAGTACAGGGTTGCAAGTACAGGGTTGATGAGTTATGAAGCTGACGAGTACCGAGGTATGGCTGTATTTCAGCTTGGTATGAATTATACAGTGATCAGTGGGGAAAGCCATACTTTTTTGGCATCCAGAATGAAACTACCTAGTGTCATCTTTCTTTAAATGTGTATATTTATATTAAAGAAATTATTCTAAATTTTTATTATATAAATTGGCAAGCTATTTGAATGCCATTTGTTAATACCCTCATGGGCACAAACATTTATTCAGAGAGGTACATTTATATTGTGAAGGCTGATTATATCAATTCTCTCCCAAGTGATATCCTCCATGATTTCTGAAACTTGGTCCATACAACCTTAAGGGGAAGTTCTATTAGCATATAGTTTTTTATTCATACAGTTCGCTATCTCTTTTCATTATACACCAACAGCTACACAACCTGGCAAGTAGTAGTTCTTGTGAAAATTGCTAAGTTTTGATTCATGCCATTTTCCCTTTATTTATCCTTTATGTAACTTCCAGTGTTGAATATGATGGGTCCAAGATTCACATCCTAAGGACTCTGCATTCAAATGCAAGAAAAGCCTGGGCCCAGGATGATGATCAGGAGATAGGGGACTCTACTTTTCTATTTGTAGTTTACAGATAATCTGAACATCATAGGGAGAGTAGCACTGTGCAGTTAGTTTCTGCTTCCCGGGGTGAAATTTTTTTCTGATCTCATCTGTTTTGATTTTTCACCTCTTGAGGTTCTCACAATGTTTGTTTCTATTTTCTTAGTGCAGTTGTTTATATACTGCTTTGCATGATAGAGGTCAGGTAAATGTTTATCTTGAACTTATAAATGAAAGCTCCCTGAGGGGCAGTACAGATTCAAACTGTTCTTCTCTTTCACTTCTCTGACTCCTATTCATTCTTCAGTTATCAGCTTAAATATCTCTGATCCCACCCTACCCATTTATGTTAGGTCAGGTTTACCTTTTCCAGGACTGTCTTCCTAGGTAGGCTTTAAGCTTTCAGCTGTGGGGAGGGGTGGAGGAGATTGTGTCTGTTTGTTCACCACTGAATCTTCAGTGTCTGGCACAGGGCTTCCTACTTACTCAGAGTTCAGTAAGTATTTGTTCAGTAAATTATGAGTGATAGAAACCCAGGGGAAAGTCAGTAATTTAGATGCCTCTGTGAGGTCAGTTGATTGTATCTAAGAAGAAAGACACATCTTCCTTTGAGGGTGAACACATACTGAAGGGAAAGGCCAGCCTTGTGAACCTCAGACCACAAACCTGCTGCTTTCAAAGACCCAAGTATTATGGAAGGAAGACATATCTATTGATCACTTCCAGGATGGCATTTAGCCACACTGCACAACTTTTGAGTAGATAATTATTTTAATGTCATAGGGTGATGCTTTTTTTGTTTTTTAATTGAAAAAAATATTTTAATTGTTGTTCAAGTACAGTTTTCTGTCTTTTACTCCCATCCCGGCCCACCCTCCACCAGTGCTCCCCACCTCCCTTCTATTTCCACACCCCCTAGTTTTTGCCCCGGTGTCCCTTATACTTGTTCCTGCAAACTCTTCTCCTTTTCCCCTGAAATTCCCTCTCCTCTCCCTTCTGGTCACTGTCAGCCTGTTCTCTATTTCAGTGTCTTTGGTTATATTTTGCTTGTTTGTTTGCTTTGTTGTTTAGCTTCCTGTCAAAGGTGAGATAATATGGTATTTGTCTTTCACCACCTGACTTATTTCACTCAGCATAATGCTTTCTAGTTCAATCCATGCTGTCACACAGGGTAGGAGCTCCTTGTTTCTTTCTGCTGCATAGAATTCCATTGTGTAAATGTACCATAGTTTTTTGATCCATTCATTTACTGATAGGCACCTAGGTTGCTTCCAGCACTTGGATATTGTAAATTGTACTGCTGTGAACATTGGGGTGCATAGGTTCTTTTGTATTGGTATTTCAGGGTTCTTAGCATATAATCCTAGCAGTGGAATTGCTGGGTCAAAAGGCAGATCCATTTTTAGTTTTTTTAGAAAATTCCACACTGTTTTCCATACCTAATGTCATAGTTTTTCAACTCTGGTGTTTTGTTAGTAGAAAGGGAATAGGATAAATGGAAGCAATGGATGAAATTGTTTGCTTAGAACAGAAGCCCTCAAAGAAGAGACTGAACTCTCAGTATAATGTAGGCTGTGGTATAGATATGGTCCATGTCTATACCACAGGGAGATTTCTGAGATTCTTAGAAATCTCTTTGAGAATTTTGCTCTAGGTAGGTCTGAGCATGTTTTCAGGGTGCGGGGACATGGGGCTCTGTCAGTGGTCTCAGCTGCTACCTAGTGGCAGTGTATATATTATATCCTCAGTGGGTATCGACAGTATGAAGAATGTTGAAATATTTATTAGGGAAATTTCTCTAAATATATTATATGCATAGGACATAACCCCTGCATGCCACATATTGGTACTGCTACTTTTTATCTGGTAGCTGTTAGAAGTGGAATTTGCATTTATATAGACCATTGTATCTTTTGGAGAAGACATTTCTATTTAGAGCACAGACCATATCATCCTTAAGACAACCCTATAAAGTGAGAATAATATTACTCCCATTTAACAGGGGAAGACACCAAGAATTTCAAGGGGAGACTGAGTCACTCAGCAACAGAGGCAGGGATAAAAATCTCTTCCTGTCCTTGATTCCCAGGCCACCCCTGACATTTGTCCTTCACACAAGACATGTGAAGCAAATGTATCACTAGCTGTGTCATTTTGCTGGAGGAAAGAGGAGAGAAAGTACAGGGAGAGGCACAACCTGGAAGTGTCCACTGCTGGGGTGAGTTTCCATAGCCTGTGCTAAGGTTGCAGAGAAGTATATCATCCTTGCCTATTTCTGTCAAAATAGTTGTCTCTTATGCCCCTATCCTCCCTTCTTTTAATCACACATCTATTAGTTCTGGAACAGAGAAAGTTTGAGAAACCAAAGAGGAAAAGGCTATGGTATCAATCTGAATTCAGACAGGGAAAATAGAAGACACACTGTATATCCAAATTATGAAGTGTTTTGATTTAAGGAGTGGGAGACTTACACAATCAGGGAAGGACTGAGATCAGGGAAGCTGTCAGCTACAGTCTCAGCCTCTGATAGTTTTCAAGAGGTTGCTGAAGTTTCTGGATATCTCAGGAGCCCTAGGAATCTTCCTACTGAATTTCTAATCTGCAGCAACAATAGGAGTGATTGTCAAGAAGTTCATTTGGATACTGCTTCAAAGATTAGGGCTGTCGATACATTGCCCTGCCTTTCCTTTTCTATGGATTTCCAAGTCATATTCTAGTGTCTTTTTTTGGTCCGATCTAACCTAGAGCCATGCATCCAGGGAATTGTGGGAAATGTAGTTTTCAGGATTTCCTGAGTTGCAGGGAAAACCTTCGAAGAGGATGATTGGTGATGCCTGGTTAAAATAGACAATCACACACATCTTCTGTAATTCTACCTCACCAACAGCTATCACATTGAGGGTCCCATTGCAGTTTGTTTGCATATACATTTTGCAAAGTAGTTGCAAGCACAGAAAAACCTCTAAATTATTATTTTTCCTGATGCTTATATAGTCCTGAAGATGGGTCATAGTTAGCTTGTGATATCAAGCATTGGGCTTTAAATGAATAAAAGAAAGAAAGCAAGAAACCAAGGAGAAATTTGCTGTGAAAACTTGCTTGGAGATGACAACCATCCTACTTCTACCCATCCTTGACAATCTTGCCATTATTTTTATTGACACAGTTGTTAGTTGCTCATCCTCTCTCCAACCAGGGGCTTGGTCTATTTGTGTTTGAAATTGATTGCTGGGACTGTCACAGAGTGATTTACATAGCAACTTATCACAATTAGTTATCGTTTGCAGTTTCCTTGATGTGAGTTGCACTTTATGCTTAGCAATTGATTTTTCTGTATATCTCCACAAGGCAGCTCAATGTGTGGCATTCAAAAAGGAAGAAAAAGGCTGAAAGAAAAACTGCAGGTTTTTATTTTTATTTTTTAAATAGTTTTAGCCAATGATATTGTAAAATGCATTTTCACAGAAGCCATAAAAAACAAAGCGTTTTGCTTCAACTCTTTAAATAAGCCAAAGCAAATTGAATAAAAGGAAAATTAAAGAGATGCATGTAAAGTGATGGCAATGTAGACAGAGACATTTGGGATGGGAAGATGTTGGCCAGAATAACTGCATGCCAACAAGCAGAATACTTGTGGTAGGGCTCAAGATGGGGCTGCTTGATAATGACACTGTTCATCACAATTCGTTTTAGGCTCACAGGATTTGTAGGCAATCTGTCTGTGTTAGCCAATTATTAAAACATTTTCTATTTTTTATCCTCCTATCATCTTGCCAGGTCAACCCACAGGAAATTTGAGAGCTAAGTAGGTTTGATCATTATAAACAAAATCTATACAGAATAATAACAAAATCTCAAGGAAAATAGATGCATTTACTTAGGTTATCTTAATCATTCATCATCAAGAAATCTTTTTTGCCTATTGCCTCTTGGTTCTCACTGACTACTGGTTAAAGAGATGGAATAAACAATATGATGGTTTTGGGTGACTTTGCCAGGTAGGTCTCACTTGAGGTTAGACTCTATGACTAAGGCAGCTCTGCTTATTTGTAGCCTTCTATCCTTTGGAATATTTTGATTACAGTTGATCCTTGAAGAACTGTAACTAAGGGGGTTAGTGGTGCCAACCACCTGCACAGTCAAAAATCTGCCTATAACTTTTGATTCCCCCCAAACTTACCTATTAACAGCGTATTGTTGAGAAGCCTTGCCAATAACATAAATAACCAATTAACACATAGTTTGTATGTTATATGTATTATATACTGTATTCTTACAATAAGGTAAGCTAGTGAAAAGAAAATGTTATTAGGGAAAACATAAGGAAGAGACATTACACTTACAGTACTGTATGTATTTATTTTTTTTAAATCCTTGCATAAGCTGATCTGTGCAGTTTAAACTTTGGTTGTTCGAGTGTCAACTATAGTCTTTCAAGGGAGCTAAGCAACAGATGATTCCTCAAAATAGAAATCACTGAATTCATTGAAAGTTCATAAAAACATGACAGATTCAACTTTTTCTGTGGAAAGTGTTTGGAAAATTGTGGAGAGAAAGGGACAGAGAAAGTGAGGGAGAGAGAGAGAGAGAGAGAGAAAGAAGTGGAAAGAAAATCACAAATTACTTAACAGTTGGCAAGAAAGGCCTCCTAGTGGATGGAGCACACGTTTCATCTGTGGGTCCTACCAAATAAGTGGCTCCCTTTGAGGTGGGATAGTAAGAAGCTAGGAAAATTCCTCGGCAAGTGGAGTAGGGAAACTGAGACAGACAGGTGAACAAGCTGGCTGAACAATTTATACCCAGGTAATAAATCAGAAGGTCTTATCTTCCCTAACCAGACATTTAGGGGCATATGGTTCACACATTCCAGACCATGCCAGGGCAGACCCTCCTCAGTCCTGACTCCTCTTTAAAGGTGACATTCTTTGAAGGTGAAACTGACCAGAGAATGTCCCTGACTCCTCTATATGCTCATTTTGATGAATCAGCATATTGAAGGGAACACCTGGAAAGCAGATGAGTATTCTATTGAGATCCTCCCCTGAGATCTCCCCTAAAATTTTCTCTTCTATAAAACAGATAAAAACCCCAAGATAAAGAAGCCAGTATGTACTCTCCTTGGAGCACACGCATGTCCCTCCTTTTCTTAGTCATGTATTTTGCTCTCTTTCTCCCAAACTCTGAAGGTCCCCACAAGACTTTCAACTAGGGGAGTAATGGGAGTCAGCAGCTCATTCTGGGATCACCCCCCTGAACCTGTTTCCAAGGCCCCTTTTTCTCTGACCTTTCAGTGAACCGAAAAACAGTTCCATCTTGGCACACTTCTGTCATGGTAACCTTTACTTCTCAGGGAGCCCACACAGTCCTGCATGGCTCACATCTTTTCTATAAAGTCTGTAGAGAGCCGAAGCAGCATAGCCTAGGCTCTCTCCCATCGCTTCTCTATCCTAAACCCTTCCTTTGTTTCACTGTCCCCAACTTTAATAAACATACTCTCAGAGTCACCTGGACTCATGGTGTGAATCTTTTCTGCTCAAAGTCAAGAACCCACACATTCCAGAACATACCGGGCAGACCCACCTTGGTTCTGGTCCATTTCCAGTGACACCTTCTTTCAGATTTCATGTTATGGCTTTGCCCTGGATGTGTATGTTTGTGAGGGTGGGGGTGGGTGGGTGATGGCAAGGGTCTGTTGGTTCCTTGGGCAGAGCTATTATTAGCATTTTCTAATTATGTAAAATGCTTTCCTCTGATGATATTTTCAATAGAACACATTACTTTAGTTTTCTTCATAATGCCTTTATGGGGTTATAATCTTGATGGAATTCTCAGATGCTAAGAAATGCTGAAGTTTCTTTTATTTAACTGAGGTGACTAGTGATTTGACAGTAGTGGTTGACAGCTTTATTTTATCTGTGTGGCAGTGGGAGTCTATTTTCAGTGTGTGCATTCTGTTCCAAAGTAAAAAAACTTTACTAAGTGCTGAATAAATTGTCCTTTCCTTTGATTCTAGACCTTGCTGAAATGGTTTAAAAACTCTAGTCTGGGTCATCAAATTCATCTCCCAGCCACTTGCAGGGTCAATAGCTTCACTCTGTACTGAGCAGTCTGGCTGGATTGGAATGGAGGGTGGTGTAGATTAAAACTTCCGCACATATATAGATAGATGTGCATGTGCGCACGCTGTCTGGGAAGGTGGCAGTGATGGAAGAGCAAGCCAAATGGAATCTGAAGATGGATGGATCTGTTAGACTATTACCGAAACTGGCATGGACTCTAGCCAAGAACTTTAAGCAAACGCCTTTGAGCATTTGAAATCCGTAGGGGTCCATTTCCTATCCTTTTTCTCTGAGGATAATCTTTCATTTGAAA
The DNA here is from genome assembly GCF_014824575.4 of Sturnira hondurensis. Classification (NCBI taxonomy): domain Eukaryota; kingdom Metazoa; phylum Chordata; class Mammalia; order Chiroptera; family Phyllostomidae; genus Sturnira; species Sturnira hondurensis. The sequence goes on from NW_028081392.1 coordinate 5,770,767, forward strand.
TCTCCATGATTGCTTTATTTCAACTCTTTGGGCAGAACTATGGTGCATTCATGCACACAGAGTGGGTAGGAACTTTGCTTCTTTTATTTCAGAAGCTAAGCAAGGAGGGAAAAATAGAATAACCTCCCCTCCCCCACCCCACATACCCAACAGTAATAGACCTAACAGAATGAGTGGTTCAAAAGAATGACTCCTCCTCCAGCAGTCAGTGCAAATAAATAATGATGCTAAAAACATGCCTCTCTGTCTCAGATAAATGGGGGGTCTGAGACTGATGGGGTGGGTTATTCTAAATGTCTTGAAGTTTTAGAGTCATGGGCTGTTTCCCATCCCTTCTATTGGTCAAATGTAGCTCCTGAAATGACAAATATTGCTCTGAACATTGTCATTCAAGGACTTCTCCAGCATGTCTGTATTTAGTAACCACAGTGTATTAAGTGTATGCTGATTTTGTGGAAAAATCAGAAATAGAGGGCATAGTTTCTGTCTTCCAGGAATTTGTGGTTTGATTGAGGAGATACCAAAACTGAAGAAATGCCAACTGAAACAAGATAGTATGTATTATATAATTAAGAATAGCCTCACTTGGTAAGTGCTATAGATGTTTAGGAAAGATAGGAATCAGTAAAGGCGAGATAGGCCTAGCTGGAAGATGTTGGCTTTCAGCTTTGAAGAACATGTGGGGCATGGGTAGCTGGAGGGCAAAAGGACATTCCATAAAAAAGGACATGGATGAAGAAGCAGCAGAGGTAAGAATAGAACTGACTAGAGGAAGCGACCCAGTTTTTAAAAAGTCAGAAATAAGGTTACTTATGTATGGCAGGTTGATATTATGTTATGACAGTTGTTGGACTGTCAGGAACCTCTAGATTTAATTGAAAGCTGTGCTCTGGGATTGTTCATCTTTAAGCAGTGTGCAGGCAGGGTTAGAAAGAGCCTGGACTCCAGGAGGTCACTGTGGAATGGCAATGAAAGGAGTCTGTTCCAGGTTTAGAAGCTTTTGCTTTCTTGACATGAGGCAAAGTGACTGTAGACCTCATTGCCTTCCAAGAGCATGTTTGCAGCAAAGGTAATTTAGGAAACAACTTAGTAACAGATGGGGGAGACAGCTGGGGCCAGGACACTGCCAGTGGAGCAGGGGTGGGGGTGGTGTACAGGGAACCTTGTGGCCACTGTGGAGATGCTGTTGGAGGCTGCTGATGGTTTGGTTGCGGGTTACCCGTGGCTTGGGCATCAGAGAAAATGGCCTGTCAGTGCTTTTCCTCCCCATGTTTTTCAAAGTATTTCTGATGTTGGCTTTAGAAACCAAAATTTAGAGCTCAGTGTCAGTTGGGCTAATGTTGAAATAGTCTAGCATTTGATGATGAAGGCCTGGAGTTACTGGCTGGCTGGTGGAATAGAGAATAGGGGAAGCAAATATTGCATTTGCTGCAGAGCAACATTTTGTAGTAAATGGAACAGACAGACCTAAAGACTGACTATATTTAGGAATAAGAGTACTAGAGAGCAGAAGGCTGCAAGAAAGCTGGCCCGATGTGTGGAAAATGGTGGTGGTCTCTGCCTGGACCCCCTCTCTCACATCCCCCCTTGCAAGATTCTCTCCTACCACTCTTGCATAAGTTATAATCTTGTCTTTTAAATGGAAGACTTCTGGGATTTATATGGTGGAGCTTGTGGCAACGGGAACAAACATACAATAAGTAGGCAAAACAGCCACAAAAATTTGTTCCTCTTCTAGTCTTTGGCTCAAGATGAACTACATTCTTTTAAAAACTATTAAGTGCCCAATGTGTTTTATTCCTGAATCTTGGGTTTCTGAGAAAAAGAGGTATTTGGAGCCAATGCTTTTTGTCTACGTTATTCTTCTGAGAGATCTACCCAGCATGAACTTCCTGGTCCCAGTCTTTCATCCCAACTCATCCGTTTCCCTGTGTCTTATAGAAAGCTTTACCCCTGCCACAGGTTTTTCCTAATGCAGAGATTTTACAACCTTTTTGGAAGGAGTAAACAAACATCTGGAATCATGTGTGTGTTACATTTAATTACAAGGTTTGCATTAGTCCAGAAATGGTAAAATCATGAAAAATGGCCTGTCGGTGAGCTCCAGGAAGCCAAGGAATGACGTTGTTGGCTGTGAGTGGATTGAAATTGAGTGAGGTGAACACCTGCTCAGTCAGCCTGCTCTCCTCCAGCCTTCCCCTTCCAGCCATTAATATTTACTACTCTGCTTCTTTATCCATTCTAATGAAAATTCTGTTTGGGGCTAGTTGGTGGAGAGGGCTGTTACTTTCCTAATAACCTTGGATTTGGTGGGATGTATAGAATTTGTAAAGGGCGTGGTTTGGGGCTTTCTGACTTTTCATTCTCTTAATCAGAATTCCATATGCTCCAGGTCACTGCGGGGGCCTGTTTCTGTTTCTTCAATCAGCCACCCAGCCATGTTTTTTTGAAATTTTATTTTAGACGAAACCTGCACTGGGGTTGTGGGAGAAGCAGAAGAAGCTATGGGCTCTGCCTTCAGGAATCCTACAGTCTAAATGGGGAAAGAAGGGTCTCCACATAGAAAGCAGGGGCCAGGCTGGAGGCAGAAGTGCAAAGAAGGGCAAGATGAGTGAAGATGGAAGAATGGGGAGGTGGCCTTGGATGAAAGTGGGAGCTGAACTGAACAAATAGGTGGAAGGAGAAAGCTGGGTTTGTCAAATCCCTTGGGAGTGGCCAGTGATATGTTGTTTTTATTCAGGTAAAAAAGGGGGGGGAGGGGCTTTACTCCTCTCTTGGTCTACTTCCAAATGTGCAAGAGCCCTTTCCCCTAGTTACCTCGTATAAACCCGCAAACTGAGGGGGGAAAGTTTGCTCAATACAGAAGTGCACTTTCAGAACAAAGCCTTCCACCCCTTATCTTTATGCTCACACATTTTCACTCAATTGTTGCTCCCATGATCTTTGATTATAAACATTCTAAAGCCACCACTGGAATGAAACCATTTGTATAGGTAAGAAAGCTGGAGGAACTCTCCCTGTGAGTGTGAAAGAGAACTTGGAGACAGACCAAGTGGAGTTCTTGTTTAGTTTCTGGCCATGATCTAGGTGGAGTGTGTGTGTGAGAAGTAACCTCAAAGCAGAGGTTATGTATAAGGATTCTGTGTTTCCAATGAGCTACTCCTCTGTGAGGTGCCCTTGTGGTAAAGTAAAATATAAGTTTTGGTCGCGTATTAAGAGAAGAAGATTGAGACTATTTGGCTTTGCAGAATGTATGCCCTTATATGTTTTTCACTTCAGGATTTATACCCAGGATGAAGTTATTTTAAGAAAAAGATGAGAAGTTTTTCTTGTCATACCTGTTGCAGAGTAAGGAGCCAGAGGCTGAAAAATACAGTGGGTGCAGTTTGGGCTGGATGCAAGGAAAGGATGAGCGTTGTTGAGCTCAGGTGTGGACTGTAAAGGAAGATTGGGAAATCACCTTTCTCCCAGGCCTTTTACTGAAGGATAAGCTCATCTGTCTTTGAGAGTTGAATAGTGTAGCCTGAAGGAAGTGAAATGAAACTTACCCAACTTTCAAATCCAGTCAGGATATGAAACCCAGATCCAAGGTTCTCTATGTCAGTGCTAGTTCAACTTTTTCATAAAATGAAGCCTGGGTTTCACCTTGGCCTCTCTGGATTTCTTCAAGCACAGATAGGTAGATATAAGACCATCCTGGAAAAACACTCTAGTGTTGTCAGAGGAATTCTTAGTCCTCAACTCTGTATTATTTTTGTGCATCTGTTTCTTTAAGTACTCTATGCAGAAACATTAGCATGAAAATAAAAGAGTGCAGCAATTTGGAATTTTCCATTTGTAGCTTCCTTAGTCTGTGAGGTCAAAGTTCTATCCTCAGGGATGCTAATGCAAACTCTATGTGCTGTTCAAAGGCAAGTGTTTCTTAACTGAAAGACAGGAGGGAGCGGGGAGCCAGGAAAATAATGCCATACTAATTCCAAAACACAGATTGCCTGGAGATTCCAATGTAAAGTGCCCTTTTACCCCTATTCCCACCCTCCCCCAAAGAAAAAAAAATCTTGTGTTGTGGGAACAGACATCTGTGCAAGAACAATAAAACAGTCATTCTCTTACAGATTAGCTCTATATTCCTTTATTTATCTTGCTGTACCTCATCAGTTTCTCCCTAATCAAGGAGAGTCAAAGAGGATGAGATGCAGGGGTTTTTTTTGTTTTTGAGAAGCCTATGTAACAATCCTCTCCCACAAATTTCTTTTCTCAAGAGAGAGCTTCCCTTTATATTTCTAATTTCTTTTTTTCTTCATCTCCTTCCTTGGAATCTTTCTAGAACTTACCTCACAGTCTGTAAACCAAATAGCCAAGGTCCCCTGGAGAATAGGGTAGGCAGGGCAGTGAATGCTGGAGTATCTGGGGAATTGTGAAGTACAGAAGAAACTAAGAGGGCATGATGGATGTGTTCTACAACCTCTTTTCCTTCTTCTGAACCCCTAGAAATTTATTAGTTAATTAAAAAGATACCTACTTTGCACATATTGTGTGCCAAGACTCTCCCAAACATTAGGGATAGGTGATGAATAAACCAAAAATTCTGTCTTCAAAGAGCTTACATTCTATTGAAAGAATAGGTTACTAAAATAAAAAAAAATAAAAATCATATAGTGTATTAGAGGTAAGTGCTAAGATGAAAACAAAAGAGAGTATGTGTTGATCATTTGAGACTTGATAGAGAAGGCGCCACTGAGAAAGTGGCATTGGAGTAATAACTTGAAGGAGGCATGAGATGGGAACCTGAGATATCTGAGAGAAAAGTCATCCAGGCAGAGGAAAGAGCCAGTGGAAGGTCTTGAGATAGGAGAGTACTGGCATACATGAAGTAGACCGAGCAGGTCAGTGTGGCCAGGTAAGTAATCTAGCAAGGGAGGGCAAGGTTGGAGGAGTATAGATAGAATCAGAACACTATCAGAGGCCGGAACCTGTAGTCTTGTAGGCCACATACTGTGACTGAGTCAGGAAGCCATTTTAAGGTGTTAGTAGAAATCATAGAAATGATATTATACTACTCCCTGTAGGGGAACAAAAACACCTCATACCAATAACTAATTGGAAATTAAGACAGGGTATTGCTGTTAATTAGAAAGTTTGTAGATGGATAGAAGGATAGAATTGAAGAGGTTAATTCCAGCCCAAAATAAATGTGGAGTTTCCAAATGTAAGACTAACTTTAGGAGGTCTCTAGGCACAAGACATGTATTATGTTCACAGATTCTGTGGGTTAGGAATTCCAAAGAGGGCCAGGGAAATAACTTATCTCTGTTATAATATCTGAGGATTCAATAGAAGATTTGAAATCTGGGAGCTACAATCATTTGAAAAATCACATGCCTGGTGATTGATGCTGGCTATCAGCTGAGGGCCTCCGTTGCTTTCCATGTGGTCTTCCTTTGTAGGCTAGCAAGGCCTTCCTCAGAGATGACATAGTGGCTGAGATCTAAGGGCAAGAGTCCCCAGAGAAAGTAAGAGCCAGGCAACAGCCATATTATCTACTATGACCAAAGTCTTAGAAGTCAGGCAGCATCACTTTACATTCTATATATCGAGATAGTCACAGAAGTCCTGCCCATGATTAGGGGAAGGGAAAATACACCCCACCTTTGGATGGGAAGTGGCAAAGGTCTAGGAGAGCATGTGAGACCAGAAATACTGATCTGATCATTTTGGCAAATATAACCTTTTGCAATAATAACACACTGGGCTGCAAATAGAACTTTGATAAATTTCAGGGAATAGAAGTAGTACAAAAACTGTCAGGTCACAATGTAATAAAACTAAAAATTAATAACAAAATTATCTTGCAGAAAGCTCAGCTACCCAGAAATTTTCTAATACTCTTAAATCTCAAATCAAAGATAACATATAAGCCCAAACTGTGGAATAGCCAGAAAAGTATGATGGTAAAACGTTTACCTATTAGAACCTGTAAAATAGACGTAATGCCATTCTCAGAGGAAAATAGCTTTAACTATACATAGTACTTTTTTAAATAAAAGATTTTATTTATTTATCTGTAGAGGAGATGGGAAAGAGGGGGGAGAGAAATATTAATGTATGGTTGCCTCTTGCATGCCCCCTACTGGGGACCTGGCCTGCAACCAGGTATGTGCCCTGACTGGGAATCGAACTGGCGACCCTTTGGTTCAAAGGCCAGTGCTCAATCCACTGAGTTACACCACCCAGGGCCAAAAACTAAGTCACTACCATAATCAAGGAAAATTAAATAAAAAGCAAAATACAAAAGTTGAAAGCCACAGAAACAAGAGAAAATGAAAAGAATCATGAGAACAAATTTTATTTAAATCAAGTGGATAATTTTCAAAGAAAATGTGATTTCCAAAACCTGAGTCCAGAGATATAGAAAATTGAAACAGACTAATTTCTAGAGGCAAAATAAAGTTCATAAAACCTACCAGGACCCCCACCAGCACAAAGTCTAGGTGGCCTTACAGGGAAATTTTATCAAATGTTAGGAGAGAAAATGGCTCACTAGTCATCTGCTAAATGTTTAACAACTGGGTCTCTACAAAGCAAACATGTGCACTCACAAACCCTGATCAGCAGTGTTTACCAATTTCTGCAACATGAGTATTCCCACTATGAGTGATTTCAAGCTACATGCATCACATTACTTTCTGTAGAGTTGGGAGGGGATGTGCACACCTTGTGAGCCCCTGCAGTCTGGCTCGTGTGCACCACAGAGAGATTCAAAAGTTATGTAAACTGTTCCAGAGCATAGATAAGTAAGTACTTCCAAGTTCTTTTTATAGAGTGCATAAAACCTTTCTATAAAAATTGATAAGGTTTGAGAGAAAATAACTATATGACTATACTCACTGATGAATACATATGCAAAATTCCTAAATAAAATAATTATAAACACCACTCAACAATGTCAGCAGCAGACTAAAACATTATGACCAAGTGAGGTGTATTCTCAGTATGCAATGAAGTTTCAGTGTTAGGATATCCATTTATTTGTTGAATTGTTTTAATAGATCTAAAGATGAATGCCACCATTCTGTAGATGCTGGAAAGGCTTTGACCAAATTTAATAAAACATTTTTGATAAAAAGCATATAAAAATAGATGTATACTTCCTTAATACGGTAAAATCTGTCCATTTTAGTCCAATGCCAACATCAAACTTCATGCGCAAGCACAAGAGATATTTCTGTTAAAATGAGGGCAACATAATAAATCTGTTACCACCACTGCCATTTAATGTTTTACTGAAGATACTCACCAATGTAATTAGATGCAAGAAAGGAACTGCAGTCGTGACAACTGAGCACACAGGACAAAATTATCATGCTTACAAATTATTACATTTAATTTGGCAAACTGGAAACTTAAGAGAAACCAACTGAAAGACTAACAAGAGAATTCAGTAAGGAAGGTATACATATAGAAATCACTAGCCTTTTAATATTAAAACAAAAACCAACTAAAAATATTTTAAATGAAAGACTTCATCTACAAAAGCAATATAAAAGGTAGTAAGTTGGGGATATTGTAATCGTACATTAACAACAACATATAATATCTTCACAAAGAAAACTTTACAGTTCTCTAGAAGAACACAAAAGTGTACCTGGAGATATGAATAGGCATACCATATTCTTTCATAGAAAAAAATCAAGACTATAAATATGTCAATGATCTTTTTGTTAAAATATGAATTCATTGTGAAATTATATAACTATGAAAGACATATTTTTCTTTGAGGCAATATACAAGAGGCAACTGAATGATGTTTCTCTTTCATATTGATAGTTTCTCTCTCTCTCTCTCGCTCTCTCTCTCAAATCAATAAACTTATTCCACTGTTGGTAGAAATGCAAATTGCTGCAACCACAGTGCAAAACAGTTTGGAGTTTGCTCAAAAAATTAAAAATAGAAGTGCCTTATGAGCCAGTGATTCCACATCTGTGTACATATCCAAAGAAACTCAAAACACTAATTTGAAAGAATGTATGCACCTCTATGTTCACTGCAGTGTTATTTTGCTGACTATATTGCTTGCTATAGCCAGCAAAGGGAGCAACCTAAGTGCCCATCAACAGATGAGTGGATATAAAAAATGATGAGACATCTATACAATGGAATATTACTCAGCCATAAAAAAGAATGAGGCTGTACCATTTGTGACAGCATGGATGGACCTAGAGGGTATGTGCTTATTGAAATAAGTCAAGCAAAGAAAGACAAATACCACATGATTTTACTTACATGTGGAAACTGAAGAATAAAATATTATAAATAAGCAAACAAAATGTTATAAATAAGCAAACAAAATTGAAACAGACTCATAGATACAGAGATTGATGGTTGCCAGGAGGGAAGGGCACTGGGGAAGAGAGTGAAAAAGGTGAAGGGATTAATTAATACGAATTGGCAGTTACAAAATAGTTTTGGAGATGTAAAGTACAGCCTAGAGAATATAGTCAATGATATTGCAATAACTATGCAGGTACCAGGTGGATACTGGAAATATTGGGGGATAACTTTGCAAAGTGTATGAGTGTGTAAAACCTATGCTGTATGCCTGAAACTAATGCAAAATAATATTGCATATAAACTGTACTTAAAAATAAAATTTAGAAAAAATCATTAGGACAATCAGTTAAATTTGAATAGGGTCTTGGAATTGGATGGTAGTGTTATATCAATATTAATTTCCTAATCTTATGACTATATTATAACCATGTATTTATTTATAAGAAATACACTATAGTATTTGGAGGTAAAGGGCGTCAGGTGAATAACCTACTCTCAAAATGTTAAGGTATTTTGTACTGTTTTTACATTTCTATTATAAATTTGAGATTGTTTCAAAAAAAGGAATCAAAAGATGATAAAATCCAGATCAGACCACACAAAGATGCTGTAGAAAAGCTGGAATTTTAAATCAGAAACACAATACACATGCTTTAAAGTTTTATGGTACATATTTATACTTAATTGCATATACTTTTCAAAGCAAAACAAGAAAAAGAAAATAACTTTTACATAGAAAAAAAAGATCTGAGGCAAAGTCGAAAGATATACAGTGAACATAAATATTTGGAAATCATATTATAGGCAATGAGAGATTATGTATATTTTTCTAATATATCAAGACTTTCTGGAAATATGTAAAAAGGTGATCAACAACTCACTATAAAAATAGATCAGCAATTGCACTCCTAAAAATAGTTGCATGTGTGTAAAATGACATATATACAATAGTATTCATTGTAGAGTAGATGTACTAGCTAAACATTGAAAATAGCCAGATTTCTATCAATTATGAAATGGCTACATAAATCACGGTTCATCCAATTTCTGGAATATTGTGTGTCTCTGTCGAAAGATTTAGGGATTTCCCTACATTGTTATATGCAAGTCTCTGCAGCGTGTATCATTAAGGGTATAAAACAAGGTGCAGCACAATACGCATAGAATACCACCCTTTTTGCATAAAAAATACAATGGTAAGAATCTGTGCTTCTAAAAACACTCTGAAAGATGGACAATACTGACTGCCTGTGGACGGGGCGAAGGAGGCCTGTGGGAAGGCCAGGGGCGAGGAACACTATTCATTGTCCACTTGCATCTGCTTAAAAGTTGAAATCATACTCAGGAATAAACAAATCTAATTTTAAAGACTGAAGTGAAATTCATATAGCCTATAACCTAACAATTACACATGTCCAAAGGGAAGTATGCAAAATAATGTTTATTACAGTGTTTTTCTAGTAATAAAAAACTAGAGAAATTGTGTATGCCTATCAAGAAAGGAATGGTTAAAGTACAATAAATCATTATATTAAATAGCATGCAGCATTTTAAAAAAGGTTAAAGTAAATCAAATACTATCACAGAATATTTTTCAAAACATATTTTTGAGCAGAAAACAATTTGAGTATTAACATTTGTACATCATGATAGTTTATGTAAAAGTTCAAATTACACACACAACACACACGTATGTGTTTGAAAGCACAGAATCACACACACACAGTCTCACACTTATGCATATATGCATGGGAATAGTTACGGAAGGATGGGTACAAAACCCCTAAAAGTAGGTACTTCTATTAGAAGACCTAGTTTGAATTGGCAAAGGGCAGAAGAGGTTCAAGAAGTTTAGCTTTTTCAGTATCTGAATTTTTATAAAATATGCTAATATTTTACTCATATCATAATAATAAAAAATAATAAAAGATCTAAAGAAGTTAGGAGCTTTGGGTAATTTGTAACCATTTTGGAAACTTTGAAACTTTGCTTCTCCAAGGCTAAGCATAAAGAAATACTTTTTGTGAAAATGTTGCTTTTCTTCTTCAAATGTAAATAATCTAAGGTTGAGAATCCATGGTAAACTTTCTGTACTCTGTCACTGTTGCGGAATGTGATATTCATATGAATCAAATATTCTGATAGAGATACAGAGAAAAAAGTAAAGAGGTGGATGCCTATAATGAATGCATGGCTCTCTGAGTTACTAAGAATGGGAGAGGAGACATCAGCATTAATAATAGCTACTATTCATTGAATGATTTCTTTAGAGCCAGGCACTGTGCTGGTATTTTACATATGTCCATGGTCTCATTTAATCTTGGAAATATCTCCTAGAGATAGAAATTATTCCCACTTTATAGGAAATTGAAGCTCATAGAGATATTATATAGTTTACCCAAGGTCCCAGTGCTAGTAATTGTCCTTATGAGATTCAAAACTAGGTCTAATACTGAAGCCTGTGTTCCTTAGCCTGTTCTATGCTGCCCCTGCCCCCAATAAAGTATGCTTAACAGTACAACTATACTGAATACATTCTGTTTCTTCATGATTCAAGAAAGCACTCTGGTGTTTTCAGTATTTCAGGAATCCTATTATGAGCATCAATTATTAGGGTACTAGTGAAGCATGAAAATAAATGATGGTTAATTGGAGATATCTTGTTGAAAAAAAGCAGAGTAACATTGCATTTATAGGACCTGGTGCTTTTGTTACAGAGAAATAAAGGTGGAGCAAAATCACTGTGTAATTTTGTGTGTGTGTGTGTGGGGGGGGGGTGTGTATCCTCTTTGTAATTAATTGATCTGCATATACAGGAAGCCTTTTATTTTCTATATACTGATTTCAAATGTTGTGTCATTTTTATCACCAATGTCAGAACTTGCCAATGTTTGTAGTCCTATAAATATTGTTTGGATACATGATCCAGTTTCCCCCTATTGGAATTCCATAGCAAAAAATCTGATCTCTTTAATCTGAATTAACACAAGTACTGGTAACTTCCTAGACAACCCCTTTGATTATCGATTATAAATGCTATTTAGAGGAAACACAAGATGACTCCTGAGTGTCTAGTAAACTTCAACAACCACCTGAGAGATACCTCCATGAGACTGTATAAAATGGAAATAAAGAATGGCAAATAACCCATTGACTATGCACTTTCTCACCCACTGAGAGCAAAATGCAACCCGATGCAATTTTAGTACTTACATGCCCCTGGGGAAAACAGACCCTAAAAATCACCAAGTGCAGCACTGGAAAAATTCCTTAAATTTGTGCTGTGCCTGGTGTTATAAAACCCAGGGAACCTTAGACTTCCTCCTAGAGTAAAATGGACTGGTAATTTTGTTTTGTTGTATTATCCACCAAGCATAATGATAATGGGTCACATGCAATTTAAGAAAAAATTAAGTCTAATAAGAAAAATCTGTAATAAATACTAACAGCATCTCGTTGGTATTGTTGTTGGTCTAACCTTTCTATTAACATTTGTTTTTGCATATTAAATGATCTGCAATATGTTGAAAATGAAGACAGCAGTACAAATTAAAACAAGAATTTTTATAATACATGCATTGTATAAATGCTTGCCTATCTCTTCCCTCAGGCAGGTCCTGGGAGATACAGTACATGCCAGGGAGTGGTACTAGAATATAACAAGAGACCCTTGATTTTAGATACGCACAGCAGTAAAGATGCTTGGGATGGGGAATAGATCCCATCATTAACCAGGAATGCAAGCAAGTCAATAAAAGACAGATTGAAGATCTGAATTCAGCCTTTTAAAAAAGATACAATTATCCTCTCAAATCAGGCTTCTTCTGGGCCAATGGAGGAGGGTCAAAAAGCTTAGGGAAGCTCTGGTACCCAGGCAAAGGGGTGGGTGGAATTCTATGCACAATTACCTATCCATCAAGGAGATGTGGTGAGATGGGGTAGAACTAGGGCAGATGTCCTCAGGAAGCTGTTGTTATTATTAGGTATATGCTTCTCATACATTAGAATCTCCTAGGGAATATCCATAAGATAAATATGCTTGAGTACCTACTTCCAGGGATTCTGACTTAGTGGGCCTGGGTTGACAACTGGCCTCTGTTATTTTTAATGAGATCCTTTAGCAATTTCTCTACATGCAACAATTTGAAGACCACTGCATTAGATATCAATAAGGAGTCTCTCTTTACCCAAGTCTTCTTGGCCACAAAGTTTGAGAGAATAGTGACTATTTGCAAACCCTATTGACTAGTGACATGGCAGCTATAAGAGTCTTGCCATGTCAGGCCCTCAGTGGTTTCTGAGAAGGACTAAGCAGCCTACAGGAGGCTGTTATATGAAGAATTTGCTATGCAAGGCCCTGTGCTGTGTGCAGAGATGGCAAGGGCCCCTGCCCTGGAGGAATTTACACTTTAGACTAAGATGATCAAGGTAGCAGACAGAAGCTCAGATGAATGCATTGAAGTATTACAAGTGCAGTGCAACCTGGGCTCACAAAAATCTTGGTCATTGGGTGGAGGGATTCCTGAGCCAACATAAGGCTTGAACAAAGGCCTGGCCATAGTACAGAGAAAGGGACTTCATAGAAGTGTTGCTGAGAAGTTTGAATACCTGGACGGTATCCACTGATGGGTTGTAAGTAGTGAATAGGAGGGAAGAACATCAGGTAACTCCCTAGTTTTGGGCCTCAGTACCTTTGTGGAAGGTACAGCCATTTTCTGAAAAATGGTACTTAGGAGAAACAGATTTGATCAGACATGCTGAACATGAGATATCTGTAAATGTAGATAAATGTAAATGGAGATGCCCTAAATTATGGGTCAGAAAACTTCTACTGTAAATGGGCCAGGTGGTTTTTGTTGTGACTACTTGACTCTGTCATTGTGACATGCAATATATAAGCAAATGGTCATGGCTGTGTTCCAATAAAACTTTATTTACAAAAGCAAGTGGAAGGCCAGGTATTGCCCATCTGCCCTAGCTTTATCCTCCTGCTGTAAATGTAAGAATGGAATGGAAAATATAGGCACCTGTTGACTCTTACAGGTCTGTGTGCAAACACTACATTTTAAGGTTAGTTTAACAAAGAATTTTTAACCTTCCAAAAACCACTCAATGATTATTTATTTAGAAAATAGATAATCAATGTAAATTCATGTAAATTGAACCATGGAATTAAAAACTTAAAATTCAGGGGTGTATTTACCATCAGTTGTAGGTAGAGGCAAAAAAAATCTAATCCAATAGGAAAACTAAGGAGATTTATTTATTTCTAAGCTTAGTCATAGGTATACAGATTTTTAAAAATTATTGTTCTCAATATTTTACATATGTTGTATCTATTCCTTTGCAATGGAGCAAGCATTAGAGCATCAATGGAGCGTGATAATATCAGTGGAGCATGATAATGAAAAATGAGACAAAAGCAAAATTTTACTGAGTTACCAATTTTATATTTTTGAGAAATAATTAACTCAAGGCTCTTCTTCTTGTAAAAAGGTGTCAAATGGGGGACTAGCTTCTTATCTGACTTGGTTTCTTTGCCAGTCATGTCACCTTTCCCACTCACTGAAGGCCAGCTGGCTTCCAGTGTTTCATCTGGGCACAAGGCACTGGGGTCTAGGGATAGCACAGAGCAGGGAGGAGTAGCTGCTGTGGGGTCATTTGAGTTCCCCATCTTATGGAGAACAAGCATTGTCTTTGGCACAGGACAGAATGTGGTCAAATTTCTCCCCATCACTTAGCAAGTGATCCCGCTGCTGTTTTTATATTATACCATCATTTGGGCTTACAGGGACACTGTGTAGTGGTTTCGTGGTGTGGAAGCTATTGCTCCCTAATTTTTTACTTCTTAAGTATCACGCTGTAGTGTCATGATTACAAGACTTGGAAGAAGATACATTCTCTGCCTATTCTGAGTATAAATGGGCACTTGAAATGAAACCACCTAGTTAATTTCCCCTTGTTGCTGGAGTAGAATCTGAATCCAAACCACAGCACAACCTAGTCCCTAAATCTCTATTAAAAACCACCTTGGCCAGTCTGGCAAAGCTTTATTTAAAGTCAGCAGAGAATTATAAAGTCAAAAGGGAAAAATGGTGCAACAAGAAAGAATCGTAAAAATATACTATATTAGCTAAATGTAGTCAAAAGCAATTTAGTGTGCTCTGGCACCAGTCCTTATTGATGCAAAGAACATGATGTGTCAGGGGTCGGCAAGAACATGCAGGACATGTGGAATGAAGGATGGAGATCCCAACTTGACTCAGCAGCCATGCAAGGCTGTGAAGGATGCCTCACTGCCGTGCTGTTATAACAGGAATTTCAAGATGCCTCACTGTCTTGCTATTACCCAGGAATTTCAGGGAGAATATTCTAATTATCCCAGTCTATACATCTTTGGTTCATTTTTTCTTGAAGTAGTATGTTTTTAAAATTAGATTTTTTTCTTTCATGGAGATAAGCAAATTTAGAGGCTGCAGAAATTGTTCAGACTAAGAAGATAGTGTCCTTCATCAGTGCTTTTTAAGTATCCATCTCTTTGATGTCACCACATTGATCTGCTTTCTCATATCTACATTCCAAGCCGTGATTGTTTCTGCTTCACCTTGTCCAACTCCCTTAGTGTCTCATTAGTCAATATTAGCTCATCTGATTAGTAATAACCGTAGCTACCATATTATGTACCTACCATGTTCTAGGTACTGTGTTAGCACCTGCATGTGCATTATCTTACCAATCCTCACAAAAACCCAATGAAGTGGGTCGTAATCACTTTTGGTAAAGCATTTGTTACAAATGAAGCAGTTGTGGAAGGTCAAATGAGGAAGGCAATTGGATTCCTTGGGTACTTCCTCTTAAATACCCCCACGTTCAAAATCATGTTCTGGGGTACCTGCCTTTCTTTCCCATCTATGAATTCACATCCAGCAGAAAGGGAAAGTAGTTTGGAGAATTCCTTTGGTTCTAGTAGATCTTAGAGTCTCAGTTGTAGATTCAGGATAGGTGATTGGTTCAGTCTAAATGCTTTAGAGGATCTGAAAGAGATTAGAGAAAACTATTCCAGAGGATAAAGGCAGGACAGGAGGGAATCATTAATCTCACGGACATTCAATTCCCCAAGAACTTTTTTTGGAATGACCAGAAACAAGCCAGGCCATATGCTGTCCATTTGCAATTCTCTGAGCTGTGGGGTTTTTTCTTTTGTTTTTTTGACAGAACGAGGCCAATGCTATTGCCTCATTTGAGGTGGTTCTTAAACTTGAAAAGGAACTGAAAGGTTGAGACATGCATGCAGAGTCAACACAGATGATTTGACGAAAGTAGTCCTGACAAACACCAGGGCTCTCCCAATTGTCAGAAACAGTCTCATGATGACACATTCGAAGCTTCCCAGACTGGCTTACATTTTGGTAAATAAGAACAATCAGGGAAGACATATTTATGCTGTGGAGAGTTCTGAGATGTAGAGAGAACAAGTTAATTGTTCAGCCTCAACTGAGACCTTTCACTCAAGTCATTAATCACAGAGCACAGTCTGGAGCCTTGGCCCATCAAGTTGGATTCTTCAGGCTGCTCTCCTGCTCCAGTGGAAGGCCAGGTCCAGGTGCTGGCCATTTGCGTTTCCCTCCAACTGCACTGATTTATGAACCCAGAGATATTTGCTGGGGTTTCCAAATTCTGTTCTATTACTTTGTAATAAGAAGGGGGCATGTGATTTCTGTTTTTTTTTTCAGATTCTTAGTTTTAACATTCCTAATATCACAGATTGTTTTCAATTAGTCTGTGGCCTGCCTTCTGTGGTCTAAAGGATAGAAATGCTGTTCTGTGTTTTGAGTATCTAAGGTAAAGCTTTAAAGACTCTCTCTTTTTTTTCATTTGGCTAGAGTTGAAAATGCAAAATGTCCTGCATGAGGCTTTGTTCCTGTGATCCTGTGCTCAACATCTCAATGCAAATTAAGAGTCAGGAGCCCTTAGTGACTACAACTCTTCACAGGTGTTGGAGTTATCCCCATTCTACCCCAACGCATATGGTTCAGTGTACAATACCAGGAGGCCTTCCACACTTGGGCCAGGTCTCCAGTGACAGTGTAAGCCAATATTGAAGACTTCACAAGAGAATCTGAGTGTCAAAGGAGGACACTGTAATATTAAGGCTGAACCAGGTGGTGCCTGCTGAGTGTTACCTGTTTAACTGAAAGTTAAGCCTGATCTGAGCTGATAAGGGGCAACAGATCCCTTGGGAGTTTTCCCAAGTGGCAGAAATGTGTCACAGGAAAGTAATTGGAAATTGATATTTGACATATCTCTGGGTTACTCTCTATTCCTGATAACACCAAAGGGTTTGGCCAAGAGTCGCCAGTGACTAAAATGCGAAATCCTGCAGTCCTTTCTGAAATACAATCTCCTCTTTGTTGAGAGTAGGCAGCTGCTTCCCGATCCTCTGCTTCCTGGCTAGCACTTCAAGTGCAGAGGCCTATGGGTTTAATTTGGGTGAAATAAGTGGTGTATGCAGCCAATCCCACCTCTTGATAATTCTCTGAAACAAAATTATCACTGGCAACAGAGTATTTTCTTTAAAATTCAAACCAATTTGATGAGTACTTGTTCAGAGCTTGCTATGTGCTGTGCATTGTGTAGTGTGCCATGGGACTCACAAAATAAATATCAAACATGGCCTCTGCCCTTGAGGAACTTATAGGAAGGATGATGTGTTTATGAAACACATTTTACAGGGCAAGATAAGGTATCATGTATGTGCCAAAGTGAGTGAAACCTGGAAGAAGTACAGCAGGGAGTCATAAAATTGGGAGTTGAATAGACAGGAGCTGTCAGGGAGAGCTTTATGGATGAGGTGGGGACAAAGACACCAATATCTCGAACCCAGAACTCTCTCTCCCTTAAAGAAAAACAAGAAGCACAGTATCAGGTTACCAAGAGATTATGGAGCCATCTTTGAGTGAAAGTAAATTTGTTCAATATGAAAATAGATTAATTCAACTCAATAAATATTTATTGAGCACATGCTATGTGCCAACAACTGTATCTGATGAGGTAAAGGATGAATAATCCACATGTGGGTAGTTCTCAATGGTCCATGGTCTCTTAACATAGATACTTAAAGTTATTGCTGGTCTATGTGATTGCAAAACCTATAATTTTTAACTCGTACAATTCTATCTCTCAAAAAGACCGCCTCATGTTTGCTTCAGCACCACATATACTAAAATTGGAATGGCCCAGAGAAGATTAGCACTGCTCCTGTGCAAGGGTGACATGCAGATACATGAAGCATTCTGTGCTTAAAAAAGGAAGGAAGGAAGGAAGGAAGGAAGGAAGGAAGGAAGGAAGGAAGGAAGGAAGAGAAAGAAAGAGGCCTGCTTATTCAAGATATTTTTGGATTGAGGGACTGAGTCTAATTTTTGTGCACTGAAGAAATGACATGCCCAACTTCATAAGTTATATACAGTATAAAGAGTTGCATGCATGCTGGTTGTGAAGAGAAGGGACACTCAGGTTTGAATGTAATCCCAGATTATTGGGTTAGGGAGTATTTGGAACAGCATTTGAAAAGTCTGAACTGGACCAATCTTAGGACCATAACCAGAGCCCAAACTTTCTGAAGATCAAAATTTTCCCAGAATTTTTATTATTCACCTTGACAGCTACTTTGGAAACCCAATTAAAAGTGTCTTCTATCATTGGATTTTGAGACAGTCTTGCACTGGGGTTTTGGCACTTTTGAAGTTTGAAATTGGCATCACTTAAATGTATTGGTCAAGTGACTAAAATTCTGTCTGTATTCCTCTTTGCAAAATGAGGAAATCCCCTATTTGCTCACTTCTTAAGGTACAGGTGTAACTGAGTAACTGCAAATTGTTCTCAAAAGAAGTCAGTATGATAATGGTGGTGGTGACAGTTGTCATGGACATGGTATGCATTATTTCAAATATCTACATGATTTTTGAATACTATAACCACAGAACACTAGCAAACTCTGGAAAGAATCTAAGATATCAAACACTGAGGCACAGAGGTGTCAGAGTTTATTTAGCTAAGCAATACCAGAAGAGTACTAAAAAATCTCCCTTTCTTGCTAGCAATCATTCTCATACCACAATGAGACTCCTGCTTAGTAACCCTGGCATTTCTGCCACCCATGTGACTGATTTTTGAAGCTAATTTAGGTATCAAATGTAAATGGAATTCTGAAAAAACTTTTTTTTTTTAAATCTGGAAGGACTGGTAGAAGGAAAAGCTATCAGAAATTTGAAATCACTCTTGATTTCTGTCATTTTCCTTCGTATTCCATCACTCTCCTCATCTCTAAAAGGTTCGTCTTGGCCTCTGAGGGTAGATACGTACACATGGGCCCCATCACTCATCTGCATGCATGTGCGTATATTGATATGCATTCCTCTCCATCATCTGTAGGCATTTTACAAATAATGGTCTCTGTGTGTGTGTGTGTGTTTTATCATCTTATCTTTTAAATGAAAATGACAACTTCAAATTTTTTTTGCAGAAATGGTTCTTCTACAGTAAAGAAATTCCAGCATGTAGGCCAGGGTCATCTCTGGATCACAAACTTACATGGAGGGGTTAGCATGGGGAGGGTAGAGGCAGCGGCTTTTGATCCTTCTGTTCTGGGCACATGGGCAAAGTTGGCAACAAAGAAATTCAGTTAGTTCAAAATGAATTAAATAAAAGTATAATAAGGTTGAGAATACAAACAAAAAATTGTCAGGGTGTAGAAAAGACAAGGAAATATGGGTACCTTCCATCCTTCTTCCAACCATTTTTTCCTCTGAGGTCATTACTTGGCTGAGGGTGGGGCTGAGAGAATAAAAAGGGCCTGGACTTTTGAGTTGAAGCTTGGTTTTGATGAAACTGTCTTAGAAGATTTCTTCTTGAATAAAGTCATGGGGATTTTGTAGAGGTAGAAGGATCAGAGTAGGGCTCATAAAAAAGGAGACAGAACATTTAGAACATGATCTAGATTCTGAGTTTAAGGTTAAGAAAGTACCACATATTTTCATAAATCAAGGGGGCTAGTCAGCAGGATAAAAATCTGACCTAGGCTCTACACACCAACCTACCTGTCTATAGGTGGATCTGTCCAGCAGAGTGCCTTTATATATTTTTTTCTCTGCCTTTTTCTAGTTCACCCAAAGCACTATGTAGAACAGCATACCCAGATATGCAAATGTTAAGCATTTTTCTAGGTTGTCCAGACCTATTTATGCACCTAGGAAAGGAAGCAGAAATTCAGAGCAGAAGTGCCTGAGAAAAGCACGCTAAATGTGCTTTCTGTTGACTCACTGAGCATGGACAGTGAGGACCTCCAGTGGCTCATGGAGCAGATTAGCTACTGAGATCTTCCTCTCCAGTGGGCAGTGTTAAGTATAAGAGGCAAATGACCCAAGAGTTTACGTTCTTGAAGAGAGAGCTACAAGCCTAGGGTATGGCAACCCACATTTCCAGATTCTCTTGCCTCAAAATCTCCCTTTAAGAAGGCTACAAGCAAGCCTGGCCTTAGCAGTTCCTTCTTTGTTTGTCTATAAACTCCATATCATAATTATCGTTCAGATCCTTGTGCTCAGTGCCCATGGGGGTATGAGGCTTCTGTTGACTTCAAGGAGAACAAGAAAGGCAAACATAAGCATGCTAATGGGAGTGTGTTCAAAGCCTGTCTGATAATAGGTAGGGGACCCTGAAAAATTAGAGACTGCCAGCACAAATGGAGAGGTCCTCCCACCCTCAGCTTAGTGGCTGTCTCTTCTTACTGAAGAATAAGAAGAGTAAATGGCCTAAAGCAAGTTAAAAGCAAATCCCTTAACTTTATTCATTTTATGACTGCAGTACTTGGTGGTAGTATTAGTAAAGGCCCTGGAAGTTCTCACAAGGGAAGTGCCAGGAATGAGGTAACTGAATGTTCATTCACCTGCTTTAAATAATTTCAGAAATAACATGATTTATAAAAGAATGCAGAATCATAATTGTCAGCCAAGATGTCATTTTAACTTTAGGATGTCCAGAAACAAAGGGATATCATATCCTTTGTTCTTGGAGCACCACAGATGCCAGATTATGCATAGGGTTCCCTCTTGGCCTTGAGTGCTTGTGAGCCTGGAGGTAACCAAACCCTGATTTCAGAAGGATGTTGCCTCTGGTGGTGTTCTTACCTGCATATCTCCCTGCAGCTATGGTAGGAAGCTTGGCCTGCTTAGCTTCCCTGCATTCTGATAGAGCAGGACACAGAAAGAGGGGAGGCAGCCTTAGAAAACATTGGAGGATGGGGGTAAACTGCTTACAGCCTCCATCTAGGGAGCTTGACAAGAGTACCATTAAAGTGCTCAAGAAATAATTTATAACTTTTGGTTTTGTCTGCACCTCAACATATGCCAGCAGATGCTCAGTTCAAAACATGAATATTCAATTAATATACTATCAGGCATCTGGAGCAAGTAGTGCTGTTCAGGGGGCTGAGTAGGACTTAAATGTCACCCATTTAACCACAGCCGTCTGGATGCATGTAGTAGGCATTGAAAATATTTGCTGATTAGATTTTCTTTGATTTGAATAAGTTGGTTGTTTGGGATCCAGAGAAAGTTGCGTGCTCTGCACCCTGTCTTCAGCCTCACTACCTCAGAAATGGTGGGCAAGGTGCAAAATTCCTTCCTTTCCCATGGTGAGCTCTCTTTTCCCCTCTCTCAACTGATGCACTCCAGCACACGTGACTGTAGGGCACAGGACATGCTGCACGCAGCCCATGGAGCTGGCTAGTTGCATAAACCATCCTTCAACCCCCCCATTTTCCCTGATATCATTATGGTTGTGTTTTATGACAGAGGACATTGGCATGTTGGCTAACAGACCACAGCTGGGCTTGTGACAAGTATTGAGTGGCCACTGGTCATTGCAAAAATGTTGAGTAAAGACCTATTAGTTCACATCACTGCCCTGAAACTTGGGGAGGGATATGAGAAGGGCCATAGTAAGGGAGGAAGAATGTTAAAATGTGAGTGGGAATATGAGACATTCATTAACTTCTAGGGAACAATAAGATAGGGTCATTATAAACAATGCACCTCCTGGTTGCATTTGTGCTGATGGCAAGTGCAACAGAAAGGAATGGATGCGTAGAACCCAAGGCCTCATTTCATATCTGCCTCATATTCCCGCATGCAGCTTTAGCTCAGGCCTCAGTTCCCTGCTCTGTAAAATAAAATGAATGTTCCAGGAGATTCTTCTGTACTAACCTTCTTTGACACTTTAAACAGAAATGATGAAACCCTCAATTTTCCATAATTTAATGTCCCCCAAATACCTAAAACTTACTACTTTCACAGATAATCAAGGAGACTTCTAATATTCTATGAAACATAGGAATGAAAAGTAGTGAAAAAGGTATAGACTATGCTTAATGTATTTGAAGGTCTGTGAAGATCCATTTTGGGTAACATATAAAGATGTGTATGGCTGGGAATTGAGTGCTCATTCAATGTAAAACAGTAGGAAATTTTATCTTTCTTCATGGATTGTGTCCTTGATTCAACTACTTATCTCAGGACTAAGGGCATCTTGTCCTTAAGTTGGTCCACACACTGCCGTGGTTCACACAGTGTGGCAATCATGGGAGTAGGTACCAGAGGACTCTTGATGCCAGTGATAAAGGTGACTTCTCTGTAGTCCATCCAAGAAACAGGGGCTATATTTTTGTGGGTAGTTGTGAAACTAGAGACAGGACAATTTATCTGTAGTTGGACCCAGCAAATACTGTAAGTAGAAGTTATAATCCAGGGTGACTGACAGATAGATTCACTAGCCAAATGGTTTCCCTTCTCTTCAGACCCCATGGGGGTAGATCCAGTAGGTTACCTCTACAAACGATAGAACAGAAGTTGTTAGGAACTTCTCACTTTATAGCTTTCTTAGAAGTTTATAACCATTATTAGCCAACTTGTTTAATCTCAACCATAATCCTGTGAGGTCAGTATGATAACCCTGTGTTACAAGAGGAAAATGAGACTAAGCATATTGATGAGGTTAACTGTTTCTCATGGGACATTTTCAATGGATCCTGAAAGAACTCCCACCCCTGAAGCTCCACAGAACCTCTCTGTACAGTTGGACTTATTCCAAGTTAAAACAAGTTAAGGCACTCCTGACTCAGTATTCCTTTTTAAAATACAGATCACCCTGAGAGCGAAGTCATATCAGGCATATTACCACTATAATAATTATCCGAATGATTTTTAATAATCATTTTATATGACATAGTTGAGCACAGAACATTAAAATGTCAAAATTAGGATAAAGTAAAGGCAGACTGGGATAGGTTTGCATTTGAAGAGTTTGTCTGGAGCAACCCTCCTGGGGAGGGTAGAAGAATGAGGGCCTCCAGACTTTGGTTCTGAATGAGGGGAGTCCCTAATTAGGGAGTAGTGGTGCCCACAGTCATGGAGCAAGGAAGATGATGAAAACATAATGCATTCATATTTTGGGATTGGTTGGCTTATCTGTGTTGGACCCCCTCCTGGTGGATGGGCCAGGATTTTGATGGAGGGGGTCAAACCCACCTACTGCTACTTGCCACGTACCTGGCTTTGGGCATGGGTCCATTCCATGTGCTCTCTTATTCTGCTAACTACTTAAGATAGAAAAATCATTCCCCTATTGGACTCCAAGTGTGCCAGTGGAAAATGAAATGCTCACACTGAGCAAATGTACCAAAGAACACTCTATAAACTTAATGAGGGAGATGAGCTATGTGCCAGAAATCTAGAAAATTTAACACTGATGAGGTTATGACTATTATATGTTTAGTTAAATTGTTGACTCTGACAGAATGTGGCTGAGGAAATGTACCATCCGTTTTTTCCTTGTATCAGTGATGATGGTTCCTTGGTGTGCTCTTCTCAGTTAACAAAAATATTCCCAAAAGTTAAATGCAGAGAAAGAAGTGACATAAGAAATACTTTTATTATCTCTGCTCTTCTGGGAGTTCTCTCTAGGAATATTACTTAAAGCAGAACTTCTCCTGACAGGCAAATAAGTTTGAAGGGAAGGAAGGACTCACCCGTTCAGAGGTGAAGTTCAAGCCTCCTTAGAGATACAGAGCCTCCTAAACCCTCTGCCTGCATTTGCCCCAGCTAATCTGTCTAGTACTATGCTGCCCTAGCCTTCCCCAAACACATCTTTCCCCTTCTACATTTTCCTTCCTCTCAGAAACTGACAAAAATTCTCCTTTGTGTAATAAATAATATTGCAATTCCTTTAAGTGGCATTTGAGGCATAAAAGTGATTGTGATTTTCAAAAACTGCAAAGTACTACATAAATATTAGCTATTTAAAGAGGAGTCAGGGGTGATAGAAAGTGTATTGAATTTGGAGTCAGAACACTTCCATTTGAATCTTGTGCTAGTTCGGTGACCTTGAACAGGTCACTTAAACACTCTGAACCTCAGTTCCTTCATTTATAAGACAAGATTGTTGTGATAATTAAATTAATTGAAAGTGACCTAGTAATTAGCAAAGAGTGGACACTCAATACCTGATAATGAAGTCATGCTAACCAAAGGCAATTTTGTCTAACACCTAAGAACAGTAGCTATGGAGGCACAAGTTACTTATCTTCCTGGTTTCTTACTCCTGACCTTTAAACGGGGATAAGGTGGAAGAATCAAATGAGCTAATACATATCAGGAGCTTTCAACAGTGCCTGGCCTATATTAATTCTCTTTAAGTACTGGGGCTCCTGCTGCTATTGCTGTTACCTTTATCATTCAAGGACCTGGACTGGCCTTATCTTTCCAGCCTTATCTACTTTTCTGTCTTACAAGTAAAGAGAACTCCTCAACCAGGTCCTGATATCCTTAAGGGCAGGCAGTAATTCTTACCTCTAACGTATTCAGGCTTTATTTACTCAATGCCTAAAAAATAATCATTTTTGTTATTATGAGTAATGTACAAATACATGCTTGCTACTCCTACTCAGCACTATACTGAAGGTTTTAGCTAGTGCAGTAAGGCAAGAAAAGAATGAAAGTCATCTAGATTGGAAAAGAATTAGAAAAACTGTCTTTATTCTCAGATTAAATGATCAGCTATATAGAAAATACAATGGAATCTACAGAAAGCTACTTGACGTACTAAGTGAATTTAGCAGATTGCAGGATACAAGATCAATATACAAATACATATGTATATATTTTTAGTTCTCTGTCCTTAATAGAGCCACAACTATAGCAGTTTAACTGGAGCATAGGGTGTGGGAGGTAGTGGTGGTAAATAAAATTGTAAAGGCAGGTTGAAACTCAGTTTGATGATATGACTTAACAACTTGGTGTACTTCGGCTTTTTCTTTCCCTCTCTTCTTCCTGTCTTCCTTCCTTCTTTTTTTCTTTTTTCTTTTTTCTTCCTTCCTCCTTCTCCCCCACCCCCATCTACTTCGTTTTTTGGCATAAACAACTATTCTTCATGCAGGTAGGTAGTATGGGTCATCTTACTGGGTTAACAAAATGACCACAGCTATGTACTTTGAGCTTACAGTGGATATTCTGTGAATGGAGTTTCCAAAGACAGGTAGTATGACATCAGCACGCAGACACTGGGATGTTGGGTATCTAACTTTCTCTTAACTAGCTCTATGACTTTGGGAAGCACATCACCTTTTGAGGCTCAGTTTGCTTTGTCTTAAAAATGGGATAATGGTAACATGACCTCTTTTTCCATGGGATTATAAACAACTCTATTCAACAACACATTTTGAGTTCTTAGAAATTGGACCCGGGCATGGAGATGGACAGTCCATCCCTTCAAGGAATGTCTAGTGAAGGTATGTGTGAAAATAACGTCAGTGGCATAAGATAGGCTATTATACTTGTATAAACAAAGATGGGGGGAGGGGTGCAGAGAAGGGGTTGATTAACTCCGCTTGTGAGGTCAGGAGCAATTTCATTGGTTGATATCTAACCCAACTTTAAACTTTAAGTGGGATTTCTGACAGAGAAAAGGGCAACTTAATAATATCTTACATCTGTTTACCACTTCACCATTTTGCTGAACATAAATTAGAATGGTCTAAAAACTATACTTTTTAGATATAAGGGATTATTATTGCTAGTCTAGGGGTGGTTGTTATTTCTTTAAGCTGCTCTGTGGATGAAGTTGGAGAAATTTTGACCCCAAATTACAGCAACTTAGCAGTTTGTTTATAAAAAAATGTCCAGGGGTTTTTTTGTGCTGGAGAACACAGCAACCTTAAGAGCTTGTCCCTACTGGGGCAAAGGCAAAAGTGGGGTGACTAAGATTAGGGGAGGTGCACTGGGAGGAGGAAGGGGGTTTTAATTAAGACTTTGTGAAAGGATGACCCATTTTATAGTTATGGCACAATTAGCTAAGTTACAATGTAAAAACACGGAAACCTGGACATATAAATGCTAGTCTTAAAATGGAGCCAGAGGATTGACTTGTGAAATGTTGCAGCCTGGGAATTTTCCCTCATAATTCTGACAGGCATGTGGTACTTCTCCTGGGAGGGAACTGGGCTCATAACTCTGGCTTGAACTACTGGGTCACACAGATCCCTGCCTTGCTCCAGTGCATCATCTATAGCTTGCTGAATGTTTGATTGATGAAGTATTGAAGATTGTTTGGAAATAAGGGGGGGGAAAAGTATTTTGGCACTTTCAGAAGAGAGAGAAATGAAGCCAAGAATATACCTATAATTTAGGGTAAAGAGCAATAATGAGGTCTCATAAAAATAAATAACCATGATGTTAAATAGACTGCAGATCATTTGCACCTCAAGGCTTTTCTTTTAGATTTTGTGCCAGAAAAAATAAAAGGGATAATAGGCCTTGTGCTTTATGCCAGAAAATTGCTAGTACACAAGATTTCGTTTTAGAGTAATTGAAGAGACCCTCCCCAGTAAAATTATTTAAGGGGAGAAAAACAAAATCCATCCAGCTATAAAGAGCAACCAGCTTTTTCCAGGTTTGAAAAAAGCTTTAATCTACCCTGCTAGGGTCAGACTGTTTTATGCTCCTCTTAAGCTCATTTCAAAGCTGATGTTGCTATCTGAAAAACCTAACACTGTAATTATTTCAGTTTTATTCACTGAGAAGTCATTTTCAATCATGTTATAGAAATGGATTCTAGTGTTTGCAAGTGACCTCCCATCCTGTGCTTTAAAGAAAAATAGAATGTGTGTTGGCAAAAGCACTGAATGAGGAGTTTGGATGAGGAGAGTTATTGAAACCTGGATCAGCCAGTGTCTAAGCATCTAGATTTTAGGTCCATCAACTTGCAGATTTGACCCTCCGTTTTTTCTCTGTAAAATGGAAACAGTCATCCCTACCCAGCTACCTTGAAAGGTTGTGAATGCTGTTTGTGATGCTGGGCATGGAAATTAGTCGTGGCCTTTCTTCCCCATGCAGTGGGCCTCTGGGTCGTAAAATGACAGGATTCTCCTTAGATGTAGGGGTGTCCAAACTCCTGGCATCTCTCGGCCCCACTGGAAGAAGAGTTGTCTTGGGCCACACACTAAAGGCATTGTGATATGTAATCATAAAAAATCTTATAATGTTTTAAGTAAAATTATGAGTGTGTGCTGGGCTGCATCCATAGCCATCCTGGGATGCATGTCGCCTGCGGGTCACTGGCTGGACACTCCTGCATAGGAAGCCATTGGTGCTTTTAACAAAATGCTGGTTTAGTGTTACATCCTACTTTATTATTTTTCTAACAACTACCCTTATAAATCTTCCTCTGCATCTGAATAAAATACCAGTTGGTGCCCAGAGCTTGCTGCTCATTCTTAGATGATAATAAGACCTCTACTGACTGAGACTCAAAACCATTTTGGTTCAATTATAAATATAAAGAGTTATGATCTCACTTATGTTTGGAATTTTTTAAAGACTTATTTATTTATTTTTAGAGAAAGGGTGGGAGAAAGAAAGGAAGAGAAACATCTACGTGTGGTTGCCTCTCGTGCACCCCTATCTGGGGACCTGGCCTGCAACCCAGGCATGTGCCCTGGCTGGGAATCCAACTGGCGACTCTTTGGTTCATGTGCTGGTGCTCAATCCACTGAGCCACACCAACCAGGGCTGTATGTAGAATTTAATGAACAAAATAAGAGAGGCATGGATACATGGAATAGACTGACAGCTGTCGGGGGCTGGGGGAAAGAAGGTAAAAGGATTAGCCTGAGAACATATATGCATGACATGTAACCAGAGACAACAGTCTGGTGATGGCCAGAGGGAAGGGGGTGGGGGCTGGGTGGAGGCAGACAAAGGTGGGGGGCCGGGGAATGGGGACATCTGTAATAGTGTCAGTGAAAGCAAAGAAAAGTCTAGGGTAAGAATAAAAAACATCAAATCCGTCCACAGGTAATTCATGTTCTGTGAGCTGAGTAGTATTCTCTTCCTCACTCTTTCTTCCTTGCCTCTTCCCACATACTGGGTGAGTTGGGTAGAGAGAAGGAAGTCAATGGCAGGATCACACTCGCTGGGCTGGTGCCCCTCTGGCTCTGGGCTGCTTGTCCAGAGGCAGGTGTTTGGCCCTTCCCCTCGCAGGCTTTTTCATGAACAGGTGGAGTCCTCTCATTTGCAGTTCTCTCTGATGACAACAAATCCATCTTCTGAGGCTATTCACTGTGATTTCTCCTTCAAATCCTAGACATCTGGGGACTTCTCTCTGCTGAGATCTCCTTGCCTCCAACCAGGCAAGATCCAAGACTACCACAGGGTGCTTTGTCTTGCATTTGGTCCTGACCTCTTCCATAGAAACATATATGGATCTTTGACTTACTAGTAGTGGGTTGTAGTTACAACCCTGAATCAGGCCTCTCTTATTGAGCCACCTAACAAGCAGCTTTAGCCATAGCCTTTCTTCCACTTGTTAAAATTTTTAGACATAAGTCAGAAATCAGTTCACCCTGACTCTGAAAATGCAGGGGACACTTACCAAGCTATTCAAGTGGGCCATTGAACTCCCCCTAACTTGCTTGAAATGAGGAAAATACTCCCAACCCTTCTCATGGGAGTCAAGTTTCTGGAGGCAAATCTAAAAACTCTACTTACAGAAATCCCTACTTCCCAATTCCAAACTTCTCTCATAGCCCATCTTTTTTATAGTATAGAGAGAGGTGGTCAGCTAAGGGTTGCAGATGACTCCCTCCGATCCCTCCATCAGAGGCCCTGTGTGGGTAGCCTTGCCACTCATCTTCAAATGTGGATGTAGTTGGTTCCCATTGTCATGGAGCTTTAGCTGATCCTGAAGAAAGAACCTGATTTTAACATTTTGTAATGCTTATATCAGTGTAACCTCAACTTTATTTTGTGGAATACTGCTTCAGAGAACTGTTCTGAGATTTTATTTTTATTTTTTTAAAGATTTTACTTATTTATTTTTAGAGAGAGAGGAAGGGAGGGAGAAAGAGAGGAAGAGAAAGATCCACATGTGAGAGAAACTATTTGTTGCCTCTTGCACACCCCCAACTGGGGACCTGGCCTGCAACCCAGGCATGTGCTCTGACTGGAAATCTAACCAGCAAGCTTTCATTTTGCAAGCCAGTGCTCAATCTGCTGAGCCATATCAGCCAGGGTATGTTCCGAGATTTTAAAAGTTTATTATCAAATATACTTAAGGGAAACAAAGCCAAGATTTTCTGCACTTAAGGTGCTCATTGTATATACCCCTGTTAGACACTATGGGAATGCATAGTAAGGAATTCTGTGTGACACTTTTTAGCTCTAGTGTTCCTCAAATATATTTAGCCACAAAATTTATTAACACAGTGTCTCATTGTTTGCATTTTGAGAAGTCCTGCTCTAGGTACAACTTAGAGCCCTTTTTCGTGAATAAGCAAGGATCCTCCCCAACTATGTTTCCACTGGTGTTAAATAGTATGTTCATACATTCCTCCAATATATCCTTGAATAAAAAAGTTTAATTTCCTACTAATAGAAATGGTCTCATTTTCAGATGAATATCTATTTTGGAAACAGCCAGTTGCACTGGCCATTTTGCAGGGAGAAGAAAGAGTCACTAATAGACCTCTTACGGTACTTACAACACACAGCAAGACATAGTACAATAAGGTAGAACAAATTATTACAGTAGGGGTTTGGAGTGTCCTGATAATTGGTTTAGACTTTCAGAGCTTTGCTTTGATGAGGTGCAAAGACTTAGTGACTTATTCTCATCTGGACCAGATTTTGTTCCTTCTACATTTTTAAAAGTCATAGCCATCACTTATATGGGACTTGAGTTATCTTAAATGTTGCCACCATTGGACAGGCCCAGTTGGTCAGTTCTCAGATAGACATATTTTTCTGTATACTACCCATTTTCAAATGTGGATCACAACTTCCCAGATGCATTTCTGGATGTATATCCTGTTCCATCTATTATTTCACTGTGTCTTGATAATATGCTTGGCTTCATGGTTATTTTCTATTTCAAACTTTTCAAGTGTTTGTGCTGAATAACATTAAGGTCCTGCTAGCATGAACTGTCCCAGTTTGCCTCTGACAGTCCTGGTTTTAGCATTTAAAGTCCTACATCCCAGGATTTCCCATCTCTGGGACACAAAATGCCTTGTGTTTTGGTGCTGGATGCTAAAAGTTGGGGAAGATGTATAAAACACAAGAGCAGCCAAAAATATAGCCATTGAAAGCAATGCTGTTAATAGTGTTGGATAGTGGCTGTCACTCTTTTCCTTGATTGAAGTTCACACCAATGAATCATTCATTACTGTTTCACTCCAATTAATGCAACATAAGTGCACATCTCAGTACATTGTAATTGTGCATGTTAACTGTCACTCTGTGTTGGACTTTGTGGATTAGCTATTGTGCTTTTTATTAAGATAGTGCTAGTTCAATTTTTACATCGTGAATATTGTGACCATACTTTCAAAAATCCAGATAATGAAAATGAGGTTGATTAGAATATCAACACCCTGGAAAAGAAGGTTTTCCATGACCTAAACATCCCAGGAAAAGAAGGTTCCATGGCTATTATTTTAATGACAGTTGGAAGGACTCATGCAACTGGGTTGGAGAGAGAAATAATTGAAACAGAGAACCTTGCACTATAT
This sequence comes from Sturnira hondurensis, assembly GCF_014824575.4. Taxonomy (NCBI): domain Eukaryota; kingdom Metazoa; phylum Chordata; class Mammalia; order Chiroptera; family Phyllostomidae; genus Sturnira; species Sturnira hondurensis. The sequence goes on from NW_028081392.1 coordinate 5,801,212, forward strand.
ATAAAAGCACATAGGAATTTGAATCCCCCAGTTGTAGGATGAGACATACAAGTGCTTCTACCTCAGTCAAAAGCTTTCTCCTTTTCCAAGAAGATAACAATGCTTAGTTGAAAACAATGCCCATGGAATCATCTTGGGCATATCACACAAACCAGTAGCATTATCATATTGTTTCCTTGATTGCTCTACAAAACTGATTAAAGTTCTGTTTCCTGATTCATAGATTGCAGCTAAAATGTCTTATGGGTGAACAAAGGGGTACATTGGGACTAATGATGTGTTGGCTCCATACAAAGTATAGCTAATCATGTCAGATCCGACCAACAACCATACTTTCCATGATGTACCAGGTGACTCTTTGAATCAGAGCAGCAAGAAAATGTCCCACCTTCCCTCTGGCTCCTCAGTGTTTCTCAGACTTAAGAAACGGAGTTTCAAAAGATTGTCTTAATTTCTATGAAGATTTTAATGGAACTACAAAAAACATAAAAGATTTTTGTAGTCTTGTCTAAATACAATCTATATTTTGCTCCTCTATCTGCATATAGGCAGACAGTGCAATATTGGCAAACTCTATTTGGTATTTAAACTCACTACCAAATAAAATGAAACAATCTCACCTGTGAAATACCCTATACATCTTGTCTACAACACTCCTAAAAGGGGTGTGGTTTGCTTACCTGTGATTTTGAGGTTTTATAATGAAAGTTTTTGGTCACTTTTAGCTTCTTCCAAACAGGCAGAAACAGTTGGTATTTTTTACTTTATAGAAATGAAAGGAGGTAGCATTTTTAGATACTTGCCTACAAAATGGCTATCATTATTGCCAGCCGTAGAAGTGATGTTAAAACATTAGCCTGCTCTAAATCATACCTGCAGGTAGGGGCAAGAAGAATGTTTTTGTCTAATTGGAATACATTGCAGATGAGAATTGAGAAAAGGATTATAGTAAAACCAAAATTAATATGCTATTTCTCCAAAACTCTTTGATGATCCACGAAGAAGCTGCAAGGAGCCTGGAAAAGAATCATACCTGAGTTGTCTGATGTTATGGATAGAATATGACAAAAAACTCATGCAGAGAGGGGAAAATTCTTTTTTTGCAAAGAAAATTCTTTTTTTGCAAAGAAGGCTGCTTCTGAATGAAAAAAATATCAGCAGATTAACAGCCAAGTCAAACAGGTCTTTCTCAATTCTTTACTAAAACAGTAGCTTTCTTGGAATCCAGCTTTGATTTCAAAAGTTGAGAAAGTTCTGAATTTGCAAGTTTGAATTACCTCTGTGCTTTAAAACCACTTCCCTTAGAAAAAGTTTAACTGATGATGGCATCCCGTCTGCTTCCTAGTGTTTTAAAAATGATGCGCATCTGGATGTGGACAGCCTCTGTGTGAATTATGCATGCAGTGGACCTGATTGCCAGGCTGCTGTTCTCTCCAAATGAGCACGTAGACACAAAGTGGAGGGACATTTCTGAAGAGCTGGAGACCAATTCCTACAAGTCTAAAATCCTGCTCTTGCTAGTAAGTAAGCACCAGAGTGTTCCATGCTGAAATGCTTTTGTTGACAGGGTGTTCAGCTTGATGTCACCACATTGGACTGATACCAGAATAGTGTAATGTGGGCTTGATAAGAGCATGCCCACAAGTCAAGCCAAATTTTATGTTTGAGTGTATTCTGTTTTACCACTACAGAAAGGAAAACAAGGGTGTCCTAAAGGCTGCAGGCAGTTCAGGGAAAGATTATTGGAAAAGAAAGCAAAGACAATAAAGATGCTCTATTATATCATGGGTGAGAAAGAAATATGTCATTGTTTTTTAGATACAAGTGGTATTCATTTTTTTTTGGTATTTTCCTTCTCTCTTTAAAAAGTCTTATATTGATGTATTTGAAGAACATATAATAATATAGCCTATAACATTTGAATATCCAATACAGTTTTAAAAGAATTTTAAAATTGCTATATAAGAGGAGAGAAACATTATAAAAATACTGGCATATTTTCTCACACATTATCTCTTTGTTTAGTTCTACTATTAATTACTATTAATTGCTACACTTAACTAATCCTACCTTTGTTTAAATAATGGGATTTATGTAACTAAAAGTTGAATAATATAGAGCAATAGATGATTTCAAATAAAATCAAATTTTCATATTTTATGTCAAAATAGCTACAGATATAATTACATATTTTATATTAATTTGGGGGTGAGGTCTGGTATGGATGCACCCTGGGTTTGCTCTTTAAAAAGCTGGTCACCACACTTGCCACCAGTGTGCTGTTCACAAGCCTGTCTTGTTTAAAGGTAGGAAAACAAATCTAATCATCATTAATGGATTCTCGCCTGGTACAAGTAATCCCTCACACTGACCATGGCCTGTAAAAGAAGTTACCTTTGTGTTATCCTTACCAATTCCGTGTAAGAGTGGAGCCAATGATTCTCAAACCATTTGAATACCATATGGGAATCTTATTATGTCATTTTATTTATTTTTAAAAGATTTTATTTGTTTACCTTTAGAGGGGGAAGGGAAGGAGAGAGGGAGAGAAATATCAATGTATGGTTGCCTCTCATGCATTGCCTGCTGGGAACTGGCCTGCAACCCAGGAATCTGCCCTGACTGGGAATCGAACCGCGATCCTTTGGTTCGCAGGCTCATGCTCAATCCACTGAGCTACACCAGCCAGGGCCTATATCATTTTACAATGTCATTTATTTGAGTTTGGTTATCTATATATTTTTATATTTTGGTTTGTGCTAATTGGAAAAGGGGTAAATTTCAAGTTTTCAATTTTCTAATGAGAAACCGAAGTTGAATTGATAATTATTCACATGCATCACTTATGTAATATACAACACCTACTTGAAACTTGTTTTAAAATCTATTCCAGGCAGTTGGACAATAAAATTTTTGTCTTCATATTTGTGAAGATGAACCCCCAACTCACCCTCTCTCAATAACCCATAAGGATTTTCTGCTAAATGGTTGCTCCTAGTGTTCTAAACCCTCATGCTATGCCCCTTCCTTATCATCTTCTCACATGGAAAAACATATTCTGCTTCCCTAGCTTCGTGTCCATGTGACCTTGCTTAGGCAGAATCTCTCTGTCCTCTAGCTCTTTGGATCCTATCTTATACTTCCAGGCCTCACGAAAATCCCCTCTACTTATAACCACCCCCTGACTCTAGACTACTTTCTAGCTTTGTACTTAGATGCCCCACATGCCTTTCTACTCAGCCACTATTTTGTAGTATCCTATGAAGTTTCATGTGCTCTCTCCTCAGATGAGTGATATGGAGATCAGGCCTTGTTTTTTTCTTGCATCCCCAAGAAATACCCAGAAAAAGGCTAGGCAAATTGTCATCATTCCAAAAAATGACAGATTGGTTCATATAAATGATTGTTAATGAAAATATGGTGTGAGAGTAGGCAAACAATGTTATCTCTTCTCACTGGAAATACTGTCCATAATATTTAATGATGTGAAAGCGTGAGGTCTTGTTGAGACAGAGAAATAGGGGAGGGAAGAAAAAATAATCATAACCCTGCCTCCTGGGCTCAGGTTTTAGCTTGTGCCTTACTCCTTCTGGGTAGAGACTCTAGACTATGTAAAATACAGATGTACACACACACACACACACAAGTATGGGGGTTTGGCCTTGACATACATTTTTAATTTGCTGCCAGTACTTTTTAACAGCCTAGTCTAAAGTTGGGAAAATAGCCACTTGGTGTCTAGTTGAGTTATGAGTTGAGAATGAATTTCACAATAAACCTCAATGATTTTCCACCAACTACACCAACCCAAAGACAATTTCTAATCACTTGGTGGTCATCATGTTGCAAAAGAAGCAGAACACAGACATACTGTCTGTTTCACTTAAATTTATGAAAACCCGCTGAAAGGGAATGTAGAAAGTAAATGATCCATGGTGAAGCATTGTGAATGAAGGGAGAGGTGCTGTGGTTAGCTGGGTTTCTCAATCCCTCAGATTCTCAAAGCCAAGAGAAAATTTATCCTCTTCCACTGAGATATAAACTAAACTCTTTTGGTCATTAATCTGCAAAGTTGATGCCTGCCATGGTAATTCATCAAACATTTTTGTGGAGTGAGTCTGGTGCAGACTCTAGGGCATTGCCTTTGAAATTCAAAGCACTGTTTTGTCCCCAGAGAACTAAGTGACTTTCTCCCCTTATTGCACATCTGGAAGGGAAGTTTCTGCTTCTGCTCTTTCCTAAGCTGAGTCAGGGCCCGAAAAGAACAGCCATCTTTATGAATCATGTGCTTGTACCATAAGGCTGTGCATACTCTTCCCTGGGCTTTGGGGTGAAGAGAAAGGAGAGAAATACTGCAGTGGAGATATTGCGTATGTTGGCACTTTTCTTCATATTACAAGTCACCACAGAAAAAGGACAATTACTGTTTGCTGTGATTTTTTATGGGTGAGAGTCACTGCATTAACTATGTTAAAAAAACGAATAGAATCCTCAAGCTATAGTGTCAATTGTTTGCAAATAAATCAGGAAATGGTTCTGGAATTGTGAGGTCTGATCTGAATTTACAACCACATCTGCAGGCTCAGAGACAAATATACAATCTGACGAGAATGGGCATTTCCTACAGTGAGTGCCTGGTAGTGCTGGGATGGATGTCTTCTGCTTCTCTGGTAGCTTGTCTGGCAATGCTTTGCCCCTTAGCCAAAGGTCACCTCTGAACCTTCCAGTCCTTACTGAGTTTTCAGCTCTACTTTCAACTTCTCAGAGGAGTCTTCTCAGAATTTCAATTCAAAAGGGCTGAACCCACCCACCCACCAGTCCCTTGCCATCATTTCTCAGTGTGTCACTTTCTTTGTAACACCTGTTGTTATCTGAATTGATTTTCCTTCCTTCCTTCCTTCCTTCCTTCCTTCCTTCCTTCCTTCCTTCCTTCCTTTCTTCCTTCCTTCCTTCCTTCCCTTCTCCCTCCCTTCCCCCTTCTTGCTTTCTTCTTCCATTCCTTCTTTCTTATTTTCTTCCTTCCCATCCTACCTCTACCTCCACTGAATTGCAAACTCTAAAATAAAGTCTTTGTCTGTCCTCTTCACTGTGATATATCTATGGTATGTGTTCAATAACTCTTATGGAGTGAATAATTTCCTTGTTCTTCAGGTGTTTGGCTGAGGGTAACATGCCATTTGAAGTAAACTTTCTGTACTTTCCAGATTTTTTTAAAAAAACATGCTTGTATCAATGCGTTTTAATTATAATTTACCCTTACACATTTATCTATTAACTAATGTAGCCATTCATTTATTCAACTGATATTTGTTAAATATGTGCGTGTAAGATAACTTGGCAAGATATTACAGATGTAGAGAAGTTTCACACATTTGAGTGATACCGTAAGAGGAGACACATTTGAAAACAAAATTTTATGTATCAAATGTTATATCCAGAGTTTTCTAACTTCCAATTTTCTCTTTCCAGCCAAACTGATTTCTTCCTATACCAACCATGTAGTCTCTTGTACAGATCTCTCTTCGTTATGTCAGAGTTGTGATTCATTTTTGCTCAGTTTACTTTATTCTAGAACTCTCTCTTCCTGTTCACATTCTGTGTGTTCTGCTAGGCCACTAAGGATTCCATAAGCCCATCAGCTCGCATTAGCAATTAAAATTCAGAGCTTTATACTGACAATGATTTTGTTTGTATCTATATTTGTTTTATATATGTTAATGTTGAAAACGCAAGTCAAATCTAAGTTCTTTAAGAAGGTAGATATATCTTATAATTCCTTCTAGGTCTCTGCCAGTATCATAGGTAGAATGGGGGACATAGCAACAGTCAATAAATTCTTACTGATTGATTGGTGTCGAAATTGTGTTGTCATTTCCAGACGGGGTGCTGAATGAGATCAGGTCTGGTAAAAGACTCCTCAACATTCAGCCTCCCTGTAGATCAAGTACAGGCAACGCTTACGGTGAAAGGTGGTGAAAGACAAAATTCCAATAGCAAGAGTATTATTAATCTACTTAAGCCATTAAGTGTTGTCCAGTATTAGATTGGATCGGAAATCCTGGTTTTCAACCCTTTCCTATTTGAATGCCCAAGAGGCTGTCAACAAGTAAGAGGAAATGCAGAATTGGCTTTCCATTGCCTGAGGAGAGGAGCTTAAATCTCTAGATTTATGGCTCTGCTTTACCTGAAACTTTTACTTTTGTGTAGCAATCGAGTGTACTGTATTACATTTGGTGCTTCTTAAACTGTCTAAAGGAGTCCTAAAAATAAGTACCAGCCAATTTATGTAATAATGTTCTTGGTGGTCTTTATTGAAAGCCTCCTCATAGGAGTGTATCTTAGAAGCCTCCAAGAGGTAACAATACTTTCAGAAGGAGCTTTAGAGCGAAGGAGGTAGAATTGGTGAGGGTGAATAATCTGTCTGTAATCTTCGAACTCAATTATTTTGGCTTTTCAAATTCTAGTAGAGAGAGGCAAGCAGAACACAAAGTAGCAGGTTTGTATTCTAAATATACTATCTTGCAACCTTGGAGGGCATGTTGTTTCTTCTTTTTGGTCTAAGGTTCCTACTCCTAAAATAAATGAATGGGGCCTGGATGGGTGCCTCAGTTGGTTGGAGTGTGCTTCTGTACACCAAAAGGTTGTGACTGCCACCCCAGTCAGGACACATACCTAGGTTTCAGGTTCAGTCCCTGGTGGCAGCACTTACAGTAGGCAACCTATCAATGTATCTCTCACCTTGATGTTTTTTTCCTCTCTCCCTCTCTTTCTCTCCCTCTAGAGTCAATAAACATATTCTTGGGTGAGGATTTAAAAAATGAATAATTAAAAAAAACAAATGAATGGGTTTGACTAAATATCTTTGGAAACATCTGCTAGCTCTATATTTATATGCATTGATCACTATTCAGACAATATTCTATTGGTCAATTCTTATTGGTCAATAAGAATATTATCTGGATAGTGGTGAATGCATATACATGTGGAGCTAGCGGATGTTTCCATTTGGATATCTTTGGGTATCGGAAGATAACTCAAGCCAAGAAGAAGTTTTATCCTCACTGCCAGTTAGTGTGCCCTTTACTTCTAGAAAGGCCCCACGGTCTTGTTTCCATTGAGCTTCCTGATCTTATTCATATCCTACCTTACCTTCATTCACTAAAGCAACCTTTCTTTCCTTTGACTCTCCATTGTCCTCATATCCTTCTCTGATCATTTGCTTTTTATTAAAATTGTTACTTAATGTGTATACATTTTATTTTCCTAAGTTGCCTTTAAGCTATTATGGGCAGCAACCATGCCTCATGCCTACAGAATGTGGTCAATAAATATTTGCTGCTGACAATGCACCTGAGATGACTTATCTTGTCTCTGTAAATTTTACTCCAGCAAGTATGAAACAGAAGAACTTAAAAACAAAGGAGTCAAAGAAAATGTAGAAGGACTTTGGACTTGTTTTTTGAACTCCAAAATGAGAGCATTCTTCCAGTTCAGTTGGTAACATGAACATTATTTAGGATTATTTTATCAAGATGCTATCCCTGGGACTTCTGCCAAGATGGAGGCATAGGTGGAAACACTGTGCCTTCTCCCACAACCAAGTTTGAATAAAACAAAGGTTTGGAGAAACAAAGACACAACCAAAGGACAGAAAATTGAATTATACGGAAGTCCGACTACATCTAACCATTCAACGGGGATGGTAAGAGAGGCGGAGCCAGCAGCGAGCAGGGTTGGGCAGGACAGGGCCCCTGACCCAGGCGTGCAGGCAGACGAGAACCAGCTCGGGTGCGGGGCACACCGCGGGCGCATATTCGAGCACAGTGAGACAGACCACGCAGGCCCCAGGGGGCGAGGGCTGACGGCGGTGGCACACTCGCGAGCAGTGGGACGAAACGTGTGGGCCAGGTGACGGCAGCAACTGCGGCACCGGTAAGGGCCATGGCAGCAGGCTGCGGACAGGACGCCATAGTCCCTCTTTGACCCCGCCCCCACATACAGCGTCACAACCCAGCGACTTAGTTGCCCTGTTCTAGTGAACATTTTAGGGCTCTGATCCTGCTATGGAACAGGCACGAACAGCCTGAAAGATGGCACAAGAAGAACTCAAAGTCCCAGAGCCAATAAATCTAAGCGACCGAGAAATTGCCAGCCTCTCAGAAGCACAATTCAGGACACTATTTATCAGGATGCTCACAGAACTGGTAGATTATAGTCACAAATTAGAGGAACAAAGTCACAAATTAGAGGAATATATGAAGGCTAAACTAATTGAAATGAAGGGAAATGCACAGGAAACCAATAGCGATGGAAAGGAAACTGGGACTCAAATCAATGGAATGGACCAGAAGGAAGAACAAAACATCCCACCAGAAAGGAATGAAGAAATGAGAATTCAAAAAAATGAGGAGAGGCTTAGGAACCTCCAGGACATCTTTAAACGTTCCAACATCCGAATTATAGGGGTACCAGAAGGGGGAAAGAAACAGCCACGAGTGGAAAACTTATTTGAACAAATAATAAAGGAGAACTTCCCCAGTCTGGCAAAGGAAATAGACTTCCAGGAAATCCAGGAAGCTCAGAGAGTCCCAAAGAAGTTGGACCCAAGAAGGAACACACCAAGGCACATCATAATTACATTAGCCAAGACTAAAATGAAGGAGAGAATCCTAGAAGCAGCAAGGGATAAGGGGACAGTCACCTACAAAGGAGTACCCATCAGACTGTCAGCGGATTTCTCAAAAGAGACCTTACAGGCAAGAAGGGGCTGGAAAGAAGTATTCCAAGTCATGAAATCCAAAGACCTACAGCCAAGATTGCTTTATCCAGCAAAACTTTCATTTAGAATGGAAGGACAGATAAAGTGCTTCTCAGATAAGGTCAAGTTCAAGGAGTTCATCATCACCAAGCCCTTATTATATGAAATGCTAAAGGGACTTATTTAAGAAAAAGAAGATGAAAAATATGAACAGTGAAAGGACAGCAAACTCACAGTTATTAACAACCACACCTAAAACAAAAGCAAACCAAGAGGACAGCTAGATCAGGAGTGGAACCATAGAAATGAAGAACACGTGGAGGGTTAGAAACAGGGGGGTGGGAGGGGGAGAAGGGGGGAGAAGGCACAGAAAATAGCATAGATGGTAGGTAGAAAATAGATAGGGGGGAGGGCGAGAATAGTGGGGGAAATATAGAATCCAAAGAACTTGAGACACGTGGTTATAAACTAAGGGGGGCAGAATGGTGGGGGAGGGAGGGTGCGGGTGGAAGGGATTGAAGGGGGGGAATAGAACAACTGTAATGGTATAATCAGTAAAATATATTTTAAAAAAAGGTGCTATCCCTACTATTAAAGAAAGTATTTCTATACATGTTAATCTCCTCTATACTCAAGAAGGATAGGGTCTTCTTAAAACTAGAGATTATCTGTTATTCTCTTTATGTCCTTGGCCTTAGTTGGGTTACAATGTGAGTTCTTGAAACATATTTATTGAAAGTATCAATGAGTAGATGTTCTTTAGGGCTAATGCTAGGAATTATGTTAAAGAAAATATTTAGGGCCTGTGCCCCCAAACTTCCAAGTTGCTAAGGCTGCTCACCCATTTTAAGGTATTACTTAGTAGTGGGTCATTTTCTACTCTGGGAAGATTGTTATACTAATAAAACATATGATAGCAGGATTTCATAAATTGATGCCTTTATATTGCTAGTCTAGGAATAGCACCTCAGAAAATGAAATGTAGTTCCTTTATACTTTTATTTGTCATCTTGGTGGAGGAACATATTCTAACACTTTCAAGTTGGAAGGATAGTTTAATTAGTGCAATCTCACACCCCATATTTGAGATTTAAGATAGACTGTGAATAGGCCCAATGTCCTAATTTGCCAAAAATATTAAATTAATATAAAACTTTCATAGAAGAAACTATTCACAGATTTTGTAACATAAAAATGTGTAAATTTCCTTGTATGTATAACCTTATAGGAGAAATTAAGACAAGCTAGGAGATATATAAAATTATAATTACAGATTTAGTCCTCCTAGTGTAGGAAGAGTTTGTATAAATTGTACCAAAAATCCAATACAAAAGAAATGGATTAAAGCGGCAAAAAGACAAATTTAGAAATAGAAGTTCAAGTGAAATATTTGTAAATTAAAAAATGCTATTAAAAAGTAGTAATACTTAGGAAATGTTCAGGAGTGATGACACTATCTTTCTTATATCTTTCTCTATAAGTTAGTTCAATATCTCTAGCAAGCAATTTTGTAATTTTTATTATTAGTATGAAAATATGTTAAATACCATTTGGTTGAACAATTGTATTCTTAGTAACCTACTGTAATTTCACAAAGGTACAGTGAAAGATTTATGTTGAAGTAATTAATTTTAAAAATTACATTAGAGTAATTTTTTAAGACTTTAGTTTTTGAATAGTTTTAGCTTCACAACAAAATTTAGAGGCAGGTGCAGAGATTTCCCTTCTTTCTCCTGTCCCTGTAGCATGCTCAGCCTCCTCCACCACCGACACCCCCCACCAGAGGAGTGTATCTCTTATAACTGATGAATCTACACTGGCACATCATTAACACCCAAATTTCATAGTTTACCTTAGGGTTTACTCTTGGTTATGTCACTTTGGGGATTTAGAGAAATGTATAATGACATGTATCCACCACAATAGTATGTTATGCAAAGTAATTTTATTGCCTAAAAGAATCTTCTGTGCTCCACCTGTTTAGCCCTCCCTCCCACACAAAACCTGGTGACCACTGATCTTTTTACCATCCCCATAGTTTTGTCTTCCCCTGCTGCCCTATAGAATTGTATATTAGGTAGCCTTCTCAGATTGGCTTCTTTCACTTAGTAAAATTCATTAAAGATTCCTCCATGTCTTTTCATGGCCTGAAGACTCATTCCTTTTTAATGCTGAATAGTTAGAATTTAGTGAGGACTACAGATAGGTAAATAGACATTTATGGTGTAAGTATTATTGTATTAAGCGCTATGATATTATAACAAAGAGAATAATGATAATAATAAAGATGAAAAAGATAGAAACCACTTAGATAGCCGTTCTAGTTTCCACTGCTGTGTAACAAATTATACACTTTAGTGACTAAAAATAGCCATTTTATTATGCTCATGGACTCTGTGGGTCAGGGATTCAGACAGGATAAGCTTTTGTCTTCCCCACAATGTCTGTAGCCTTAGCTGGGAAGACTTTAAAGCTGGGGATGAACTGACTCAATATTGGAAGTATCTGAAGGCTTATGCTCATATACTCATACATGTGGGCCTGAGCTAGTAGGACCTATAGACTAGGATTTCTGACTAAGGCACCTACACAATTCTTCTGCTGGGTTTTCTCATAATATCATAGCCTCAGGATAACTGAACTAATGTAGTGTTCAGGGCTCCACACCCAAGTTGACTGTTGCCCTAGTTGACAAGGCAGAAGCTAAATCAGAAGTGTTTCTGATTTAGTCTAGAAAGTAAAGCACACTCTTTTAGTTAGTCTTCAGTCACAACTAAACCTAGACTCAAGGGGAGGAACCATGGACCCTACCTACTGGTGGGCTGAGTGTCAATGTCACGTATTTAAACGTCAAAGGGATAAGAGGTATTGTTTGTGATTACACTATGTGCTAGATATTGTTCAGATTGCTTTCCACCAATTAACTTAATCTTCACAACAGTTTATGAGGTAAGTAGTATTGTCATCCCCCTTTTTAAAGAGAAAACTAGAATCAGGGAGGTAAATAACCTGCCTAACATCATCTAGGACTGTTTGGCTCCAGGGTCCATGTTTTTCATAAACTAAAACAATCTGGTTGTACTGGGTGTGTGCAGGAGGTCCACCTCACCTTCAGTTCCCGTAGGAAAGGAGGAACAGGCCAAGAAAAACTTCTAGAAGTGATTTCTACACTGCATCTTGAAGGATTAAGAGAATGTAGTTTGAGACTTGAAGGATTAATTAAATGTAGCTAGCTGGGTGGTTGGAATGGGAGAAGAATGACCCATGAAGAAAAAAATCCCATGTATAAAGTCCCCAGGCAAGAGTATTCAGACAATATCAGGAGCTGCCCAGGGCTGGGATTTAGAGCTGAGCTGATAAATTTCAAGTAATGAAGCTGAAGAGATAGGAGAGGTCAAATCATAAGGGGCTGCACAATCTAATGATGTTTAAAGAGTTTGGTCTCTGCCCTGGAAGGGTGGTTCAGTTGGTTGGAGCATTGTCCCATATACCAAAAGGTTACAGGTTCGATTTGCGGTTAGGGCACATGCATAGGTTATAGATTCAATCTCCAGTTGGGGTATGTATGGGAGGCAACTGATCTCTCACTCTCTGTCTCTCAAATCAATAAAAATATATCCTTGGGTGAGGATTAAAGAAAAAGAAAAAACAGTTTAATCCCCTTACTGAGGGATTGCCAGGTCAGTAATGTGACTGAATTAACTTCCCTTTTCTCTCTAGTAATTAGTCATATATCTGTTTTGCACCTCTCTTTTTTAAATTGTGGTAAAACATACATAACATAAAATTTACCATTTTAATCACTTTCAAGTGAACGGTTCAGTGGCATTAAGTACATTTACATTGGTGTACAACCATCACCACCATCCAAAACTTTTTTCATCTTGCAAAACTATAACTCAGAACTTATTAAATAATAAATCTGCATTCTCTCCACAACCGAATATCCCCTAACAACCCCCCTTTTTACTTTCTGTCTCTATGAATTTGACTGTTCGAGGTACCTTATATAATGGAATCATACAGTATCTGTCCTTTTGTGCTTGTTTCACCTAGTATAATGTTTTCAAGGTTCATGCATACTATATCATGTGTCAGAATTTCCTTTCTTTTAAAGGCTGAATAATATTTATTACATGTATGTACCACATTTTCTTTACCCACTCATCTGTTGATAGACACATGAGATGTTTACACCTTTTAGATATTGTGAATAATGCTGCTCTGAACATGGGTGTACGGCTATCTTGCTGAGACCCTGGTTTTAACTCTTTTTGTAAATTTACTCAGAATTGGAATTACTGGATCATAGAGTCATACTACTTTTAATTTTTTGAAGAACCACTCCACTATGTTCTGTAGCAGCTGCTCTGTTTTACAGTCCCACCAGGAGTGTACAAGGACTGCAATTTCTCCCTCCTCACCAACCCTTATTTTATTTTCTAATAACAGCTATCCAAATGGTTATGAAGTGGTATCTCATTATGATTTTGATTTGCATTTTCCTAATAGTTAGTAATATTGGGCATCATTTTATGTACTTATTGGCCACTTGTGTATCTTCTTTAGAGTCATGCCAATGAATTGACTCTTTAAGATGACCCTCCTGGGAGTAAGTAGTAGAAGAGTGGGAGGAGGGCAAGATTGGAGGCAGGGATACCAGGTAGGAAGTTGTTGCAGTAATCCAGACAGCTGATGATAAGGCTCTATCATGAGAGGGGATGCAGCTAATAATGATGGTGCAAACCAGGCAGAAGAATTAAAAGGATTTAATGACTTCAGTGGATTACAGATGAAACAGAACAAAAAAAACAAGGATATTCCAGGTTGATTGAATGAAGACACCAAGGCCTAATTGTTAAATTTTGAAATACTTTTATGCCAACCCCTTGCATTCCTCCGAGTGTTCCTTTACTTCCTCTCCCACACAGGCCTTTTCCCTGGAACTCCCAAACTACCAATATGCCCTGCATTTCCCAAATTAAGCATTAATGCTGGACATATATGGGGAGGGCTCAGGCCCTACTTTAGCTCAGTGGCCAGTGTCCATTCTGATTGATCAGGCCCTTACCCTATTGACTAAGTTGTGCGTGTTATGCCTGGGTAGTGGAACCATTCACTGACATGTGTACCAATGTGGAAAAGATTTTCAGGAGATTTGAAGTGGTTCACCAGAAGGGAAGAGTTCCATTTTAGAACCTGTTTGCATATTTGAGTGTAGATAGTATTCTTGTCTCTAGAGAAAAAGATTTAGGAGTTTTTAACATATGATGATCATAGAATCTGAGAAGTTACCCCCACCCTTCCAAAAAAAACAACAACAACAACACTTTCTCTTGGCACTGACTTCATTGTTTTATAGTTATCCACAGTTTGGCAGCTATGAAGAGGAAAGAAGCCCCTAACCAGTACACTGTAGAGGTCATCTGCTGGAGATGTACATTGGCAGAATGTCACAGAATTCCCAGAATTTCAGAAAGCCAGGGATCTGGGAAGGAGCATTCTTCTTTCTCTACAGCAACTTAAGCTTATTTCAGAGAAGGCAACCACCTTTGCTCACTCCTGAAGTGCCATTAATTGCACCCTCTCCATAATAAGCAGCCTATAATTTTATTAGATGATGATAAGGCTTATAAATTTTTTCCCAGAAGACCAAAAGGAATGTCAGTAAGGAGCATACCATATTTTATTGGCAATCCTGGTAGCATTTTCTCCATTGGTAGTTTATGTGTAATAGAGACCAAACTGCAATTTTCTGACTTGCCAAGATCCATTATATCTGGCAAATAGAGTTTATGCTTTGACAGAATCCACACTTAGGGTGGAAAGTCATGCAAATTAAACTAAGGTTTAGGCAAATTTTTGTAGTGAAAATTATTCTCCCTTGTAACCTTACTCAGTGTGGAGTAGAACAACCAGAAAGCTATTCATGCTGTCCAATCTTCTTTCTTTAATCAAAATAATAAAAGCCTTTGGATCAGCCCCGATCTTGATTCTTACTCCTCATGCCTTTCATGGAGCTTAATCTTTTATTATTTCAAGAAGCTTTTCATGTTAACAGATTGGAAATTAGATAATAAAATACTTTCTTTAAGATAACTGCTCTTGGTCCACTTTGAGATCCATGCAAATCCTACCTGCCTGTAGATTTATAAAGACTATACCACCACAAAGTTTTCATCCTTTCTCACACATGATATTTTAAAAACCTTTCTCCATTGTCTGGGTCATTAAACTTTAGTCTTAGCTCAGAATGATGTCTCAGTGTTGAGAGTCTGAATAGTCATATTGACAGAGACTAAAAAGGAGAAAGGCCACACTCTAAAAATATTGATGATCAATTAGGAACAATCTCTACTGATTGTTTATACATTTAAGTGACCTTTCTGGTGATTGTTTGTATTAATATATTTAGTTTATATAGCTTGGTCTTCAATATCTCAGTGGTCCTATCTTCAGTCACAGTGGAAGAGAAAAGGTAACATTAACTATCCCACCTTATGGTTAGGGAATTGGAAGACTCATTAGGTAAAGGTAACAGACTTGTCCTAGATGACAGCTTTCAAGTTTTGTGAGATCAAAGATCCATAGGCCACACCTTCCTTAGACTTGCCTTTTATAACCTGATGCAGCCAGAATAAATAGTGTTACTGAACCTACTGTGACAGCAAGGAAGTGACCATTTTATTTAAATTTAAAAAGGCATTCTGAGAAATTGAAATTTTAAAAATGCTATTTATAGATGTGGACACTTGGAAAGACAACGTTATAGGCCACTGGGAGATTCCGATCAGTTCTCTGAAAATCTCTGCCTTCAGAGTGCAGAAGGAAGTCAGGCAAGAGGACGATAAAACTCCAATATATTACACCACTCTTATAGGTCTGCAAACCATAAAATGATCGTTTTTCACTGGTAATCACATTTTGTCAACTAGTAAAAAATATTCCACAAAGATGAAAATTGATCATAAAGATTCTTCATAAGCATCATATTGGAGAAGAATGTGTTCCCGCCAGAGGATTAAGAATCCTCCTCTGTTTTGTTAGCACTGGAGTTAGACAATAACCCGTTGTGGCTCTTTGGATGAAGACCTTGTGTTATATCTCAGAGTCAGCTCACCCAGACTTCTGGTGGACAGATGATTTTGGAAGACATTGGCCTTTTGGGCCAAGTATGGGGAGACATGTGTGACTGACTCTTCACAACAAAGTAAAAGAAGGATTACCACCACCACCCCTAATATTTCTCTACTACTATTAGTATTATTAATTTTAGGAAGGGAGGATATCATGGTCAATCTTAATCTCTCTCTCTCTCTCTCTCTGCTTTGGTATCTTAGTAATTGCTTGAGTGAGAGCATGCTCAGGCTTGGGTCCATCACTACAAGAGAATAAGGGTCTAATTTCCCCAAGGGATCTGTCCCATTGTCCTTTCCTGAGACATGTGAGACATTACCCACATGGCACACGAAATAAAATTTAAATTAATCAATGGAAAATATGTCATTCATCTCTTTTATGACTTTTTTTGGACTTCATTCCCAGAACTAGAGCAAACCTAAGAAGAGAAGTGGGTTTTTTAGTTCCAGACATGCTTCTTCTAAATTCTCCACTCAGAGCAAACATATCCCCTGACCTTGAAGAGGTGAATAGATGTATCTACATCACTGAGATCAAATAAGGCACCCCAGGAATGTAACTATGGGAGAAGCAAGCAAGTGCAGTCTCCTCTGGTGTGAAGTGTGATCAGTCTGAATGGATCAAACCATGTTTTGCCCTTGTCTGTGTAGGTCAGTGGATTGAACACTGACCTGCAAACCAAAGGGTTGCCAGTTTGATTCCCTGTCAGGTCATATGCCTGGGTTGTGGGCCGGGTCCCCAGCTGGAGGCAAGGAAGAGGCAACCAATCCATGTTTTTTTTTATACATCAAGGTTTCTCTTTTTCTTTTTCTCCCTCATTTCTGCTCTCTCTGAAAATAAATAAATAAAATCTCAAACCATGTGTCCAGTCCATGATCAGTTTCAGACATTCAGAGCTTTTACTCAGTTATGCCACTCCACTATATCCCTGGCTGGCACTCACAATTGCCTTATTATTACTGTTTTTAAAATGTAATATTCATATTTGGATTCACACTCCAACTGTTTCAGCTAGAACTTTCCATTATCTCTCTGTTCAACATGGGTGGTCAGGAGAGGAATGAAATGCAGATGTGACTAATCAGAGGTCAGTCTTAGCTGCAATTCTTTGCCACAAGCATTGTCACCTCATAATACTGACAATAGTCACTAGTGAGTACACTTAAATTCATTTTCATAAATGTATTGCCTACATGAGCTACAGGCATTTGTGGGGGTGGGGGTTGCTTTCTTTTTCACTTGTGTGTGTTCAGATTAGATTCCCATATTATTTTTCCCTTAATCTAAGATTTGGGTTAGATTATTCTAGCTAGATTGTCAAATTCTTTGAAACTCTTTGTAGCTCTAAACCTAGTGGAGTGCCTGGCAGTCAATAATTATTTATCACATGAGTGAATATTTTTTTAAACACTTATAGGTAACTAAGAAATAATTGTATTTCTAAAACACTATGAAAACACAATGTTTAATTGAATTGGTGGAAATACATTATAAACCACATAATTATAAGAACATCATACAGGAGTTGCACCAAGAACATTTTATTATTTTATTTTATTTTTTATTTTGGGGAGACTGCCTGATGTAAGGAACTTCTTGTGAAAAGTGGAAATTGGAACCCAATTGGTAAATTGGATTTGGTGAGTCAGTTGAGAACCTTAGCATCTTACCATGGGCTATAATTTCTCCCTTGGAACTGATGGGCATTTCTGATTGAAGACAATGGCCAGAAGCTGTTATGTTTGAATATCTAAAGAAAGATGGCATTCTATACTCCTTGTGATCCAATGCAGCCTCTTATTAGTGTCATTCTTTCTATCTAGTTGTTAGGCTTTTGTTGAGGAACCCACTGGAGAATAATATGGCTATAAACATGCAAAACAATCGTATCACTAAGTACATGGCTTTTGAGTAGTTTTTACTCGATCTACTTGCTTTACTGGCAAATGTAATCCCAACTTTTCTTGCTTTAAAACTCAGACAGGGAAAAGGAAACAGTCTGGGTTTGCTGGCCCAGATGCTTAAAACAAATCCAGAAACACTGTGTAGCAGGAGGGGGTTGGGGGCAGAAGTGAGGACACCATTATTCTTTGTCTCCTCTTTTCCCTCGGGGAAATATTGGCACCCAAATATCCAACAGTAGGAAGACATTTGGAAAGCGACCTAGCCAAAGGATCTGTGGTAATCGGGAGTCATAAATCAGATATGAGAGTGAGAGACCATATGGTAGGGGAAGAAAGTGACGATGCAGTTCTTTCAGCTGTGCTCAAGTGTGCTCCCTTACCCAGAAGAGCAAAGAGCTCCAGCTCACCCTTTTCTGCTTCCCCACTGCAACTTCGAGAATGTCAGATGAAATACCTTGCTCTTTTCTAAATACTTCTGAACCAGCAAGATGTCAGTGACCTGGAGGGGATTCAGGTGAGAGCCAGAGAAATGATTAAACAGCTGGGGTTGCCAATGATCCAGTGGGCGTTTCCTCTCTGCACCTCTAGAACTGACTTATGAGAGGACAGTCGAATAACTAGATATGTGTTTTTTGGCTCAAGGCACACAAGAACTATGGGCTAACTTGTCTCCAATTCTGTTGCCAACAGCCAATAAATTGCATCTTTTCTCCTCCAAATGCACTGTCAGTATATATATATACATATATATTTGAGTTTTATTGAAAGTAGTTACCTCAACTTTATTTGCACTCATTTCCCAGAGTGCTGGAGTAGTCACAGACTCTGGTTGCTGTGGGCCCCCATGGGGCTTAAAAGGGCCTCCACTGCTCCATACAAGTCCAGGGAAATTGCCTCTGGAGTCAAAGATGGATCTCCATTTTTTCTCTAACTTGTCTGGAAATCAAGAGGGTGAGAATGAAACTTCTTTCACTGGAGACACGTCACCTCCCATGACTATTTCTGGCTTCCTTTTGGGTGTGTGAGCAAAATCATTTTATTAAACCATTTGTCAAGGAGCAGATGGGAAATCTGTGTTTTCCATTAGTCACCAGAAAGTGACCGGGGCAGCAATGGAGGGAATTGGTCAAGCTGTTGCAACCATCCAGACCAGAGTGGGGAAAGAGACTGTGCTTTGCTCAGTCATCACAAGGTCCCAGGCAGCTCCCCAGGAGACCTTTAGCCAACAAGACCCTGTTTTCATTGGCTGCCCCTCTCTTAGTCTGAAATCCTTTACACTGAGATTCAGAGCCAGGAAGCATTGTAGAGCTGTGTGTACAGCCAGGGAAGAGGGACAGGGGCTGCTAGCATTGGAAAGCTCTAGTGCCTTGCCCTTGACACTCCATATCCATGTTTAATTAATTTCCTAACTTTGTGGGAAAAAGATGAAATACATAAGGCCAACTGACCACTCCATAATTTGTTTCTGAATTTTGGCTGGACATAAAAGTCTACCCTCCCAAGCCACACAACATAATTTATTTTATGATTCCCTCTCGGCATCAAGTCCAGGCTAACCTTGAGCTTAGAGGCTGTTTCTTTGCTTCCTGGTGATGGTGGTCACAGTGTGTCCTTTCTTGGCAGTGGCTGTGGGCCCAACAAAACAGACCTCTGAAAAGCGAGTGGATTAATCATTTTGAAGGCATGCTCGCCTCAACAGTCCCCTGCAGGATGTCTGAGAACCTGAGAGAGGAGACCATTGTAGTTTACAAGGGGCCAAAGGAGATGTCTGAAGACTCACAAAAAGAAGGGAAGAAAGAGGAAAAAAAGAATGGAGGCTTTTAAATTGTACATGCTGGAGTTTTCACTAAACCAAAAAGTATTACGAAAAATATATCGCCACTCCTATAGCAGAAACTGTGATGAGTCCAACCTTTTTATTACAATCAGGTTTTCTCTAAATATATTATGCCCTACAGGTCAAAATGATTTACTTCTCTATTTTGGGACATCTGAGTTCCATTCTACCGTTGCCAGTATGTTTTCAGCTGTGCCAAATCTGAGCAGGTCCGCGATTCCTTTGTAACATCAAAACGGAGACATTTATCATTGAGATTTATCATGGGACAGCCTGCCAGATGGTTTGGGTATTTTAAAGGTGAACTGTTTGGGCCTTGATTAGCTCATGCGGACTTCTGGCTAAAGACATCTCTATCAGCTGCTCTGTGCAAAGACACTGGTTTCCCCTCTACCCAGCACCCTCCCCCTGTTCTTCTAGTAATGCAGAAAATATTAGTGTAATGGCAGATGTGGCATAGATTGTCATTTCAGGAAGAAAACCAAGCCATAACCAATTCCACTGATTGCATTCTAATTATAATGTGACCTCCTGTTGCTTTGCATAGAGGCAGTATTCATTTCAGTACACCACTGTAAAACTTGCCGAGTCAACGACCCTCAAAGGGGCAATTGTAAGATTTAAGCTTGGAATTTTTTCCTCATACCAAAGACCTTTATTCTGCCAAGTCTCTGCTGATTGGGCCAGAAAGAATGCATTTGATTGTATAGACTACACTTATTGAGAACAGAACCTTTCTGCTTTGAACTGTTTTTCATTCAAATTACATTCAGACATTCAATCAGCATTGATTATGATATGGATTGGCAATGGGGAATGCCTGGGGTTTTGGTCTGGCTTGAAAGTTAGCTCGGTTCCGCACTAGATAACTGCAACTGGGGAGCCAGCTGAGTTTCCTTAAATTCCCCACAAGAGGAGGGTTTTTCTGGAGAGACCACGGTTTTCTTATTCCCATCTGATTCAGTATCCCAAGATCATTTCTTTACTTGGAGATTTTGGATCTTTAGGCCTTCCAAATTTCATTAATGTTTGAGATTATGGGGTATATGTGCACACTTCGGTTTGCACAAAGTAAAGTGGGTCATTGACCTTGCACATGAAAAGTTAAGAGAATGCACCTTAGGTCAAGGTCTTTGTATTGTGGAAGGAAGCAAGCTCTGGGTGAGGATTTGGGAAGCAAAGATTCAATCTAGTCATAGCTGCTGCCTTTGTGGTTTAGGACAAGCCTCAGTTTTTTCATCTGCAGAATTAAATAATAATAGGTGGTCTGGGGTTTGATTCATTGAGAGCCTTTGTCTACAACTAGACTTCTATCTCGGGGAAAATCTGGTAGGATCAGTGTCCCAACTAGTTGGTTCTTTGCAGAACTCACAGACATACTCAAGTTCTTGTTTTAACTTTAAGGTTCTCTTCTGATGCTTCCAGATTCCAGCCTGGAAGTGAGGTTGGATTTCCCACAAAAGGATGGAAGTTACCAGGGCTTCTTTTTTCCAAGGTGATGCAATAGCTTAAGATAGCTCCATTCTCTTCTTGAAATTGCATACCATCAGCTGTCACCTGTGTAATGTACAAGCAAATAGAGATTTTCAACCTCAATAGCACTCCTAAATTCAGCGTTTCCAAGTATATGTTCACTTTGGATAGTACTGTAGAATCTCCAACACGATACTTTTTCTTCTTTCTACCAAGATAGCCTGTAACAGCCTTTCTTCCTCTCTTTCTCTTAGTTACTTCTTTAATTCTAGTCACTTGAGTTCAAAACCTTGGAATCTTCTTTTACATTCTCTCTCTCCTTTTCCACCCACATAGAATTTATTGCCAAGTCGTATGTATTGTGAATTAATTCTATCACTGACAATGTCTGCTCTTCCTAAATACCTATTTTCCCTATAGCCACTCTTTCCTTGTTGGGCCCAATTTTTTTTCCCTGGGCCTATATGACAGCCCCTTTAATGGTTTCTCCAGCTTTGGCTTCTACACCAGTTCCTTCCTTCCTACCCTGGTCTGGTGGCCCCTTCTAATAAGATAGTCCTCATTCTACCCCTATTGCTTGGTATTTGTACTCTTATGAAATCCCTTCCCTTTGTGTGTGGACTGGGCCTGTGATTGGCTTGTAACCGATAGACTGTGAAAAATTGATGGGATCTCATTTCCTTGAAAAGGCTACAATGACACTGTGACTTCTGCCTTCTTAGAAGATTCTCTCCCTGCCTTCCTTGAGGAAGCAAAATGCCATGTGAGAGAGACCCAGCTGGAAGCAACTGATCATGGTCTGTTGCCAATAGTTAGGAAGTATGGCCTCCATATATAGGAACTGAATCCTGCCAACAGCCACGTGAGCTTGGAAGCTTCTCCAGTCAATCCTCAGATGACACTCCAGCCCTGGCCCATACTTTGAGAACAGGGAGGAGGACCCAGATTCCTAACCCACAGAAACTGAGGCAAAAATGTGGATTATTTTAAGCTGCCAAGATTGTGGTAATTTGTTACACAGTAATAGATACCCCATATACCAGGATGGCTAAATTACCACCTGACAATGTCAATTCTTTACTAAAAAATAGGAAGCGCTTTTAAGATTCTCTGTATTTGGCCTTGAACTACCTACCCAAACTATTTTCCAACTCTTTTTCCTGAAAATCATTACCTCTTACTGTATGTAATTCTGGCTTTCCGCCTTTTACCTTTTGCTGACATTGTTACCATTTCCTGGGTTCTCTTTATGACTAAATCCCATATCTTTTTAAAGGCCCACTTAAATGCCACCTTTTTCATAAAACCTTTTGTGACCCCTGCAGTGATATAGATCTCTGAGCTGTGATCATTCTGTATCTTGGGTCACTTTTCATTTTTTACCTCCTAGGGGAGTTGTTTGAGAGTGTTGTAGCTCTACAACTGGATTCCAGACTTTGTAAAGAAGGAGGCTACTCCTGCTTTATCTTCACATGCTGTCAGAGGTCCCTAAATAATGACTTACGGGTGGTATGCTCTCAAGGAAGAATTACTGATTCATGAAGAGAAAGAAGCTTTCCCACAAGAAAAGCAGCAAAGAGTGCTCTGTGGAATTGTTGGTTTGTTTAGTTGCTTATTCTTTCATGTATTCTTTCATTCCCTACCACATGTCAGGTATTGTATTAGGGACTAGAGACAAGACAGGATGCATGGATGCTATGCTTAGAAGGGGGCCCTGTGCTCAGAGTTTAATGTTCTGTGGTTGCCAGTTTTAGATTCTTAATAGTTTTATCTTTGGATTTATATTTGTAAGTGAAGTTCATTTGGACAGTGGAGTACATGATAGAGGCTCAGGGATTCCATTTATATCACTCTGATCCCCTGGAATGGGTTCTAAGCCGTTTATTCCTCATACCCTCCAGCCCTACAGGGGGCCTTGGCACAAACACAGGGAGAGTCGGGGTTTAGTGTGCATGCCCAGTATGCTAAGTCTTGGGCACTTGAGAGGGTCTGTACTTGCCCCACAGTTGGAATATGATATTAAATAGTAAGTGTAAAACACTGTGACAGATTGAAAGAGAGAGACCTCAAAAATAAATTAAAAAAAGCTTTTCTCTCACGTTTGAACAATGGGCCCCACATTTTTATTGGTGTGAGACCCTGCGAATTATGGAGCTGGCCCTAACCAAGAACCAGCCTAGAGGTCCAGATCTAGCAAGGGGAGACAACTAACAATGGACAACAAACAAGATTACTTGGGAGGGTCACAAGTGCAGTGAAAAGAGTAAAATTCCATGATGTGCTGGAGAGTATGGTGTGGGAGGCATATTACCTTAGAGAAGATCATTAGGGAACCCTCTCTAAGAAGGTGAGATTTGAACTGACATCTAAAGGAGGACATGGGCTAGGCCATGAAAGGAGTTGGGGTCATTTCCAGGCAGAGGACAGTGCTAGGTCAAAATCTTTGGGGCTGGTCCAAGGTTGGCATGGTCAAGGGTTAGACAAAAAGCCTGTGTGGAAGGACCCTAATGACCATGGAACAGAGGATGCTTGGGGTGAGTTTACAGAAGTAGGACTCAGCTGGGTTCTCTCACGCCTTGCTGGCTATGGGAAGGAGACAGGTTGCCCCTGAGCCCACCCAGGTCTGAGGGCCTGCATTTTTCCCACCTACAGTCACTAAGTAGGGGGTTTACTACTGTAAGCTATGCTTGTAGTTTTTAACCTTAAATTTTATTTCTTTTTTCTGTATCAATAAAACTATTTTAGAGATAAAATAGAGATATTTTGCACGCAGAGAGATTACTCAGAAAGGATGTAAATAATCAAGTGAGGTCCAAGGGGTGGAACTAGAGGAAGTTTTACAAGACGGACTTCATTTTCCTTCTCTACAGAACCTCATGGTTTGTTAGATTTGTTCCAAAGAGCACAAACTGTCGCCTCATACCTCAAATCTGGGACCCAGAAATATTTCATTCGCTTTGCAAGTTGCTCTGAACCAAACTACAGTGCCCCTCCAAGGGCTCTGTGCTCCCCAGATAGCTCTGTCCTCATTTCTCCTGTTGTGTCCTGCTTGCTCCTTTTCTCTTCTTGCCTGGACCCTCTTCTTGGTGGTTTCTCATTACAAAAGAATACTCTGTAGTGTAGTGCAGACCTGGAGATGTTGGCATGAAGCTGATCTGTGGAGCCAAATACACAGAAGAATTAAATCCCCGAGATGCTCCTCCTCATTCTGTTTCCAAGCCCCTTCACTGAGTTTGGCAGGCAGAGGTGGGCAAAGGCAGGAAAGAGGGCCAGGAGTTCTGGTTCTCGTGCCCCTGGGCCTACCTGTCTGGTGCCTCCAGTGTTTGTGCTCCACAAATGGGATAATCCAGGAGGCCTTGCAGGGCCAGAGAGTGTACCCTGCCTGACGGTTGTTCCTATAAAGCTTCGGGGCTTTGGCTGGGAAGGAAATTAAGTAATTTCATTAGTTTTCCTCAATAGTGCTAAAATTATTAATCTTCAAAGATAAGTACTGTTTAGTACATAATGATTTAGACTTGTTGGTAATTATAAGTTTGAAGAGTTTGAGCTTGCTGTCAGCCAAGTAATTAAAGGGGAGGGACCACAGTTCTATTTTGTTCATGACAGTTGTGTTTCTGGTAAGAACTCTCTCTGCGGGGCAAAAATGCCCTCATTCTAGGTCCATGCTGCCCCAAGAGGGTTAATTTAATCAACTAAAATAGTCCACTGACTTGCAAAGAGTTTTTTTCCTAATCTTACCCCTCCCCCCTTTAAATTTCCCCCCACAATACTCCCATTGTGTTTGAACAGTCTGCTCTCCACTGATTGAATATGTCCAGAAGTTCTGGGTCTGAGCTCGGAAGAAACTCCACTGCTTTTTCTCCTCTGCAATGGCCCGTTCACCCAGTCGCCCAGGAGCCACCATTTTTTAAAAGCTTTGTGCATATGCTAGCACTGGCTTACAAAAAATGAATGAAAAGAAAAGAGAAAGAGAAAATGGAAAACTAATGATTCAAGAAATCACACAGCACTAGATAATTCTATTTTGAAATCACAGCAGTGGCACCCAGAGGCGGATGCTCCCCAAATTACTAGTGAAAGCCCTTTGATATATCCAGTTGTAAGAAAGCCCAAGGCACTTTTTTATTATTATTATGAGTGCCTCACATTCCCTGAAAGAAGCATTTAGCAGCTATTTTTAAACGTCTGTATGTGAGCAAGCTAAAAAGAAAATAAAAGCCTAAAAATCTCCAATCCTAAATGGGTTCGAGTGCTGGCTTTTACTTAGAATAAAACCCAAGTTCTTATGATGGCATTGGAGACCCTCTGAGACCTCTCCGACCTCACCTGTCCTCTTCTCCCCTACAGCTGTAGTCTCATGGCCCTCTTGGCAGTTCGGGATCCTGCTGGGGACCAGGGACCCTGCTCAGCCCCTGCCTGTGCACGATGCTGTGCCTGGATCTCCTCCCTGGGAATCTGAGTGCCTCAATCCTCCCTTCCTTCAGGTTATTCCTCCTAAGTGTCTTGCAATTGGAGGCCTTCCCTTGTCAAACTGTATAAAACCACAATTTTCTACTTCGACATGGTAAAAGGGATTTGGCAGGAGTGTTAAGGGAAGGATCTTGAGATGGGGAGATTATCCTGGATTATCTAGGTGGGCCTCCCTTGAGCACAGGCTATTTACGAGTTGGGTCACAAACAGAAAAAGGTGTGACAACAAAAACAGAGGTTGAGTGATACCTTTGAAGATGGAGAAAGAGACCATGAGGAAGAAAAGCAGGCAGCTTCTAGAAGCTGGAAAAGGCAAGAAAACAATTCTTCCCTGAGGCCTCTATAAGGAAGCAGCCCTGCTGACACCTTGGCTCATTTTGGACTCTGACCTCCAGAAGTGATGGTAATAAATCTGGATTGTTTTAACTCACTGAGTTTGTGGTTGTTTGTTACAGCAGCAAAAGAAAACAGGACCCAGACTCATAAGACATCAAAAAATATGACCATGTTGAACTCTTGCTTGGTGAAATCTATGAAAATTCTACTTTCTTTCAGGATTTTCTTCATGTCTCAAAAGAGGAAACCTTCTAATATATGCATTCTGGTCTCCTGTGGTACCTCAGGACAGCTTTTGTCATTTAGCAAAATAAAAGCTTCATTGCATATTGAGGGCCTGGGTAGCTCAATTGAGGATGGGGGAGAAGCAAAGTTATACCTGCCAGGAACAGTGGAATGCTGCTCCTATATTCATTTTAAAAGCTTAGACTTTTTTTAAACTTTATTTTTATTGTTGGCATTATTACAGATGTCCCATTCCTTTGCCCACCTCCACCCAGCCCTCGCCTCCCCTTTCCTATGGTCATCATATATCTGGGGGTTTTGCATATGTATTCTTTGGCTAATCCCTTTATCTTCTTTTTTCCCAGCCCCTCTGCTTCCCTCCCCTTTGACAGCTGTCAGTCTATTCCATGCAACCATGTCTCTGTTTCTATTTTGTTCATTTATTAGATAAATGTTCATTAGATTTCACATATAAGTGAGAACATATGGTACTTGTCAGCCAAGTGGACTAATTCTCTTCTGTTTAAGGATGTGATTGGCTGGTGGGTTTTGAAAGTAATGTCTTTTTTATAGTTATTCAGAAAAGTGAACTCCAGGAGTCAGAGCTCACAGGTGATGAGAAAGATTTATAATTTCACCCGGTACAGAGAACTAAATGCAAACAGGGCAGAAAGAGTCCTAGGGAAGTCACACAGTGGCCTACAAGGACTATCTGGAAAAAGTCCAGTCGTTGTTAATATAATAGGAATGGTTTCATGATATCAATGTAAAGTGGCAGCCAAGGAGAGTGCACTGGAATGCGCATGCATGAACAATGATGACTTCACTGTACTAGTCAGTGGGGGTGGTAGATGCTGTTGAGTGAGCATGTGTACTGTGTGGCAGTCATTCAAAATGACTGATCCTGTATACCAATAAATCCACATCAAATTTTGTGTTAAGTATGAACATTCCTCCATGGAAACTATTTGGATGATTCAGAAGGCTACACTATGGGCAACTGGTGACTGGTAGCTTCATCACAACAACTTACCCACTCATTTATCACAACTCCCACAGACTTTTTGTCCAAACATCATATCACCCAGGTGACTCAGCTCCCCCTATAGCCTGGATTTGGCACCCCCAAACTTCTGTATTTTCCCAAAACTAAAATAACCTTTGAAACAGGAAAATGTTTCAGATTGCCAATGAGGTTCAGGAAAATACAAGGGGGCAGCTGATGGCAATTGGGAGAACTGTATGAGATCACAAGGTGCCTACTTTGAAGGAGCCTGAGGCACCATTGTCCTATGTACAATGTTTTTTTGTATCTTGTATCTTCAACAAATGTCTCTATTTTTCACATTATATGGCTAGATACCATCTGGACAGACCTCATATTCATTCACTCAAGGAGTTTCCCCAATTTTAATTTTAGGGGAATTAAAACATTTCAAAAAATTATTTGTATAGTCTTCCCAGCTCTTGTGCCCTTGTCCTTTATCTTCTTTTCTGTTTCTAATGTTATCTTTCTCCTGACCCTCTACCTCTTGCAATTGCCAGTATTTGTCAGGATAATGTTAGGACTTAACACTCTTTCTTGCTTTATTTATAAGTGATGATAATTTAATTGGAGGATCAGAAAGTCCAAAAATACTGTCATCCCAAGTGTCCTTCATTTAAAAACTGGAGGTGTCGAGTGGATGGCTTTGTGGAATATGAATGCCATTCTGGAAAGGGCACTGTGCAGAGTCCACACACATTCTGCAGTACTAACCTGACTGGTGGGAAGGGAACATACTGGTGTCTAAGTTGCCACACCATCTTTTACCATACCTTCTATAGTGGAAGAGGGTGAAGTTTTAAGTGGCATCTTTATTAGATTCCACCATGACCCTTCAGACCTTTAACATATCTGTGGCAGTATGGACAGAAGTATAAATATTGTGAAAAGTGTTTTGATGAACTTTTGTGTTTTCTTCTATCATAAGTACCTGGCACAGACATATTGGGATAGGAATTCATTTGGCTTTTATTTTAAAAATAGGAATGAGATGTATAGCCAGTTAGAGATATTTGTCACACATCTTAAGTTTTAAAGAAGAATGTTCCAGCCTCTTATGGTCTTTTGTTTGCATAGATTCCCCCCAACCCAACCCTGATCACAGAAGTTCTTCTCACCCTGCTATGCCTCTTGGGGTTGTCATGGGAAAGGAGTGGTCTGCGACATCTGTTCTCCTTTGATCATCAGGGTTGGTTGAGGATGGATTGTCAGGTGTTCTTTCATCCATCATGACCTTGAGCATATCCCTTCTAAAAGAGAGATATACTTGGTTCAAAAGAGGCCTCCCCTAGAGCACATTTGTGAGGAAAAAGGTAAAACAATTATTATTGAGTCCATAGACTTTGCTCAGTATCCCTGGCAATTCTTTGACTCTGTCTACTTTAAAGATTCAAAATATTTTGAGATTATGAAATCTTGGAAAGGCTGAAAGAGCTTTTCAAGATCTCTGTACAGTTGAGCTATAATTCACTTAGTCACCTTCCCCTCTTCATCATGTACCCCTTTGTGGATCCTTTGGTCCTTCCATCCATACCCAAACAATTATTGAATGCCCATAAACAAGAATCAGCCCATGTATCAGAAATCTCATATGCCAATTGGAAGGACCAACTGCAGGGTTCTAGACCAAGCAGTAATTTAGAGATGTGTAGGGTGCACAGAAGAGGGAGTGTGCAATCTGGCCTGAGTTCAGCATGGAAAGTGAAGAAGGACAAGAAAATATGCTTGGAGGTGTCCTGGAGAAATACAGTTATTTGCCAGGTGCTTAAGGTGTTAAAAGACTAAGTCCTACCCTAGTTTTATTTGCTTTTTAAATTAAAAAATGTTATTTTAAATTACTATTTACCTTCAATATTGTTTTATATTATTTTCAGATGTATACCATAGTGGTTAGACAATTATATAATTTACAAAGTGATCCCTCCAATAGTAAATAACATAGCAAACTTAAAAGTCACTGTTTCTACAATTATTCTTTCACTGAGCCAACATTTCAGAGCTATGGATACCCAGAGGAGTCGGACACACACCCCTTATTCACAGGGGAACTTTGCAGAATAATGAATAAGTGAATGTGCTAGAAGTTATTAGGTCCAGATTCTATTCAATACAAGAATAACTCCTGAGTCCTTCTTAACCTTGAGATTTGGCTATAGCTGAACTCAGTAAGTGACTTTATAACTGGTAAGGGCAATCTCTCCATGTAACCACACTCATATGGTTTTCTGGAAAGAGACCTGCATCAGAACATTTTTTTAGTTAAAATATATCGTTAGGTGATTTCCAATTAAGAAGGGCAATATATTAAACATAGAATTTTAGACGATCAGAGCTAGACTCTAAATATAGGCAGTTCAGTCACCCTCTGCCATATTACTGATGAATGGGAACACAGTTTCAAAATCATAGCAAGAGCACAAGTTTCCCTACTTTGACCAGTGTTGGCTCAAGTAACGCATTGCTTTTTTTTAAATAAAATATTTTATTGTGGTAAGAACACTTAAGGAACATGATATCTATCTGCTTACCAAATTTTTAAGTATATAATAGAGCATCATTAACTATAGACATAATGCAACAGATCTCTACAGCTTATTAATCTCATTTAATTGAAACATTATTTCCTTTGATTAGCAAATTCTCATTGCTTTTTTATTTTATCCCACACCTAATCACAGGAGAGCAAGATTCAGAGCAACTGGGTTTGATGAGAGTTTGGTCTGTGCTTGAGAAATGTTTGGAGCACAGAATGAAATTTCTCATTCTGTGGTCATGTTAGTGTTGAAGTATGAATAGCCGTGCAGAACCACCACGATGTCTATGGTCAGTAGAGACACACTGTCACACCAGTGGATACTAGCTGCCTTTGGGGAAGACTCCGTAGAACTAAAGAAAGGGCCTTTAAATGGTAGCCCAGCTGTTTAAAACACTCACCTTGGGTCAATCCTGCTTTTTAGTCATAATTCTGACTACTATGATGTTCATTTAAAAGCAAAATTCTAATTGATTATGTTCCAAATACCTGGAAGGAAATGTTCTATAACTTTGAATTATTCTTGTCAATATTTACCTCAAAGACAAACTTGGTCCTTTAGATACAGGGCAGAAACTGCCCATTCGTTGTGATATAATTTGGACTAAGAGATGGAGTATTTGAGGACCAGTCTGGACAGTTTCTCACCTCCTTTCTAAAACTACCTCTGAAGTTTGCCCTTCTCGTCTTCCTTTTTGGTTTTCTGCTGGCCTCTTCTTTCTTCTCCAAAGCCACAGGATTCCTGCTACCTTGTTCAGTTCTACTCACCATTGCCAGAGTTGGTCATTCTCTTTCTTCCTCTTTCCCTTTAAGAAGGCATTCTTCTCCCTTCCACTCTCCTTTGCTGGTTTGCATGTCCCTAGTGTAGCTGTCACATTATAAACATGGAGAGATGAACCTAGAATGCTGGGCTATTTCTCCTTCTTCTGGTGTTCCGTAGCATATGGTAAGGGCTCAAAGAATACATTAGGAATGAATAAATGAATGCATGAATGAATATTCGAAGCAAACAAAACGGAAAAACTATATCTGGTTACCGCTGTCTAGAGACTAAAAAGATCCCATTGTTTATAGCCCAGTTTCGTTCAGTTTGCCAATTTGTGTTAGTTGTCCAGGTGACTTTTAGGCAATACACATATACACACGCGTGAAGATGAACATTTAACCACCATCTCAGTAGTGCTGAGATTATAGGTGGCATCATATTCTTTAAAATTTTTTGGTGTTTTTATATTTTTTGCAATGGAAATGTTTTATTTAATAGTTATAAATTATTAACATGACTTTTTAAAATTATATTTTTAATTTTAAAAAATTACAAAATTTAAAAATTGATAATATTGGGAGGAAAAAGATTACCCATACTCCTAACACCCTGAGAAACTACTTTTAGCATGTTAACTTTATTTAATTCTAATCTATTTTTTCAGGGGATGCATTTTGGTATGTAGTTGGGATCATGCTGCAAATTAATTTTTTCAATAAACATTAATACAAGTGTTTTTATGTTATATAATCTCAATACATTTCACTTTTATTAAGTGCATATGAATGCACCTATTTGAACATTAATGCCAATTGCATACATGTTAGCATTTCCTAATGCATAACAACAACACTAAATGAACATGTATTAAGTGCTTACTATGTGCTGGTCATAGTGCTAAGAATAAACTGTTAAGCAAATGAACTTCTATGACTACAGAGGGTAATGTCTATTAAAAAATTTATCTTAACAACTGAGTATGGCAAGAGCTTTATAGTGAGCCACACCACCTTATAAGAGCATTAGAAGGAACATAAAATCCTATTTTAAGCAAGAATCAGGGAAGGTTTCCCAGAGGAGATGAGACCTGAAAAATGGATTACAACTCAGTAGGGGAAAATGTGGGAGAAGGAACTGCAGGTATGATGCCTCAGAAAACAGAGACACAGTCTATTGAAGGAACTGAACTTTAGTTTGTCCAGAGAATGTTGTGGCAGAGGAGGAGAGGGGTGAGGGGAGAAGAACAATAGATCGGTGAGGGAGTTGGTGGCAGAGGAGAATGGAGGTAAGAAATTATGAAGAACATTGTATGTCAAAGAGTGAGGACTTAATCATAGAGGCTTGGAAAAGTCACTCATGAGTTTTAAATTGGGAAGTTGAAAGATCATTGGCTTATTGGAGAGATTATTTTGGCTCCAATCCATGGGTAGAGGCAGAGAAACAAATAAGGAGGTTCCAACAAGTAATCCATGGAAGAGGTGTTGGTCCCTCACCTGGTTTTCCCTTTCCCACAGTCACAATAACCATGAGATGAAATTTGCATGCATAGCTACCTTTCTGTGCTTGGTATTATTGCATTAGAACAGAATGAAACAAAAAAAACTTAGTGTTACAACATGCCAGGGCCAGTTGAAGGCTGAATTTGTTGTGCTTGTGCCTACTGGCCAAGTTGTTGCAGCAGTACATGGTGGACATGGGTGAAGGAGGGCTTTCTTGAGAATGGCTTTCCATAGTTTTGTGGGTCAGACCAGATTTTTCCCAGCTTTATGTATCCCCCAAAACGCCATACTTTGCCAAAACACAACTGCTACACTAAACCAGTGCCAAAACCGTGTAAGTGATTTTTTAAAACAATTCAACATAATTCGGATGATTATGCACGCATTACAGTTTCATGGACTCACCAGGTTGGAAGTGTTGGCCTAGGGTCAATTACATCATTTCCCTAAAGGAGTATTTTTATTCTGCATCAGATAAATCCTTTGCTATTTTTAAAGTGCTTCCGGTTGTAAGATTCCACTTTCCTGTCCAAGATTCTATTTATGGCATTGTGTTAACAATCATGGGATTTCAGAGCACAGTCATTATAACATTGCTGGTCTCCTTTTCCAGGAGCAGTGAGTGGAGGCAGAGAGAAGTAAAACAAGATGGTGTCAGAGGCAGGGAATGGAGCCACACCCCTGGCAGAGTGCATACTTTCTGGAACTCAACTCCAGGCTAGGGGGAGGGGAGCCCTGTCCAGGACTCCAGTGCTCTCTTGGGGTGGGCCACTTTGGAGGCATAAAAATGTAACCAGGGCAGACTCTACCAGAAAGAAATAGCAGAAACAGTGATAAAAACCACATGGAGGCTCTGGTTCTCACTTGGTGAGATATCCACTGGGGAATAGAAAATGTTTGCAAAATCTTAGAGTACCATTAGGATGCCTCCTGGTGCATTTATAAGTCACCAGCCTCTGTTTGCCATTGGTTTGGTTTGATCTTGATGAGAACAAATTACCCTTTGAATTTTTCTCAAAATTTTGAACATTTCCCAACTTTTGTTTTACTTAGCAGCTGGAGCCCTGGAATTAAAAATCTAACATTTAGAGAATGAGAAAAAGAAATGAAATCTTACTTTATTTTAGAGTAATGGCTGAGTAAGGTGCTTGTGTCTGTCTGGCTTGTGGTTTGCTCCCCAAATTGTGTAATCCTTGCATGACACCGATCTTGGGGTGTCATTTTATTTTCTCCCCTGCTTTTAGGTAGGAGGGGGTCCATGCATCCTTCATGTACTTCAGAAAGATGGTGCTGTCTTCTGAGGTAAATTCTCAGGCTGACCCAATCTGTTCTGATTCACGTTTTCAGAGTTAACCAGTCTGCCTGCATGCAATGGATTTTTGGAGCACATTCAGTTTGCATATAACTTTATACTCAACAGTTTGTAGTTGGCAGGGAGGGAGATAAAATCAAAAGGTGTGTCCCTTTCCCTAGAGGAAACCGTGGTTTTCCATTGACTCAATAAACACAGAAAAGGGCCCTAACACAGGTTACAATGCAGCTGTTTGGGGGGAAGTTGGAGAGAAATTGACTAGGGAATGATTCCATACTCCTAGTCCGACAAGACTCTGAATTTACACAATCTTCATTAAGTGGTTTTGATACTTCTGTGATACCCCCTGCCCACAACATGAAAACCTCTTCAACGTGAAAACATTGTCTCCCCACCCTCCTCCTTTCTCTGTCTTTCATGCCACCTCCTTTGTTTTATTGCTGAATGTTAAAACGGCATTTTAGACTTGTTGCCTGCCTTTCCTCTCTCTTTCCCTCCTTCCCCCACTTCTCACTCCTTGCCCCCTGACTTCCTTTCTCATCTTTCAATTACAATGGATCTTTGGGTTGGCAATCCAACATCCCTTCCACAACCTCGGCAGGTGAAGCCTGATGATTATATTGAACGCTGCCATCCCTCAGTGTTCATGTTGCTCTTTTGAGGTCCTCTCATACCTCCACCTCCTGTCTTTGAATCCCTTCCATATGCTCTTTTCTCAAGATTCTTTTTCTTTTGTTCTTTTTCAACAATCTCAGAACCTTTGAAGTCTCTAACCATTTCTTGTATACATATGCCCCCAACATTACCTTTTCAGCTCTTACCTTTCCATGAGCTCCAGATTGCATTTTCATCTGATTCTCAAGTTCAAAAATATAACAAAGTTGAGCTATTTTATGTACCATTTGTCTCCCTGCACTAGAAATTAAACTCTCTGGGGACAAGGATTTGTATCTGCATTACTGTTGTGCCCCTAGTGCCTAAGCTCATGTCTGACTTACAGTATTAGCTCAATAAACATATGTGCAACCATTGAATGATCTTAGCTCCAACCTTTATTGAGTACTTACCTTGGAAATGAAGTTTCTAAACATCCCACTTGATTAAGTTTAAGCTGACTACCTCACCAAATCATGATTGAATCCTGTGAGATGGCACAATATTAACCTACTTTTATAAACAAGGACTACAAAATACATAAAAAAGGTGGGGGGGACTTTCCTGATGCCTCATGGCTGTGAGAGGCAGAATAGACTTCAAACCCATGCAGGGACACCTGAGACCCAGCTTTTAGCCACTGGGATCTGCTTGGATTCTGTGCCTGGTCTCCACTATTTTCTAGTTGTATGAACTTGGCCAAAGCTTTTAAAAAGTTATCTGAGCATCAGCTTCCTCATCTGTTAAAAGAATATTACTTCTGGCTTCAGAGTGGTATATGCCAGCATTTTATATGTTGGCTTTGCCATTAATACAGTTCAGCATCAGTGTTCATCCTTGAATAAGGACCATTAATATTAATAGAATAATAATGGCATAAAGGTTCTGTTCTAGAGCTGTGAAACAGTAAAAGCAAACAAACGAACTCCAAAACAACAAACTATAAGTGTTGAAGTTATGGTGGTACTCTTCAAAGAACTTCCTTCCTTCCTTCCTTCCTTCCTTCCTTCCTTCCTTCCATCCATCCATCCATCCATCCATCCATCCATCCATCAAGTTTTTGCTGCAGTCCTATCAAGTTCCAGGCTTGGGCTAGAGACTAAAAAACAAAGAAGATAAATCCATTTGGTGTGGTGAAGTAGATGGGTATCTGATGAGATTGATGCAGCAGTGTAGTACAGTGTGGGGGCGCTAAACTGTACAGGGTGAACTTTGAGCTGTGGGGACCCTGAGGAGCTGGGATCTTCCTATTTTGGTACTGAGGAAAACTTCAAGGTCTGACACTTGATCTTCATAAGTACCACATGCTAACTGATGGAGCTCCTGACACTTGATCTAGATTCAGAAAGATAAAGAGAGTGTTGACAACCTCAGAATTTCAGGAATAACATAAAAATAAAAGATGTTCCACTGATCACTTACTCTTATATGTTTTACATATAATGTAACCAAGAGGTAGATTTACAGTCTAGACGAGAGAGATTAATACTCTCTGAAATTCTTGAAGAAGGCTGTAAAAAGAGGGCCTTGAAAGGTAACTTGAAGGTTATGAGGAGCAGAGAGAGGGGAAGAGTTTATTTCTCTATTCCCTTTTGTGCCTAAGACAGTTAACCCTTTGGAAACTGGTTGAGACATGGTTCATCTGTTTACCCCACCCATGGGTACCTTAAAATCGTCACTTAGATTTACCCTCATTGGATGCCAGAGGGGGCCGGAAAGCCACTGTTAAATCACCAGCCTGGATAAGAAACTGGGAAGCATATGCTCACCAGAATAGGAAGGTGGATAGGGAAGGACCCTCATATTTGGTTAGGAGACTTTAGGACAGTGATGTAAGGGCTAGCATCTGTGGTTAATGTAGCAGAGTCAGAAAAAAGGGAAGCTGAGACTCTATAAGCTCTGGGTTCTTTGGCTGTGGGTCTGAAGGAATCCAATGAGACATATAAAGTCTATCATGTCTTTTTGCTTCTATTCAGACCTTCCCTTTTGTGAGCCTATGGGAGGAGAAATACAAGGGCTCTGGAGGCCTCTGCCTTTGTAGTAGCTTTATTTCTTTGCTGGAGGGAACAGTTGTTTCTGTTTCCAAGAGACTTGTCTGGGGACCCTCTGTTTTTCCAAAGATGACTGATTTCTGCTTCTTTCTGAACTTTCTGAGGCTCCATTTGAGTTTTGAGGCCAGGGGTTGACATAAAGACACTCAAGGGTCTGAGTCTTCTTTTTCATACCTTAAGACCTGCCATAAGGATGTTCTGCCTAAATAGAACTTTAGTTCCATTTTGGAAAGGGAGATATAGTTTGGTGCTGTCAGTTTTTGAGAAGTAAATTGGTATCAAGGAAAGAGCTTTAGACTGGGAATAAGGATCCTTAGACTCCACTTCCTGGGTTTGTGTGTGTTATCTATGATATATTCTGTTCCACACATCCTGGGATTCAGCTTCTTTTATAAAATTATGGCCTTGGAATAGATATTATTTAATACATGTTTCATGTTAACATTCTCTGATCTTGGTTGGTGTGTGTGTGTATGTGTGCATGTGTGCAAGTTTTTCAAGAAAGAATAAGGATAATATCCCATGCACATTATCATCACCATATGTGCCTGCATTCCTGACACAGCTATGGGCTCCACCTCTGCCATATGCTTCCCACACTTTGTCAGCCTGCCTGTCCTTTATTGCACATCACAGCTCAGCACACCACATGGTCCCGCGTGCATGAGATATGATGACACAGGCTGACTCTATGTCTTGTTCTGAGAGTGTTTCTTGAAGAATCTTAAATACAGATGCAACCTCATACAAGCCTGGTGCTGTGGAAGAGGAAATATAAGAGTGGGTTGTTATTCAGCCCACACACATTTTGTGAAGCAGGTTCTAAGAGGGCTTTGTGAGGCTCCTGTCCTCTGTATCACATTGTAGTATCAAGCCTAGACCTGGCTGTCATAAAATAGTGGAATAGCTCCTCTGAACCAGGTCAGATAAATGCTGAGTCTGAGGGCAAAGCACACTAACTACATTCGACAATCCAAATGGTGGTACCAATTTAGGATGAAATATTAAGCTAATGTGGTGAAACCCTGGAGACATAACCAGGATGGAAGCTTCAATCAAGAAAGGGCAGATGTATGGCTCTCTATAGATAATTCTACCAAAGACCCTAGCTCTGGAGTGGAATGGAGTACCCCATGAAATCATGCTTTCTACATCTCTGGTGAGGATCTCATGGATATGTACCAAGTTTTCCAGAAATTTGAAATGAGTGATTCAAGTTTTAATTATACCACTTATATGTGGCCTTGGGCAAGTCATTTAACTTCTCTGAGCTTTATTGTCTTAATCTTTATATGAAGATATTGCCAACCATGTTCCCTCTTTCACAGGGTAGGTATGAGATTCAAACATGTTTGTGAAACTATTTTATTAATTTTACATGGTCATGTGACCATATGGAAATAATTCTTCAACTCCTTACAGTCACAGGAATGGTTCACATCTTTGTCCCAAAGCTCTGCTTTAGAGCTGTATACTCTCCCAAGCCAATTAAGAAAAAAAAATACTCCTCCAGTACTCCTATAAGGACATTGCATTTCCACAAGCCCAGGACCTGGAACAGGTTCTGAGGTCTTATTAAATCATTGTAAATTTAATAATTAAACAACTTGTTAAAGTAATTTGTTAAGAAAATTTTAGCCAGTGGTTATGCTTTGCAGAGGGTCAATAATTCCTTGGAGGATATCTTGAGCAAAGGTTCAGCACTGTGGAACCTCTCACCAGAACAACCAAAACAAAACGAAGCAAACAAAAATCACCTGCATGTACATTTAGACAATTCTGATGTGCAAGTCCAAGGATCCCATTTAGTACATCTATGTGTCAGAGTTTAACAATCTCTGATATAGAGATCAAATGATCGTATTAATACTACTGCCTTCATGGCAGAATCTACATATGTTTCTCCTATCCTACCCCATTTCCTCAGTGCTTAAACAGGCCCCTAATTGGCTTGTAGTTAGAAAATAATTGAGAAAATGTACATGTATGTGAGTGGATGTGTATACTGTATGTGCATGTGTATGTATGTGGTTCAGGTGTGTATTTGTACTGTACAATCTTGTGTTTCTATATTTTAGCAGTGACATTAAGCACCACCTATGAGGGAGGAGGCACAGTGCATCTCCTGGATCATAAATGTTTTACTTACTAACCAATGATCTCATTGCTGTGTTTTCTACTTGCCCGACTCCTTTCTGCAGGTTAATATTGGTGACACAGTATGTTTTTCTCTGGCATAGTGGGATTAGCAGGGAAAATACAGACTGCATCAATAATTTGATCTTGCTGGATACAATTTGGCAGCCATAGCCCTGTCTATTTCAATCACAGCTTGGGTCATACCTGCTTGATATATATGTTTAAACTAATTCCTCTCTATATCATTTTTTCTGATCAGCACAACACAAAATGGTGAAATTGCTGTTTCATATCTATTTTATTAGCATGTCCTTCGGGTGCTCCTCATTCTTCCAGTACAAAGGCAAAGAGTTCTGTGCACTATATTATATACTTTTTATTCACTTGATATTAATTTATTTTTATTAAATTTCTAAAGTGAACTCTGACATACAGAAAATGCATAAATCATAGCAGATGAGTTTATAAGTTATTACATGGTATCATTATCCAGATTGAAAAATAGATTATTACTGCTACCCACTGCCCCCCAAAACACCCTCTTGTGTCCTATTTTGAACATTAGTCCTCCTGCCTCCTGAAAGGCAACCAACATTTAGGTGTAACACCATAGATCAGTTTTCTTTGCAAACTCTTTGCAACATTTATATAAATGAAAAGACATAGTATTTATTATTTTGTTCTTTTTGTTGTTATTCTCATTCAACATTATGTAGTCCAGTGTGTCAGTGTTTTAATATTGGAGTCTAGTGTACACCCTTTTCCTTTATGGTTAGTGCTTTTGGAGTTTTATTTCAGCAGCCTTTGTATACTCAAAGGTCATGAAACTGTTCTTTTATGTTAGCTTTTAAATCCTTATATTTTACTTTCATATTTAGAACTGTGATACATCTGACATTTATGGATGGTGTGAGGTATGGAGTCAAGAATTAATTTTTCATAAGGATATCTGAAAAGACCCTCCATTCCTCACTGCTTATGTTGTAAATCTGTTCTCTGCTTATATGTGAATTTGTTTTATTTGGTTCCATTCATGTACTTGTCGTTTCTGAGTCAGTTCACAATCTTTTAATTACTCCAGGTTTATTATAAGTCCTAATACCTATTGGCTATTTTTGGCCCTTTGCATCTTTATTCAAATTTTAGAACTAGTTTATCTGTTTTAATAACAACAATAAAAATAACTTTTGAGATTTCATTGCAATTGCTTTGAATCTATAGGCCAATTTATAGATAATTGACATGTTTATAATATGTTGCTTCCTAGTCTAGGCCCATGGGGACATCCTTCCACTTACTTAGGTCTTATTTAGTTTATCTCAATATTTTTTCATGTGTGTGTATGGTCTTATGTATAGACCTCCACATAAGACTCCAATAGACTTATTCCTAGTATATATTTTCTTCAAATTTACTTTTTATTTTCACTGTAATTTATTTATTTGTTTTCTATTTTTGTTGTTCTTTTGTTTTTTTAATTGTTGTTCAAGTACAGTTTTCTGCCTTTCCCCCCTACCCCAGCCCAATGCCCCATCCTTCCGCACCTCCTTCCTGTTTCCACCACCCCCACATTATTGTCCATGTGTCCTTTATAGTTGTTGCTGCAAATCCTTCACTCTCTCCCCCTGAAATGCCCTCCCCTCTCCCCTCTGGTCACTGTCAGCCTGTTCTCAATTTCAGTGTCTTTGGTTATATTTTGCTTGTTTGTTTCTTTTGTTGATTAGGTTCCTGTTAGTTATTTTATTTATTTTTTGGTACTAGTACATAGAGACAGAAAGAATTTTCATCTAGAATCCAGAAGCCTTGTGATATTTATTTACATAAGAATTTCTAAATATAAAATCTTATATTCTGTAAATAATTATTCCCTTTTTTGTGTACTTCTTTATCTTTTATTTCTTTTATTGCCTTATAGCATTGGCTAAGACCTTCTGTACAATGTTGAGTAAAAATGTCTTTGAAAAATATCCTTGCCTCATTTTGAATCTTGGCTTTTAATTTTACTACTAGCTTTAATAATTGATATATTATTTTCATAGCTATCTTTAAAGAAAAACTGGTATTTTTTAAATGTATGGAAGTAAAAACCATATTGTAAGTGGCTGGGAAATGGGGCTACAAAGGCGTGGGAGCAGGCTCTATAGCTACTCTTAATAAACTAGAAAAATCTTCTATTTGTATTTTGTTAAGAATTCACTTGGATAAGCATTGAGTTTTTCAAATATTAAACTTTTTTATGTATCTATTTAGATGATCGTTTGATTTTTCTTTTTTTCTATTAATATAATGAATTTTATTGATTTTAAAATATATTTTATTTTCAGAGAAGTTTTGGGCTTGCAGCAAAACTGAGCAGGAAGTACACAGTGTTTCCATATACTCCTTGTCCACAGACATGTCGCACTGTTGACATCCCCATAAGAATGGTGCATTTGTTCCAAAGATGAATCCATACATCATTAGCACCCAAAGTTCAAAATCCACATTAGGGTTCCTTTATGGTATACATTCTATGGATTTTGACAAATGTATAATGGTATATATTTTGACAAATTCATAATGGTATATATATGTA
Source organism: Sturnira hondurensis (assembly GCF_014824575.4). Lineage (NCBI taxonomy): Eukaryota > Metazoa > Chordata > Mammalia > Chiroptera > Phyllostomidae > Sturnira > Sturnira hondurensis. The sequence continues at coordinate 5,841,929 of NW_028081392.1, forward strand.
TATATATATATATATACACACACACACACACACACACACATACATACATACATATATATGTATATTTACTATTCTGTGTGATAGGGTATCACACAGAATAATTTCACTGCCCTGAAAATCATCTTTACTCCATCTATTCATCTCTCTCTCCCCTGTAACTCCTAGCACCTACTGATCTTTTCACTGTCCCTATAGTTGTCTTTATAAGGACATGATATAGTTAGAATCATACAATAGGTGGCTTTATCAAATCAGTTTCTTTCAAGTCATATAAACATTTAAAGTTTCTCCATGTCTTTTCATGGCCTGAAGCTCATTTCTATTTAGTGCTGAATAATATTCCATTGTCTAGATGTACCAAGACTTACTTATCCATTCACCTACTAAAGGACAGCTTTATTGCTTTGACCTGTTGAAATTATAAATTAAGCTTCTATAAACATTTTTAATGCAGGTTTTATGTGGACATAGTTTTTAATTCATTTGGGTAAATAGCCAGGAGTATAAATGCTGGATAATATGGTAAAGGTATATTTACTTTGTAAGAAACCACCAAAGTTTATTCCAAAGTGGCTCTATCATTTTGCATTCCCGCTGGCAATGAATGAGAGTCCCTGTTGCTCCACATCCTTGTCAACATCTCCTGTCAGTGTTTTGGATTTTTGGCCATTGTAGTAGGTGTATAGTAATATCCCATTGTTTTAATTTGTTGTAATTTCCTAATGACAAATCATGTCGAATATTTTTTCATACGTTTATTTACCATGCGTATATCTTTGTTGGTAAGGTATCTATTCAGGTCTTTGTCTCATTTTTTAATAGAGTTGTTCATTTTCTTATTGTTCAGTTCTAAGGATTTTTTGGTTTATTTTTGATAAGAGTCCTTTATCTGATGTTTTTGCATATATTTTCCCTCAGTCTATGCTTGTTTTCTCTTTTCTTGATGGATTTTATTGATTTTAAGCATTAAAGCAACTTGTACTTCTGGCATTTGCCCAACTTGATTGTGCTATATTAATACACATAAACACATATATATGTATACTCAATTTATTGCTAATATTATATTTGTGAATTTTAAATCTGTGTTTATGAGAAAAGTTGTCCTAAAATTGTATTTCTTATAATGTTTTTGTCTAATGTTAACATTAAATTTTAGTAGCCTCAAAAATGAAGTTGGGAAATTTTCTTTTTATCAAGTCTCTAGAAAATTTCATTCTAAATTGGCATTATTTCTTTCTTAAGAATTTGGAAAAATTCATGGCTGAAATCAACTATACCTGGAGGGGATTTTCTTGTGAAAAAACTTACAGATTTAATTTCTTTTAAGATATAGAACTATTTTATTTTTATTGTATATTTTGGTAACCTATATTTTTCAAGGATTTTTAAAAATTGGATTTAATGTCAAATTTATTTTCATAAATTATTGATAGTACCCTCTTACCCATTTTTTTTCTAGGAACTGTGTTGCTCTTCCTCTTTTCATTTCTGAAATATAATTCGATATCTTTCTCCTTGAACAGTCTTACCCCTAACCCTGCCTCAGAATTTCTTCTTTTATATATCCCTTCAGAAAATAAATTTTGGCTTCGCTGATTATTCTGATGTTTTGTTTATTTGATTATTCATTTTTTACATCTATTTTCTTTTTTCAAATATATTTTATTGACTATGCTATTACAGTTGTCCCATTTTTTTCTCCTCTTTATTCCCCTCCACACTGTACTGTCCCCCACCCCAGCATTCTCTCCACTTAGTTCAGTCAATGGGTTGTACATTTAAGTTCTTTGGCTTCTCCATTTCCCATACTATTCTTAACCTCCCATTGTCTATTTTATACCTACCATTACTCTCATTCTTTCTGTACCCTTTCTCTCATTCTTCCCACTACCTCCCCACTGATAGCTCTCCATGTGATCTCCATTTCTGTGACTCTATTCCTGTTCTAGTTGTTTGCTTAGTTTGTGTTTGGTTTTGGTTTTTAGGTTCAGTTATTGACGATTGTGAATATGTTGTCATATTACTGTTCATACTTTTGATCTCCTTTTTATTCTCAGATAAGTCCCTTTAATGTTTCATATAATAAGGGCTTGGTAATGATGAACTCCTCTAACTTGACTTACTGGGAAGCACTTTATCTGCCCTTCCATTCTAAATGAAAGCTTTGCTGGATAGAGTAACCTTGGATGTAAGTCCTTGCCTTTCATGACTTGGAATACTTCTTCCCAGCCCCTTCTTGCCTGCAAGGTCTCTTTTGAGAAATCAGCTGATAGACTTATGAGCACTCCTTTGTAGGTAACTGTCTCCTTTTCTCCTGGTACTTTTAAGATTCTCTCCTTATCTTAAATCTCGGGTAACTAAATTATGATGTGCCTTGGTGTGTGCTTCGTTGAGTCCAACTTCTTTAGGACTCTCTGAGCTTCCTGGACTTCCTGAAAGTCTACTTCCTTTGCCAGATTGGCAAATAATGAAGTTCTCCTTCATTATGTGTTCAAATAAGTTTTCAATTTCTTGGTCTTCCTCTTCTCTTTCTGGCACCCCTATGATTCAGATGTTGAAACATTTAAAGTTATCCAAGCAGTTCCTAAGCCTCTCCTCATTTTTTTGAATTCTTGTTTCTTCATTCTGTTCTGGTTGAATGTTTATTTCTTCCTTCTGCTCCAAATTATTAATTTGAGTCTCAGTTTCCTTCCCTTCACTGTTGGTTCTGTTTATTTCAATTTTCATAGCCTTCACTTTTCCCCCTATTTTGAGACCACACTCAACCAATTCTGTGAGCATCCTGGTTACCAATATTTTGAACTGTGCATCTGATAGGTTGGCTATCTGTTAATTTCTTAGTTGCATTTTTCTGTGGNTTTGGGCCTTTTTTTTTTTTTTTTTTTTTTTTGTCTCAGCACACTTGTTATGTAGTAGGGGGCAGAACCTTAGGTATTCTCCAGGGCAGAGCAACCCACATTGCTGTGTTGTGGCATTTTATGTCGGGAGAGATCCAATAGGGAACAATGCAGCTTGCTCAGTTCTCAGCCAGCTTTCAGTCACTTCCTCTGTACCCACAAACAAATTGGGCCCTTCTGGTACTGATTCCCAGGTGGGTGGGTTTGTGTATGTTCTAGGACCCTATGGGTCTTTCCAGTGAACTCTCCTGTGAGGCTGGGAGTTTCTCCTGCTGCTCAACTCCCACAGGTTTTTTCAGTCAGAGGTTTTGAGGCTTTATTTCCCTGCACTGGAAACTTGGGTTGTCAGTCTGTCTCACTCCTTGTTTGTTCCTCCCAGTTTATCCACACATGAATATGGGACTACCCACTTCTTGAGCTGCTGCCTTGCCCACCTGAGTTTGCCAGCCCCACCTTGCCATAAATCTTCTCTACCCCAGCTGCCAATCTCTGCCTCTCCTACCGGTCTTGATGAATGTTTCTCCTTTAATACATTGCTTATCAGACTGCCATACAGTTCAATTTTCTGGCAGTTCTGGTTATTTTTTTTTACTTTAAATTTGTTGTTGTCCTTAACCAAAGACACTGAAATAGAGAACAGGCTGACAGTGACCAGAGGGGAGAGGGGAGGGAATTGCAGGGGAAATAAGGGAGGGATTTAGAGGAACCTATATAAAGGATACATGGACAACAACTGAGAAGGGTGGAAATGGGAGGGAGGGGGGAGCATGGGGGTGGGATGGGATGGGAGTAATACACAGAAAACTGTACTTGAAAAATAATTAAATTAAAAAATTGGAGGAAAAATAAATAAATAAATAAATAAATTTGTTGTTGTCCTTCTTTTGGTTGTGCAAGAAGGCAAAATATATCAAGCCATGCTTCTATCTTGGCCAGAAGTCACTAAAACTATTTTCTGTCTTGTACTTTTTCTGTTGGATATCATTTGCTGTTCTTTACTTTCTAAAGATAGATAATTTTATCAATAATTTTTTAGCCTTTCTTCTTTCCTAACATATGCATTTAAGGGTACAAATGTCACTCTAAGCATGGTATTAGCTGTATCTTACAAGTTTTTTTTATCATATTCTCATAGTCAATCAATTCAAGATCTTTTCTAATTTGCATTGTGATTTTTTTGACCCTTGAGTTAGCTGACGTACTTTGCTTGATTTATAAATACTAAGACATTTCTGTTACCTTTTGTAAATAATCTCTAGGTAATTTCACACTTGATATATAACCGGGCATATATTCAGTTTGAGTGAATGTTGCTTTCTGTAGTGTCTGCAGTTTGGGGTACAATATGTGCAGTATTCTTCATTTGTATATTTGGGTGTCTATGTCTGTGATCAGTTTCCTTAATCACATTCACCAAATATTTTGAATAACTCTTGACTTTTTTCATCCACTTCTTTTACTTACTGAGAGGTCTTTTTAAACTTCCCACCATGATTTCTAGGTTGTCTTTTTTAATTGTTTAGTTCTGTCAATTTTTGCTTCATGTTTTTTTAGCTTATTTGATATATATAAAAATTACAAGTTTTATATTTTCGTGAACAACTGACTCTTATCATAAAACTTTCCTCTTTATTTTTGGCAGTGCTTCTTGTTTTAGTGTTTAATTTACTTGATATTTTGATATTTATATATGTACATCTTGCCTTATGGTTTGTACCTTTATTACTTCTTCCACTCCTTTACTTTCGAATTCTATGGATTCTTATATATAATGTGTTTCTTACAAGCTGCACATCATATTTTTAATTCATTGTACACTTTTTTTAGTTGAGGTATACAAGCTGTTTAACATTTAAAGTTGTGACTTCTTAGCTAATATTTGATGTAGTTTCCTTCTGACCTGTCCTCTCTTTTCCTAATCATCTCTTTAGTTTTATCTAATATTCTGTTGACACCTCAGTTGAATTCATAGTTTGTTATTACATGTTTCAGCCTTGAATTTTCATTTTATTCTTTATAGTTTTTAATTTTTGCTTTATAGTTTTTAATTATTTGCTAAATGTTCAAATTTTACCCTTTACAACTTTAAAATATGTTATTTATATGATACATTCAAGTTCAAAGCTAATAATGCCAATATTTGGATCCTTGTTATCTCTCTATCTTTTATTTATTTTTCTGGGTTTTAGGGCATTTGATCTTGTCTCTAGTTATGCAACATGATAGTTTATAGAATACCTGACACTTAGTACAAAAATTATAGAAGTAGTTTTGGGCTCAGAATATTATTATGTTCCTTCAGAGAAGATTAGTTCTGTCTCTGAGAGGCAGTTAGGGTGGGCAAAAATCACCTCAATTCAACTAGTGATGGCGGAAAAGGGAAGCTGTGTTACAAACTTTGTAAAGGCAGGTCTATTTCCAATTACCCTCTGCCTTAGGTATGGCTCTTCAGAGTCCCAGCCAAAAGTCCAGGATGTCTACTTGTGCCCCCTCTTGGCATACCTTAAATCTAATTTTGTTCTCCATGACTTATAAGACTGTTTGAAGTGTGGTTCAGCTTCCCAGCTTGTTTATTTTAAAGATCATGTTTTATCTCTTTTTAAAGAGAGAGGAAGTAAAGGAGAAAGAGAGGGAGAAAAACATCAATGTGCAAAAGAAACATCAATTAGTTGCCACTTGCACATGCCCCAAATCCACGATCCAGGCATGTGTCCTGACCAGGAATTGAACCAGCAACCTTTCACTCTGTGAGAAGCACCCAACCAACTGAATTGAACCATACCAGTCAAGGCTGGCTTGTCAGCCTCTTAATCGCAACTTGAGAATTTAAAATTGCCTCAGGGGAACAAAAGTGTCTCTGGATGTTGGGCCTGTGTCTCTGCACCTCCATTCTCTCTATTTCCTTACTCTCCAGGATCCTATTCCCTTTTCTTCACTGTCTTAGTAGCTCTCTGAGGGCTAAATGCAATTTTCCGTACATAGTTTTTTTGTCTCAGTGAGAGAGTGGGCCTACAGCCAGCTGGCCTACCTCACTCATTATATTATTTTATTCACACTTCACAGATCTTGAAATTGAGGATAAGTGATCAAGCCAAAAATCCAGAACCACCCCCCCAACACACACACAGAAACACAACTCTATCACTTTCTCTTCTCAGTGTGTCTAATTATAAAGCTAAGCCTCTTTGTATCCGGGCCCCTATTCCTGTCTCACTCTCGGGTCATTGTCAAAGAAATCTTGATAAGAAAGCATTAATTCTTAAGGTGAAAATCTTGCTAAGGAATATGTTGTTTTATTAATAGAGCTGTGCTAAAGGCTAGAAGTCTTGACAGAAATATCTATGGAAGAAGAGAAGTGGCAACATTGCTGTTATTGGCCTTCTGTGCCTCAACTGCCCTTCTTTACAATGAGTAATAATATTATCTATCTCAGAAGATAATTAAATGGTAAGAAATAAAAGTAAAGATACTTTGCAAACAAAATACACTTGGGAAATGGCAGTTATTGCTATGTTGCTGTTATTTGCTTGGCTCCCAGTAATACCATAGGGTCATCTACCTACACCTTAGTCAACTTTGTCTTTCAATCTCCCCTCTTTGTAACTCTTGCTCTTTCGGATGCATTTTCAGCAAGTTGCTTCCTTATGAGAAAAAGGGGCTTGCCTCCTTGAACCTCTGCAGTATGCTGAAGAATTTAGCCATCCAACTCAACCCTGCCTACCAGCTCGGCAAATTCAAAGCCCTTTAAGAAAGTGATAACCTGTTTTATCTAACAATGATCAAAAGACAAAAGAGATAAACTTCTATTTCCTGCTATAAAGACAGTACACAAAACTCCATGAAAAGAGTGGGGGATTTAAAAAATGTAAAATTTAACTATTTATTAGCTGTTTGAACTGGACAGATTTATTTACTTTCTGTTAGCCTTAATTTGTTCAACAACAAAATAAGGACAAGAATAATATTCATTTCATAAGGCTATTGGAAATATTATGTGAAATAACACATGTGATTATTAATTGAGTGACTTTTCAGATACCAGAAAATGTTGTATATGAGATAATTATTTAAGAATTACTGAATATGAAGCTCTTCCTAAAGTGAACAGCACTATTGAAAACTTTTGCTGCTGCTGTTTATTAGTAGATTACTGTGCACTTTTAACTCTTATCAAAATCTCATGCCCTAACTTGCCTAGAATGGCTGCTCCCATTATTCCAGTGTCTGTTTTTCTTAAACAGTGGGCCTTAATCTCCAGAGGATGTACTGCAGGAAAGCAACTCCTGGAAATCACTTTCCTAGATGTAAAATCTGAGGCCTCAAAGAGATGTGTCCAAGACTGATAGACCTGGGGGTCTCCTTGTTACAGAACAGACACACAGGGGCCTGGACTCTGGAGGATGGTATACTAGTACTGTCTGGACCACCTACTGGGCTTGACTGTTGCCAATTAGAAACACATCTCTCAATGCCAGAGATTTGTGAAAAGGAAAAGCAATGTTTATTTAATGCTATACAGACTTTAAAGTAGTGGCCTAATGTCTTCATTAAAATATCAAAGTCCTTTAGGATATCCACCTATGCACACAGTGCTCCCTTCTCCCCCTCCCCTAGTTCAGGGTACCGTAACTCAGGAAAAGAACATATGTCTGTGTTTCCAGGCTGCTGGCACCATCAGCTGTGTCGCCATCCAGGCAGGATCTCCAATTAATCCAAAGTCATGTGGCACCTTCTCATGTTCCACTGGCAATTGTTCTTTGTACCCATTTTTCCAGGCAAAGTCTCTCCTGCTTCCCAGGACATGCGGCCAAAGGGAGCATCCCAAAGACACATGGGCTTCCTCTACCAAAGCTGCAGGGGTCTGTACTCTGGCAAAGCTGAGTGGTTCTCTCCTTCACCTGGCCAAGAGGGGGTCCTCACTCTGCCCAAACTGCATGGCTGTCCCTCTTAATGGCTGCCATGTCTGGGTTTAAATTCCTGCACCAGTCTTCCTCTGTACCCCCATTTCTGACACCTCCTACAATCAGTTACACCTACCAGTATTCCTGTATTATTCCAAATTTACTGGGCTGCCATCGTGAGTCTGGGCAGGTATGGCCCCATGTCCTGGATCCAATCTTCTCCAAGCTCCCACGCAGGTGCTGTAACTTGAGGGACCTGCCCCCCAGTTACATCTTGGGGGGGAAGTGACTTCCATCCCCCTGGCTCCAAGCCTGGCCACAGCCATTTAACAAAGCCAGGTGACCTGCCAAAGGTTATAGATATGCTAAATGACCATGCCATGGATTAGCTGCTAGGCTGTGGCTTTACAAAACAGCCCTGCATGTTCCTGCCCCATGTGTCCCTTCCCCCAACTCACACCTGTGAGGGAAGGGATGATGACGTCTTATATGTCTCTCCAATATTTCCTAGACACCTTGAGTTTTGGACACTATTCCAAATCCTGTATCATCCTGATGGAGGGAAGATGTTCCATAGTATGCCCTGATTCTAAAATAAAGGAGTACTTAGTTTCCTTTAGAGACTGTTGGATTCAAACCCTCTGGGTGACTGTGAGGACAGGTATGTGGAGTTGATCGGCACCTGGGTTTGTTTGTGACTCCAGGTCCTGGTTTCCCTGTATGGAGTTGTCCGTTGGTCTTCTGTGACTCCCTGCTGCATTACATCTCTTGCCATCACAACATCCCTTTCTGTTTTCTGAAACAGCATTAATGACTCTGGGTGGCCAAGTGATTTCCAATGAAAGCAATTTTAGACACTGAAAATCCAAAGAGCTCTTGTATTTGAGAAACTGGTCTGGAGATCCATGGATTGCAGTCCTATCACATGTTCATATTGGGTTTTACTTTTCGCAGTCTGTGTTTACTTACATCATTAACCTGCAAAACAGTTTAAATCAGGTAGGACTGAAACAGAAGGAATAACTGCCATTTCCCAAGTGTATTTTGTTTACAAAGTATCTTTACTTTTATTTCTTATCATTTAATTATCTTCTGAGATAGATAATATTATTACTCATTGTAAAAAAAGGCAGTTGAGGCACAGAAGGCAAATAATGTCCTCGAGATCACAAAACCAATGAACAGTGTGGCCAGGCTGTCAACCCAGTTTTGTTTATTAGGCTATACCACAATCTTTTTCCAATACCTTACCATTTCTCCTAAGTACTTTCTCTGAGATATAGACATTGTGCCTTGGCTAAGAAGCTATAGCAAAGATGTTGGATGATTGAATCAGGAGTAGATTTTCAATCTCCTAAACATTCCCGCTGACCATAAAATTTAACTCTGTTTCTATTGACCCTATCATTTTATCTCAATTAGTAAATTTTGTACTTTACAAATCTTCCTATTGTGGCAAGGCATCTGAGATGCTGCAGGTGGAGGTGCTGTGCACTGACCTCTCCGACCCCAAGGAGCCCATCTAAAGAGTTTCAATTTCTGCTGTACGTATGGGTCACCATCAAACTTACCATCAGCATCAAGTTATATACAATTTAATCTCCAATTCAGAAAGGGATGGCTGTCTTTGTGGCTTTGTTACCATTATGTTTGAGGTATTTACATCAGAAGTTTGAGTTACTAAAGCATTAAATAAGAGAGAATTTGGACAACCTCAATTTCTTGTTCCACTGTGTGCTTCTTTAGTCTGACCCAAAGCACTCGTGTTATAAGACTAAAGACATTTTTATAGTTTAGAAGGCTTTAGCTGTTTCTTCTACTTTATTGAATTAGTTCTTGCTGAGGGAGAGAAAATCTAGGATATCACTATAGTGATGTCTTGAATGGTTTTTTTACTCTTCTGTAATAGTTCATAAACTTCTTCCAAAGCAGAATGTGTCCAGAGAGCTTAAGATCAGATGCTGGCTCAGGCCTCTCCATGGAGGTTGACTTGATTTTGACTTAATGATGACTTGTCACAGATCCATACACCCCAGTTTTCCTACTAGGCCCCGTGTTAACAGTGGAAAGGCTGAAAGACTCAGTGACTTGGTCTGGGTTTCTTTCCTTGATACTCTGCAAAATTGCCACTAGAGCTCCTCATTCTGGCCTCTCAATATGGGCCACCCCTGATGTGAATGGAGATAATACATGGACTGAGGATACAAAGAAGAGAATGACTGACTAGCTGTGTATCTTAGCAATACATGAAACTTCTAGCATGTGTCTGATGGGAATGCTTCAATAACCTGATATGTCTGAACAAAGAAACCGCATGCAGGAGTACTAAATCTTAGCAAGATAAGGTTCTGCCAGTGAGGCCAAGAGAAAGAAAAGGGCAAGGATCTGAGAAGGGGTTAATTAAGGGTGAGGGGAAGTTTCACTCTGTTATCAAATTGACCCATTTGTATCCCTTTACCTTTCTCCCTTGAGTCATTCTCACTTCACTTGCTGGGAAATGGCCTGAAACTTGGTGTTAGGTGGGGAAATAACCATGACAATTGCCTAGACATGCGTATGCACACACACGCACTCACACACTACAGGGCAGACTGTTCCCCCTTCCCTGAGATCTGAGAAATCCACCAACTGGTTTGTTCATTGTCCAGGAAAACTCAAGAGTAAAAATGTGAGGAGTTTAAGAAGAAAGTTACAGCCTCCAAGCCAAAGTTGCATTATTTTTTTTAAACAACCATGATGTCATGGACTTACCTCACCTTTAGTGCAGCCAAGCGAATAATGTGTACTGAGCTTTCTATCATGTACCATTATAATTAGCTCTGTCAGGTCTTAGCCCTGCAACCCTCATGCAGATAATATGATAATATGTCTTCATAACCAAGTGACCTTACATGCACAATATTTCTCCCCTTATGAAGATTGCATGTCAATAAAGTAATTGAGTCTCAGAGGCTGCAGCGAGGGAAGATTTAGATGATTGGACGTGCAGAGCAGTGATGTATGACCATTATTATTCCTCTTGTCAGGGAGGCGCATACAACCGAGGATGGCCAGGAGATGACAGGGATGACGGGTTGCGTTTCATTAAAAAAAATATTGCTGTTAATCACCACTCTATTCTTTTCAAAGTCACTGAGGAAAGGAACTCTTTTTTCATTTTCACTCACGATGAACAGCCGAAATGGGAGTACATCCGAAGGTTTGTACTCCAGCCTCAGCACCTCACACAATGTCTTTCTTCCATAGCAAAGAGGCTAAATTAAGATTTTAACAAAGAGACCAGCAGTGGGGGGCAGGGACAGGCACCACCTGCCGTCCCTGCCTGGGGCTCCTGCTGGGATGCAAGTGCACCTCCTCTCCTCTCCACCAAGAGAAAAGTGTGCTCCCAGGCTTTATAAAAAGAAAGCAAATGTGAGAGAACCAAACTGGAGACAACTATTTTTACTTGAATTAATTTGTTTGGACAGTTTTAACACTTGGAATATTTATATTTCCATACTTTATAAAAGCAAACATGCTGTTTCTCTAGCTGTAAATTTATCTTATGATATCATAACAGCTGGAAACTTGTAGCCTGGTAGGACTTTGTTTCATATTTAAACATCTTGAGAAATGTGTTGGAAATAAGGTATGTCCCCCCTATTTCTGCGTGCTTCCCTGTTTCCTCCTGTATTAGGCTACCCCGGGAGTGTTGGCAGCATCACTTGCAGGGTTTCAGGGCCCCAGGATGTCTGTTAGCCCGGCATTGCTAATTGCTTCTCCTTTGCAAACACCCTCCCTGTAAATGCTGAGATAACAGAGGAGCCCCTTCCAGGGGTGTTGGGGAATCTTTCCAAGGGGGGAAAACACTAATAGCATCGTTTGTTGGCAAAGGGCCTTCTGAAGTCTTTAAATCTCTGTTCATAAGTAATTGACTAAGATCTAACAGCCTTGGAGAAAAAAGAAGCTGATGGCATCAATTTTTAGTCATAGTGTTAGCCTCATGATTTATGGTGTAAAATTAGCCTCTGCATCCTCTCATTACGGGTGCTGAGTGATTTCTCCAGGCCAGCAGGGTAGAGTGGTTGGAAGTGAGAGCTAGGTTTGTGACTCATCAAGCTCTAGCATTTCCTCCTAGGGAGCTATGGTGACACTTTGGGAGAAGGGGATGTTATTTTCCCTACCTTGTAAACACAAAAACAAAACAAAACAAACATAAATAAATAACTTGAAGGAACTTGCATGTTCAGAGGAATTGTTAACCCAGGGATGACCCAGAAGTGACAGTATAGAATATAGTTTCAGAGGTAGCCATTAAGTGATTTCCACTTTCTTATTGTCCCACAAGCCCTCACCCTCCCTACACATCCAAGGCCATGGCTTTCTGTTGTTTCTTCCGTTGAATAGTACCTGGAGTAGAGATTGTATCCATTTCCCCATTTGGACAGGTTTTCCCAAATGAATTCAATACCTCTGAATGATTTCAGGGGCACTAAGAAGACTGATGATTTCAAGAGTCCATAATCCCAATTCATATGCTGGCGTTCAAATTTTACAAGCAGCTTCATCTCTAGTTCAAAGCTTTGGTTGCTGGTAAAAAACACAACTCTTTCTGGGAAAGCAGAATAATCTGCTATCAGTTATTTATATCCAGGTGATAAAAAGGACCTAAATATTTTCCGGATACTCTAAGATGATTATCAGCAACACAATAACCAGGTGTCTTAGGGAGTGAATTTGCATGTTTAAGGTGGGATGATACAGAAAGGGGCATAGATGCAAAAAGGGCCTGTAACTGGGAGCTTTATGCCAGTGAAATGTAACTTGGCTGACTTTACAGTTTGTTGAACCCTATCACAGTCCAATTCTCTCCTCACTCCCTGCAGCCTTCTTTCCTGGGTGGCAATAGTGTTAAGACAACAGACTTCAGAGTCAGACTGTCTGAGTCCATATCCCAGCTTTTCCACTTACCGACACTGAGACTTAAGAAGAGTACTTAGCTTTCCGTGGCTCAGTTTCCTCATTTTTATAAGGGGAGATAATAGTGCTTTCTTCTAGGGCCTTTGTAAATATAATGTCCTTGGACTAGCACCTAACCAAGTATCATAAGTGTTACCCGATACTATTGTCATCCCCGGTTGATGACCATTGATTCCCGCCTTGGATAGTCATTGGTGGTGGCAGCCATGATGTTGATAAAGAGATAACAGATTGTAAAAATATCAAATATATTGGTAAGTATTTCTGGTACCTACCTTCCTTTTTAACACTTGAGGCTAGGCTGATTGTTTTCACACCTGCCCCTTCTTTTCTATCTTCAGTCCAGTATGTATAAAAGTGAAAGCTAAGCTTTCCAAACTATCCTGAGAATGAGCCTGGGAACCTGCTCACACCCTCCTCCTTTACCTACTCTGTCTCCCCATCAACACCCACGGAGCTCTAGGGCCACTGATGGTCATAAGAAAACAAAATGAGAGGGAGAAGACAATTCCAACAGGATGCACATCCCCTTCCTTCAAGTTCCCTGTCCCCAATGCCTTCCCAAAACAACATTTGGGCTAGAAGGGAACTGAGCAGTGACCTATTCCATGGGTTTCACACTGAGCTTTGTGGATCTCTGGTGTTTCAGAGAGATGTGTTCACAGTGTAAGGGAAAGGTGACTTAGTAGGATTGAGCTGTGACTTCTAAACTCCATTTTTATTTAATTTATGGTCTAACAAGAAGTATTATTTAACTAAAAATTGTTAACCTTTTTACTGTAAACATAACAACAGAAGGTTTTAAGATCAGTGGTCTAGCCCACCTTGTTCATTTTATAGATGAGAGCCAAGTTAGGCTTATCACTTGTCTAGAGTCACTGCTAGTTAGTCATAAAGCCTATCCTTAAAATTGTTCTTTAGAATCCTAGCTGTCTCACAACTCTGCCTATATAGGAGCTTCCAGGGGTTAAAGACTCTGACAATGACCCTTTCTCCTCTATGGTCTCTTGAGTGAATGTAGCATTAACATGGGTTTGCTGTGGAAGTTCAGCATCTGTGTTCACCACATAATGACAGCTGGGGAGTGTAGTCACAGAGGCCTAGACAATGGGAACAAAAAGATAAATGAGGTGCTAGAGGAATAGAAGTGAGAGGTGAGGGGCCCAAGCTGAGTCACATTAAACTCAAAAGTGCAGGTGAAGAACCCACTGTAATTTCGCACAGGGCCTTGGCCAACAAAGAAAGATTGATATCTCACAGCCGAATGGAGCTCTGACATGAGTGATCTGATCGCTCCATCAGCAGGGCCTGGGCTCCTGCTAGCAGGTATCTGTGTTGATGGGCACCCCTGTCTGGAGCTGCCAGCACAGCAGCTTGGATCCCTTGTCCTTTATTTTCATCCCCCTCTCCCTGTTTTCTGTCACCATGTCATGTCAAATCATTGTCAGGTGGCAGACTGCACACCTCCCAAGTACAAAAGTATCAGGTTTCAGGACACAGGCTGAAATGAATATAATAATGGGAGCCAGAAGTAGGCAGACCACTTATCAGGCAAGGAAACAGCTAATAAGTGTTGTTAGCGGTTTCCATGGGGGAGGCCCTGGAGTCCATTTCCTGGACAGGCAGGTGTAGCACGACCTGTCCCGGGGTCCAGTTACAGACAGGTCTGTGCGATTAGTATTGATGCCTGTCACTTTGTGGCTGCCAAGCTGTTGATTCTGTGAAAGACCAAAGGCTCTGGTTATCTGGTAATCAGCACTACTCTCAAGAAAGGCACTGGGGAAATTGGGGAAACAGAAATAGCCTTTCCTGAGGAGTGACTCAGGCCATGGATCATGTTGCTGGTTTGTGTTTTCCTCTGGCCCCTACCCTTAGATTGCTCCAGCCTGTTTTTTGACCTGCACGGCCAGGTAGCCATTCTAATTTATCACAGAATTAAATTCATACCCATCTAGAGTGGGCTAGTCCAAACTCCTTGTCTGGTGCTAAACAGAGATATAACTAGGATGACTTGGGTGACAGCATAAGAAATAAAGCTTTTGCACACTGAGGCAGAAATTCAATCTCTTGCCTCTGAAAAGTTCCCAAATCCAAATGGGTGGCTGATGCTTAAGCTTATTATTAACTCCACTCCCCTTCACCTGGGCTGAAGACTTAAGTCTCTTTAAAAAGTAAAATTAAAATCTTAAATGATCAGTAACTAAAAAATAAAGATGTAATTTATTTCCTTGCCTAACTCATTTCATGGTAACTGTTCTTGCCTTCCCAACTTCTTGTCTTTTTTTCTCATTTCTTATTTCTGTAAAGCATCAATGTCCTGATTACAGTGAACTCTTAACAGACAGCCCCCAACTGCCCACTGAAAAAGGCAGAACTCTTGGGCTTTGTCACAGTTTTAACCTCAACTGCTCTCTCTCCCCCCATCACTTCTCTTTGCTTTATTATTTCTCCTCTTTCACCCCCCCCCCCAAAAAAAAAACCTGGAAAGAAAAGGCATGATTGACTTTTTCTATGTTATTTAAGGGACAAATGGGAATTGAGGTTGCACAGGTTCTTTCACAAAGTGCATATCACTTTCCTTCCTTCCATTCATCCATCCACCCATCCTCCCATCCTCCCATCTATTCATCCATCTATCCATCCATCCATTCATTCATCCATCCACTCATCCATCCATCCATCCAGCTAATAAACTCTGCCAAGCATTTACCATCAGCTGGGCCCTGTCTAGATGTTCAGAAAACAACAAGGAATGAGATGAGACATATCACTTATCACCCAGTACTAGATGCCTCTTTTTCCCACTGACTGGTAAGCTTTTTGAGGATAGAGATCTCGTGTATGTGCACACATAGAATGGCACACATGGGTGTGCACACACACATTCCCAGAGAAGCACAGATTCAACTGATCCTAAAGTATCTGCTCAGCTTTTGAGTTTTCCATTCATTCATGGGTTAACCCAACAAATATTTATTGCTGCCTAATAGTCAAGCACTGTGTTAGCTGTTGGCTTTAAAATGATAAATAAGACATATTCCCTTTTGTTTTTAAGCTTCCTATGAGAAACAATCTGGAAGGGGTCCATTGTGATCGATCTTTCTGCCCATGGACTGGACTACTCTCTGGTAGTCGATTTGATTTTGTAGATAAATTAAGAATAATTTATGCTATACATTTATTCCCATTTCTCACAGCAAGAAAGGTACCATCAAATATTCTCTTGTAATGTAATTTGAGATTATGTGGTCCAAGCCTGTCTTTTACAAATGAGAGCTGTGAGTCTCTGATGGAAGTGAAGTGACTTCTCTGGGTCATGTGGGAAAGCACCAGGTCACATGGAAAAGCACCAGCAGAACTACATTTTGGCCCTTGATCAGACTAAGAAGATTCTTCCTAACTGAGCTATCCAAGTGACACCAGTGTCCTTGCCCTAAGCCTCTTTTACATGAGGCCCCAGGAGCTGCACGAATTCACTTAGGCTGCTAGAGAATGATCAGTGAGCTGAAGTCATTGCCTAACATTTCTTGGAGCAAAGGGAGAGGTACCCACAGAGAAGGTGCTAAAAAGGCAACTGGAGACTCTGCATTAAGAGCCATTTTGTAGGTCAAACACTTTACCTTACTGCTCTTCAGAAAAACTCAAACAAGAACAAATTCAGAGGAGGTTTAATGCTGAGCAGCTGATTACACTTTGATGTCATACTACTTGTGCTGGAAGCTTGGCAATGTCCCCCTGCTCATCTTGTGTTTACAGAATACTCTTCACACGAATGATCAGAGTGCTCTCCTCTCACAGGGCTCTGTTCTTGGGTCACAAGTTCACGAGGCCACTCCAGATCCCAGAAGCTATTACCCAGAAGCAAATCCAGGGATGAAGATCTCACACCTGGGTCCTGAAAACATTCATCTTTCTAGCAAAGGCTGTGGGGATACAAAAGACTGAACATATAATGTAAAGAAAGATCATACTCCAGATGGCTTGTTAGGCATTGGGAGAAACCCAGGGAGGGGGCACTAGGCAAAGGTTTTGGCTACTGAGATATTAGTTACTTCCCCAGTTTTTCCTTTAATTCCATCTGTTGCCTCAGAAACAAGAGGAAGTGCTAGGTTTTAGTTATATTGACACATTCTATCAGTTCCGTATGCTGAAAGGAATCTTAGATGTGTTGAGTGTCTGCCTCTGTGGTTTCATACCACGCAGTGTCTTCAATGCTCTCATTTTGGAAGCAAGGGAGCTAACAGGTGTGCTGGTGGAGTTGGTGAATTGGAGGCTAGTTTCCAGTCCCCATAGTTGCTCAAATATACATAAGGAAGACATCCATTAATTCTTTTTTTAAATTTTACTTTTTAATTGTTGTTCAAGTAGTTTTCTGCCTTTTACCCCCATCCCAGCCCTCCCCACCTCCCTCCTGTTTCCACCCCCTACCCTTGTTAATGTCCATGTGTCCTTTATACTTGTTCCTGAAAACCCTTACCCTTTTCCCCTGAAATTCCCTCCCCTCTCCCCTCTGGTCACTGTCAGCCTGTTCTCAGTTTCAGTGTCTTTGGTTATATTTTGCTTGCTTGTTTTGTTGATTAGGTTCGTGTTAAAGGTGAGATCATATGGTATTTTTCTTTCACCTCCTGGCTTATTTCACTTAGCATAATTCTCTCCTGTTGCATCCGTGGGTAGGAGCTCCCACAGCATAGAATTCCATTGTGTAAATGTACCATAGTTTTTTGATTCATTCATTTACGGATGGGCACCTAGGTTGATTAATTCTTTGTTTAAGTGAAAAATAAGCTTGTGAAGAAAAAGCTCTGTTGCTGTTGGGCCGTGAAAGGTAAAAGCAAGGCAAGTAAAACCGGGTTTGTGGTCCTTGTGGTGATTCAGGTCACTTGGGGTTTTGGTGGAAGGTGGGGTGTGTCCTCTGTGGGGCTGAGTTTCACTCTGCTGCCTTCACCTTCTCTGTGAGCTTCCAAGTGGACCCTTTGTGCACTGAGGTAGGGTGAGCAGTGTTCTTCCACATTTGCTTCCGGCAACTTGAGCTGCTGAGTGCTGGTGACACTGGCTTTTGAGCAGGCACCTCTGGACCCTGTGCCAAGAGTGTCAGTGCTCAGGGAAGGGAAATCCATGCCCCCCATTCCCCTCTGTGCTCTTTGCTCCCAGACAGACCCCCCACTCAGACACTCCCAGTTGCCAGGATTAAGCAGGGAGATTTCTAAATCTTTCTTGGATAGTCATTTACTTTATCTTTGACCATGGAATGCTGACAAATATTCAATACGGTCGAGCGACCTTCTGTAGGTCAGAGCAGGCTTCATTCTGATTGAGTTTAGAAAACTCATAAATCTGGCCAAGCCTTCAATTTGTCAGGTGGATGATGCTTCACTGAGGGGGACTACAGCCAGAACCAGGGCCCTCGTAGGCCCACATTCTCTCTCCCTCCTCATACCTGAGCTGCAGCTCCCTCTCACAGCTCATACCCATGGTCACTGGTTTGCAAGTACATTTCCTCCTCTTAGTGGACAGAGATTTTATGTTAGCCCCTGCAGGAGAGTGATGACATGGACTCAGTGATGTTTTAATCTTACCAATTGGCTCATTGCCTTGAATATTCACAGTCTAAATAAATATATAGACTCATAAATATATGCATACATAGGACAGGTGAGAACAGCTGGAAGTGCTAGAAGGAACTGGAGTTAAAAGTTAGACCGAGAGACAAATTCTGCTTGTCTCGTTCTTTTGCTCTAACAATGTAGCAGACCAGATAATAAAGCTTTCTTTTGTGGCTGTTTTTTATTCAAGTTATAGAATTTTAGAGCAACAAAAGAAAGCAGAGATTGTTTTTACAGATGAGGAAACTTATATCCAAAGAAATTAAGTGACTTTTCCAGAGTTAAACAAATATTTTGTTTCCAGAGTCAAGATAAAAATCCCCGTAACACTTTAGTTTATGTTTTTATTTTTTTTGTTAGCTCTTTCACCCCCATCCTATGAAATATTTATTGCAGACACACTGTGCTCGAAGTTCTGAGCAGGGTTATCTGGTCCCAGGGATCTGAGTAAATCATAATCTATGAGGAAAACAGCCAACAGATAACTGTAAAGCAAGGCAGAAAGAAGAAGGAAAGAAGCACAGAATCTGGTGATATCAGCACCAAGTTTCAAAGTGTGACAGGAAAATGCTGGACCAGTGGAGGCAGAGTGAGCAGTTTGAGAAGGAGCTGCAGAAAAGCAGATGGGAGATTTTGCCACCTTTCCTTACTTACCTTTGGATGCTTTTTTAACTGAATTTCTAACAAGCAAGATCTCTGCACTGAGTCCACTTCTACCACCGACATAAGGGATGATACTAATCACTAACACACACTCTGGACTAGTCCTCCACCTCATGCTTTACTCACTTACTTTGTTGGGTCCTCACAACAACTGGGTGGGGCCATGCCACTCATTTTCAGATGAGGAAACTGAGTATCAGGGAATTTAAGTGATTTGTCTAAAGTCACCCAATCAGTCAGAGGCAACGCTCTGTTCCTAATTGAGCTTCACTTTCCCTTAGTACAAAATAGTCATGTCCTTGAGATCATCTGCTTCCAGAGCCATGATCAAAATGCAACATCACCATGTAGCATAGCTCTGGGCACCATTTGGTCACTCTGTGTTCTGCATGTTTATTTTATTTTATTTTTTAACTATATTTATTGGAGCAACAATGGTTAACAAAATTTTATAGGTTTCAGGGGCACAATTCTATAACGCATCCTCTGTACATTGTATTGTGTGTTCACAACCCTAAGTCAAGTCTCCTTCCATGACCATTTATGCCCCCAAACCCTCCTATCCCCCTCCCTATCTCCTCTCCCCCTGGCAAACAACACAATATTGTCCATGTCCATGAGTTCTGTCTCTCTCTACCTCCGTCTCTTCCCACCTCTTTCCCTCAATCCCTCCACCCCCCTTCCCCACAAGTGCTTTGTATGTTTAGATTCAAGAATTTCCTTGCTTGGACAGCACTGGGACAGGCCAGTAGCACACTGAATGGGGCTCCAGAAGGCTCCAAACCCTCATAAGAGGCTCTTTGTGCATTTTATGGTTGGTTGAGCTTTATGGTCCAAAAGGATCCATTATTTGTTTTATTTATTGCAGACCTGCAACACTAGGCTTCGGTTTTTCTTCAAACTTACAGTGCCTATTGCATGACAGCATTATTTTTCATCTTTTTCTTTTAGAGCCTTGGAATCCTGTTAGGAAATTTCTAGTACAAGCATTTCGGGGAGATACCAGGCCTCAGGTTGGGCATCTGGGAGAGATAGACAAGCTCTTATTACGGCATGGAGGATGGGGAGATTACCTGGCCAAGTATCATTTCAGGTTGTGGCAGAAAGAGATTAGCTCCAATTTATTGCCGCTCACATTTTCCTCTTTCCCCTAGTTTTCTGAGTGTCATGAAAATGATATTTGTGAATCCCAGGGGCCTCTCACAGTGGTGTCAGTTTAGAGATCTTCCCAGATACATCTAAATGTGGACATAAAATGTAATAGAAAGAAATTGAAAAAATATCTGTTTCTTGATTCTTCATTACTGTGGAGTTAAGAAAGCTATTTCTCATGCTGTTTCATAAATTTGTATCCAAATGTATATGTTAATGTGTGTTCAGATGGCTTTTGAATGATTCAAGCATGAGATATTTTTATAAAGTTTCAATTTTCTGGCAATTTATACATATGTATTTAGACAATGTATATGTGCACACCTGCCATATATACACATACAATATTGTCAAAATTGAGCCTAAGTGAATGATGATGAAAAGTTCAAATAAACAAGCTCATAGTGAGTACTTTGTGTTTGAGCTCAGTATTTGATTTTAAAAATATAAACATGAGTAAAGTTAATTTTTGTTTGCTTACTCCATTAATATTTTGCCTAAATTAAAATTTGAGTATGACAAAGACAAACATAAGAATTTTTCTCCTGGACTAATACTATATCTGTGACACAAATGTGCACAGGTATGCTTCATACTCTACAAGGAATAGCTGCAAACCTCAGAGAAAGTGTTTTAATTTCATGGTTGATTTTGTAAGGCAGGAATGCTCAAAGAGAGATACTATATGGGGCATTTAAATGTGTGACATTAGCTTGTTTCCTAATCTTGCTAGTAATTTTACTAATTAGAGCCAATTACATAATTTTTGCTTGGGTTTGGGGTGCATTATTGTTTATGCATAATCTCTTCTGATTCAGAAACTCTGTTTTCCCCTTGCACTGCTCAGTCCTTAGCAGAGTGAGGGTCCAGCAGGAAGATATGGGCTAAACTAATGAATAAGAAAGATATTGTCTCTAAATGAGATTCCTTAGAAGGATTTCAGTGAGTTTCCCCATCTCATTCAAGTGGGTGTAAAGCACAAGACCAACCCTGAGTCAACCTCAGAATTAGAAACCTCTCACCTGGAGTACAGGAGGTTTAGAAGTGCTCACTGATTCTCACTGTTGAATGCAAGCTCTCAAAGCATCATGGCCTCACATCTCTACCTCACATCAGAGATGATGGTAGCAGTGGCAACCCCCTATATTTGATGCAGGGGGGTGGTAGATGGACAGGTGTCTTTTGAGGTTTTCCCAAACATAGTACTATTCAAAAATCTTTAGCATTCTTTGTGTAGAGATCCTCAAACTATAAAAAGCAGAAGAACCTCTTGGGGAGCTTTTTAAAAATCTTGCCACTGCCCACCAGAATTTCTGATTCCCAAGGTCTGGAATGGAGCATATGAATTCATCTCAATGTTGGGATTTTTCATGAGCTACAGTCCTCAAACTCAAGCAACTGACTCTTTTAATAGTTAAGTTAAAGATGTAAGGCAGTTCAAGAATCTAGTTTACTCCATAGGTCAGTGACGCCAAGGTTGTAAAGGGCAACACCTGGGCACGCTACTGTGGGAAAGAGAGCAGCCCAATCCAGGAAGGCCTCCTGAAAGAGTTGGATGTGGGCAAAGCTCATTGACTAGGTAAGATTTGGACGATGTTAGCTAATACCGAATGGAATGAATTGTATCACATGTGGACAAATTGACACATAGCTGAATACATTATCTTCTATAGGCATGGTTCAGGATGAATAACAAATCGAGAGTGTTACTTGTCACCCCAAAATGGCCTCCTTTTCCTACTCTCCTATCTAGACGTGAAATAAGTTCAGCTCTCTCTTAGTTTCATTGAGTTCAGTTTTGTTGCATGAACTTTAACCGGCTTTATAACTGATCTTGAACAAGGCAATTAACTTGAGTTAGTCATATTTTCCTCATTTATATAATGGGAGGGTAGAGGTGGATGATTTCAAATCCCTTTTAGCTCTCACATTCCATCTGAACCAGTTAAATGCGCTCATTATTACATGACTGGAAATACGCCAGGTCAAATGATATCCCTTCAAGCATAACTATCAGATACAGCGGTATGCTGTAAAAATGGATATTATACTGGTCAACTTATCATCATTAGTCCCCTAGTCTTTGAATGGGAATGTACTGTAGTTCATATCTGTCATAGTTAGTATTTGGAAGTCTCAAAGCCTGTGAGACTATTCACATATTTATTCCTGTGTACTGCATATGCCATCCAACGTCTCCTCTTCATCATGTGTCTATGACAATATATTGAACAGAAAATCTCCATCAGCCGACTCTGACAGAAGTGTATTACTTACAGTGGCATCAAAATGTGCTGCTTATAATTGACTGAGATCATAATAAACCAAGCTAAGAATATTTTCTTCTCATATTTATTCTCACTGATAAATCTTCCACTTGTGTTCCTTCCATCAACAGCTTTTTAATTATTTGAAGAGGAGGGAACATACCCCAGATGGTGCATGAGTTATGTTAGATGGTGACTCTTTCATTTTGGGAGGGTGTCTCTGTCTCTCTCTGTCTCTTTCTTTGACTTAGGATTTAATTAAGGGCAAAGGAAATCAAGTCAACTGAAATCAATTTATAAACTACCCAAAACATCTCAATTTTTCCTGACTTTCAATGTGGAATAACAATAATAGCTATGTGCTAGTTTTATTTTCTATCCTCATTTTCTTTCTTATTCTCGGTGAGACCTTGAGGAAATGACTGAGCCTCTGTCACAGTTATGTCATCTGTAAAATGGGGATAACAATAACATCTAATCATAGGAGTGTTGGAACTATTAATCAGATAAATGTATATGAAAGCTGAACCCAAACTTAAACAACAGTGACAAACACATTCAGGCTAAAACAAACACAAATCCCTATCTTTCATGCATTGATCATCTACCAGTGGAGAGATCCCTAAAATCTTCCTCTACTGGAAAGACTTTAGAGTTTGATGGGGGGATTTTTCTGCTCTATAGCCCCATTTAGCAGGACATGGACTTGGACTATTATGTTTTTCATTCTTCTACTTAATTATGTACTTTCTCTTGTTCCAATTCTTTAATCTTTACATATATGTGCCACACCTGGTGCTTGCCTAAACTGAAGAAGGTTTTCTGTTTTTATTTTGTGGCCAAAGTGGTCATATGCATGAAGTCTTATTTGTTGCCTCTCCTAACCTTTAAGCTGCAAAAGCCAGAGATGATCTAGTAATTTCACTTCTTGGTGTCTACCAAAAGGAGTTGAAAACTTGTGTCCACACAAAATACTGCATTCAGATGTTTATAGAAGTTTTATTCATAATTGACAAAATTTGAATACAATCAAGATATTCCTCAATAGGTGAATGGATATATATAGAGTGTGGTACATCCAGACAATGCAATATAATTTAGAGCTTAAAAGGAAATAGCTATATCAAGCTGTGAAAAGACATGAAGACAACCTAAATGCGTATTACTAAGTGAAAAAAGTCAATCTATATGACAGTCTGGAAAAGGCAAAACTGAAGACAGTTAAAAAGGTTATTGGGTTGTCAGGGCAAAAGATGCAGAGGCAGAGCACAGAGGATTTTTGAGGCAATGAAAATGTTCTACATGATACCATAACGATGGCTTCAGGTCATCAAACATTTGTCTAAACCCACAGAATGCACAACACCAGGAGTGAACCCTAATATAAACTGAGGGCTTTGGATGATTGCGATGTGTCTGTTCAGATTCATTAATTGTAAAAAATGCACTATTCTGGTAGGGGATGTTGATAATGGGGCATGTGTTGGGGCAGAGGGTATATGGGAAGTCTTTGTATCTGACCCTCAGTTTTTTTTAATCCTTACCTAAGGATATTTTTTTCCACTGCTTTTAGAGAGAGTGGAGTGGTGAGACCTTGAGGAAATGACTGAGCCTCTGTCACAGTTATGTCATCTGTAAAATGGAGATAACAATAACATCTAATCATAGGAGTGTTGGAACTATTAATCAGATAAATGTATATGAAAGCTGAACCCAAACTTAAACAACAGTGACAAACACATTCAGGCTAAAACAAACACAAATCCCTATCTTTCATGCATTGATCATCTACCAGTGGAGAGATCCCTAAAATCTTCCTCTACTGGAAAGGCTTCTACTGAAAGGGGGGGAGAGAGAGAGAGAGAATCATCCATGTGAGAGGGAAGCATGTATCAGCTACCTCCAGTACAGGCCCAGACCACAGGTTGAACTCTCAACTCAGGCATGTGATCTGACCAAGAATTGAACCCACAAGCTTTCAGTTATGGGATGATACTCCAACCAATTGAGCCACACTGGCCAGGGATGACCCTCAATTTTATTTTGAACCTCAAATTGCTTATGAAAATCTTTTCATAAGTTTTTGAAAAAGGAAAAAATAAATGAGCCAGAGGTGAGATTTGGTGTTACCATGGTCTCTGAAGCAGTATTCTCAGGTCAGGGCCACAGCTACCTTCTAGCTGAACATCTGCCAGGTAGCCAATCTCTGCCTGGAAAATCCAGGCACATTTTGGAGTTTTATTCTTGAATTTCAATGGACAAAGTGTTCATGAAAAACAGTGATGTAGACAAGTATTTCTTTTTATTAATTTGATTGCTTTGATGAAAATTCCCATATCTGTGCAGTTCCTAAGGATTAGTATAAGGCTATTGTCCTGAAAGTATGTCTAGTTTGAGAGACAGTTCATTTGTGATGTTAGAGCTATTCCTTGGTCTTGAACAAGAAAAACACCATTATTTGTCAGAGCAAAGATGTTTAGTAGAATGAAGTAACCAAAGAGAAACTGCCTGAACCTGGGGTCCTGTGACTGTCAGGCATTTAGTTTTCCACAATCTTGCTTCCCTCTCAGAGGCTTAGGTTCTTAACCTTTAAGTGAGAGGATACAGTAAGTCATATGTAAGGTTTCTTTTATCTTTACCACAGTTGATTTCTCTTTGAGGCATTTTAGAAATATTTCTAAATTGTATTTGCTGAGCTTTGGAGGCAAACCTCATGTAATTAAAAAGCTCTTTGTTTGGGATTCAGTTGGCTTTTAATGAAGAAAATTACTTTCAAAAAGAAGATGCAATCATCTTTATTTCTTTGTGATTTTCTTTTCTTTATTTGAATGAGCCTAAGTGAAGGTTTACCCCCACTTAGGTCTCATAGAATTGTTTAGTCTTAGAGTATGCAAAAACAGTGGTGAACTAATCTAACATCTTGCTGTAACAGATGAGGAAACTGCGGCAAAAAGCATGGTAAACTATTAGCTAATTAGCTGTGGAATCAGAAGTAGGATTTTTGTGTCTTCATTCCTAGTCCAGTGTTCCTACAACAGAACCATTTCGCCATCTGCTTCCTAGAATCAGGTACAGGTTCCTTGGACCTGAACATGTAGTTTGGCCAAGACAAACAGTTGCATATATTTCCAAATGCTAAACCTGACAGGAACATATCTGTTTGGTTTAAGGATCTTTCTTTTCTATATTCTCCTACAAATTCTATTTTCAAAATGTTTACAGCTCAAGCTGGATAATCCTCCCATTGACTTGATGGTCCATTGCACCCGCCCATAATATATTTGAGTGATGCTCAGAAGTACTTGAATGAGATCTTGACATTTGTCTAGAATCTGCAATTTTGTTCCAGTACTTTGCTGACTGGATTATACTAGTTAGCTTCTGGGAATTCTGGGATGACAAACACACAGGGCCATGTTATCTGTAATAACTAGTATTATATTGAGAAAAACTAAGAGAACTTAACAGATGGAACAATCTTTAATATCACTTTGCTAGCTGTCAGTACAGTGCAGTGTAAAGTTTAAAGTATTTTATCCACATTTATGTTTTAACCACAACTTTGCTTCTTCTTCAGGATATGGCAGGTGGAATTTTTCATGTACCCATCACTATCAGCTCTTTGGATCTTAACTTGCATAGGTCATAGGTTGATATTCTGGCATTTTATTCACTATCTTCATTGGATGGCAGAATATTTGAAATCTTTTGAAATAGATGAGTGATTTTCTTTTCTGTGAGAGCTTGGGAATTAAGATTAATTTCAACTTCATTTGCTGGGTTAATATTGATTTCTTGGTTTTTATTTTATTGAATATCTCAACAATTAATGCATGGTTGCTAATAATCTGTAAATCACAGCAAAATAAAAGACTTTGAGTTATGCCTGACCTTGGGGAATGCAGCACAAATGCTACTGCTAGTTGAGGGAAGGCCTTATTTGGAGGACTTAAATCATAGGGGAAGAAGAGATTGCATAGAAGATGGGCTGATGGACAACGGACATCTCCCACTTGGATGAAACGAAGCCTAGATGGAAGGCTCAGTGGATGAGTTTCAGCTTTCTTTGTTGGTACTTAACTTGACTACAGAATGAATAGTTATTTCTTAAGTCTTTGGTTCCCTGTTCCATAAAAGCAAAGCTTTGTTCAGCTAGTCTCTCAGCCAAATGTTTGCCTTTGCTTTTCTTCTGTGGCAAAATGCTGGCATTATAGGAAAGGGAGTCGAGAGGTTAGGTTTTTTTCCTGGCACAGATCTTTATCTAATCTGAACCTCATAGAAAGCTCCTAATCTCAGGAGACAGCTAATTGCTTTCATCTCATTATTTGAAGATGTCTCCCCAGCTCAGTCCAGCAAGTGAGTACAAAGTGCTTGCTCAGAACAAAGCTGGAAGAGGTCATGTTATTTGATAGGAATTGCAAAAGCTGTGGTAGAAGTGAGAAATGAAAGTCAGGCTTGGGCCCCAATCTGAGTGCAGCATAGATGTGGAGAGGTAATAGTTCTTCAGGGACATTGGAATTTAAGAATGGATTCAACCTTATTTATTTTTCTAAGTGCAGCAAAAAAAAAAACAAAAAAAAAAAAACCCACAATTTTCTGAGTAGCTCACTCAAGGGCCTTTAGCTTACTCAGCATGTTTAGAAATTTTTCTATTCCATTTGCCACTCTTTGACCCAAAGAATCTGTACTCTAATGCTTGGGTGCTTTTACACATCTAGCCAAGCATGGGCTTACCTTGTTCTTAACTCAGAACTCACCGCATCACATGTGGGAGGAGAATGAGAGAACCTGTAAGTAAGTCTCAAGCTCTGGAATCCAAGATGATGAATAATATTAACCAAAGGCCAAACTCTGTAAAATACTGAGAACAGGAAGAAAGAAAAGAAATGTGGTTAGTATATCTATGTTTGTGTGTGTGAGTATATATGGTATATATATGTAAATATATCAATATATTAGTATACTCATAATTATATATACTTATTTATAAATTCACAGTGTATGTGTAGTATAGTGTACCTACTGAAGCAAAACACTATGGGAAGTACTTGGTGGAATAAGGCACAAGATCCCTTCTTAAGGAAACTGAAGAGGATTTGGTGATTTTAAGTCATTTATTCCAGAGAAGCCTACCTATCTTCATGATTTTGTAGTTGAAATAAGATAATTTTCTCCTGTATTTTGTGAGCAATAAAGAGTGGAAAGCTGGTACCACAACAGTTGCTCTAGTCAGTTTTCTGCTTTGTCCTGAAGGGTGGTGATAATATTTCCAGTTGTAATGCATGCCTTCGGAAAAAGTCTCTGCTGGCATTTAACCAGCACTGTTAGGATCTTTGCTTCAGGATCTGGATAAGAGCAGGTTCCATGGATTCTGAAGGATTAACACTCTTTGCGGCTCTGACACCCCTCAGAGCTCTGTTGGCTTCTAACCCTACAGATGCGGGTCATCAGGGATGTTTATTTCTCTGTTACCCAAATACAAGACATATGTGCAGCCATAAATTCTTCATTTGCCAGAGTTAATCACAGCCGAGTTGTAGCTTTACATCATTCTAACTGCCCATTGGGAAAGTCTTGAAAATATAGATGGAATTTCTTGTTGAGGAAATAAGTTCAACAAACCTGATTGGTGAGACTGCATAGAGAAGTTTGAGTCAATGGTGCTCCTCAGATAATATCTTTTTCCAGTCCCGTCAAAGATCAAACCGAAGACCTGGTACATTCCCAAGAATAGGCTGGTGATAACTTGGGGCTGAAGGAAGCAATAAAAAGTCTTGTATATTTGCTTTTTTTTATTAAATGTTATTTTATATAAAAACATACAGAGAAAAATGTAGCAGATGTTACTTATATTCCCGCTACTGAATATAACAAAATTATTAATGTTTTGTCATATTTATTTTAGATCATTTTTATTATTAAAAATAAAATATTAAGAAAAATAAAGTCTTTCACATTGTTCTCCCTAGTCCCATTCCCCCCACCTTGCTCGCTCAATGCAAACACTGTTGCGCTTTGGTGTGTATCCATTTTTAATCATTTTTACTGTGTAGATATTTATATATCTATAGATAGTATGGATATATAAAATTGTTTTAGTAACTTTAAAACTTATTTAAATTGTATTACACTGTATATTTTGACAACTTGTTTTCCTTTGATCAATATTGTGTTCTTGTCTATGCTGATGAATATGCACGGAGTTCACTGTTGTGCAGTATTCCATCATAGCAATATAAGGTAGTTTATTTATCTACTTCTCTATTTATATCATGTCCAATTTTTTGCTGTTGTGACCAAGCTGCAAGACACAACCATATATATATCCATCCTATGGTACAGATGTGTGAGATTTTTTGTTTTGTTTTTTTTAAGGTTATACACTTAAAATTGATTTGCTCCTGTATTTTGTGAGTAATAATTGGGCTTTTCAGCAATATTTTATTGTAGATTTCCAAACTGCTCTCCAAAATAGTTTCAGTAATTTTCAATCCAGAAGGTTTGGGGGATCTTGTGTCCCCTCTGTCCTTCCCAGTGCTGGGTGTATCCAGGCTTCTTTTGTTTTTGGCCACTGTAAGTATCTTCCATTATTTTTATTCTTATCTATTTTTGTCTTAATTTTTAATCTTTCATGTTAGAAGTTTGCATATTTTCCTCTTATTATGAAATAATTATCTTATATTGACTCATGTTTATATTACTAGTTCATTAATTTTGGTTTTTTCTTGTTTCTTTCTCTTTCTGTGGGTTTACTCTGATCTTTTATCTTCCTGGCTTGTAGTTTAATTTATGTACTTTCAGTCTTTTTAATTTAAAATAAACTTATTGATGCCTATATATTTCTAAGTACTGCCTTAACTGCATCCCAAATGTTTTGTAGGAACTCTTTGATATTTTTAAGTCTATATATTTTGTAATTTTCATTGCAATTTCCTCTCTGACCCATAAATCATTTAGGAATTTGCTTTTTTGTCTTTAAATCATGATGTGTTTCCTGTCTTCCTATTATTTATTTCTAATTTAATTGCATATATTCATGGACATAATCTGTTTGCTATTCTTTGAAAAGTTTGGAAGGTTCATTGGCACCTTAGCACATGGCAAATTTTTGCTGTTCTGCAGTGTATGCCTAGAAATGATGTATGGTCTTTATTTTTTTTTCAACTCCCAAAATTGCTCCCTCTATAGTCTTCTTCATCTCAGAAAATGGCACCATTTTTTTCTGTTCCTTAGGCCAAAAACTGTAGAATCATCTTTAACTACTTACTTTTCCTCACACTGATATGCAATTTACATATGTATATACCCAGTTTTGTTTGCCTTCAAAATATAGCCTGAATCTGGCTATTGGAACCTCTTCCACAGCCAAAATTACAACTATTGTCTGAATATTATACAGGCCTCTGAATTGTTTCCATCAGGCAAACACTTTTATCTTTATTGAACAGTAGCCAGAATAGTACTTTAAATATGTCGAATCATATTACTCTTTTGCTCAAAACTCTCCAAAGTCTTCCCAATTCTTTCAGAATAAAATCCACAGGCTTTGTCATGGCCTTCAAGATATCCCATGATTTCTTCAGTTCCCTGTCACCTCTTTGATCCTATTTTATATCAGACTTTCCCTCTCTCTCTCAGTCACATGCTACTGCCTCAGGGCCTTTGAACACATGCTTCTGACTCATCTGCCTGGCATTTATATGTGTTGCTATCTCTATTCAAAGGACTTATCAGAAATGCCTTTTCCAAATACTCTATTTCATGTAGCACTCCAAGACACCCACACTCCCCTGTCACGTTTCCCCCTTTCTATGACATATTCTTTACTTAATAGAATGGAAACTAAAAAAAAAAAACAAAACCCAAAACCCAAACCCAGGGATTTTGACTCTTTCACTCACCATAGGACCTAGAGTAGGGTGGGGACTCAATAAACATCAGCAGAATAATTGGGGGGAAAATCTCTATTACATGGGGTCAGAGTTCCTTAGGTATCTTTTGTGTCAAGATTGCTAATTTTGCTGTTTAATTTTCTAAATTAAGTTCTTCCTAATGTTTTGTGACCATATCTATGTGTTTCCCATAAGGTTGTTCTATTAGGTTAAGCTGGTGACAAACAATTTTAAAATTTCAGCAGATTAACACATCCAAAGCCTTCTGCAAAATCTGCTATGTCTTGTGTGATCCTTGAGGCACCTGCCATCCATATGGTGAACCACAGATCCAGGCAGTTTTCATGTCAAGAAGAGGCAGCTTGAAGCTTTAGGGAAATTAACTCATGGAAAACTTATGCTTACTTTTTTCGTTCTTGCCTGAGAAATGACACGTTACTTCCACTTACAACCATTGGCCAGGCTTGTTTTGCCAGTTTATTGCAGCATGTCCAGCTGCATATTAGTCTTTATTAATTATGCTCTAAATCTAAGAATTTAAGACTTTCTTCAGTTATGAAAAAGTTCTTCATTATTATCTCCTTAAATTGTTTCCCAGTACTGCCTCTATTGCCTAATTCTAGAAATCTTATTAGGTATAAGTTGGAGGCTACACACCCCTTAATTTTCTCTTTTTTTTGCTTTTTATCTTATTGTTTTTCAGTGCTACACTCAGAATGGTCCCCTCAGTACTGTCTTTCAGTTCACCAGTTTCCCCTTTAACAAAGAAATTCTTGGGTTTGCTCCATACATAGAGTTTTGAAATTTCAATGACATTGTTTGTCTTCTCCTTTTTAATTGATTATTTTATATTATTTTCTCAATGTATATATTTTTCATTGTGTTTATTTTTCATTTAAAATATATATTATCTCCTTATATTTTATTTAAACATTATTCAGATTATTATGTTGTGCATTTTTCTAGGAGCCAAATCATCCTCTGGTTATTGATTTTGTTAAATATCTTCTTGGTTCTATTTTTTCTTATTGGTTTTGAATTTTAGTTTGCTGGTTGATAAAAATGTTTAAATATCTACCATGCTTTGCAAATTTGCAGTAGCTCCCTGAGTATATGAGATGTTGTGCCTCCCTGAGAATCTCAGGCCAGAAACAGGTTTTGTTTCATTAGGCTGAGATTCCAGTCCCATAGTGGTATTCGTATCTCATAATGGTATTAGGGATATTGTGCATAGTACTTAGCAGCTTATTATGAACCTCAAGTGTGACTTGCTCTGTACCTTCCTGTCTCACACGTACATGGTTTGATACAATCCACAGTCTCCCTCTCCCCTCTACATACACACTCATAGAGTGGGTGACCCTATGAGCTGCCAGTCATTCTGTGAATGTGGCTTGTGACCCTGGTCCAGGGTTCAGTCTTCGACAGCCCTCTCATTATCTTTGTCTATTTCTAGACCTAGAGTTCAACGATACCACAGGTCCAGTATTTGCCTCTTCCTGTCTGTTTCAGTACTTTTCTGGTGTATAGAGATATTTATTTTGTGTTGGGTACGGATATGACTTCTAATTTTTTAAATTTCAGCTAAAATTGTTTTTCTAATATTTTGAGGAAGAGGCATTGAATACATCAATTCACAGTGCTATCTTGGCCAGCAATCTTAAATTTAAATAACTTATTTTGATTATAAAAGGATTTATGCTCATTATCACAGACTTGGAGATTATAGAAAAGTATTTAAAAATATTTAACTAATAATGTAACTACACAAATATTTCAGTGTGTTGATATCTATATTTGGCTTTTCACTAAATGGGATTCCCATTATATTTAGTTTTATAACCTTCTCTTTTACTCTAGTCATTATAGGGTGTATTTTTCATGCTATTAAATAATCTTCAAAAGCAATATTTTTAACAGCTCCTTAATGTCCCAACATATGGAGGTGCTATAAAAACATAAATCATTCAAATTTTTTAGTATCTCTCCTAGCATAAATTAACATGTAATTAGTGAGTAAAGGAGTGTGAAGATTTTTAACGCACTTGATACATAGTTGAACAATTGTATCCAAATATGATATTTCCAGTTTATATTCTAATGGTAGCATAATCATTCTCTACCTAGTACTAAGAATTTTTCTCCAAGTTTACCAGTTGAATAGATGAAAAATGCTATTTGTATGTTTGTGCCTTGAAAAGTACCTTTATCTGTTCAGATATTTTTGTTTTTATTTCTAATTTTAAATAAATAAATTTTATTTATTCAAAATATGACTCTAGGCTCCTCTTATTTATCGGTTTGCCTACAGAACCAGTTTTAATATTTTTTGTTTCTTAATTTCTACATATAGACTTTTTCTCCTTTAGCTTTTGTTATGTGTTATTTTATGAATTCTTAGGTTGATTGCTTAATTGATTTTAGTTATAGGCTGTTTTTCTTCATAGCTTATATGTTTTATTACTGCTATCTGTCTATATTCTATAAGCCTTTATATAAATACACTTCATTATTTTGAAAGTAGGTTGCACCTGATTTTTATTTATTCTTTGATCCCATGTATCTTTAGGAAATCTCTATATTTGTTTCAATTTTGCTTAAATTATTTTACATTCTGCTTTACATATTGCATTGAGGTTTGAGAGTATAATATTTCTTTTTAAAGGACTTTATCAAGCATACTGAATGTGTAATCAAATTTTAAAACATCCAAGGGTGTTTGAAAAGAACATGTATCTTTCCAGACAAGATAGAGGCATGTGTAGATACACTTTGCCTCCTCGCACAATCAAAAGAAGGTCAAAAACAAATTTAAAAATAAAAAAACCACCATAACTGCCAAAAATTGAACTGTATGGAAGTCTGACGACCAAGGAGTTAAAGAAGAAACATTTTCCAGAGCAGTAGGGGGCACAAAGACATGCAACTAGGGCAGAGAGGACTCTTGGCAAGGTGGTGGCTGGCAAAGTGGCTGGTCCAACATTTGTGTGCAAATAAATCAAGAGGAATGACTGGGGAGTGAGACAGACTACACAACCCAGGGTTCCAGTGTGAGGGAAATAGAGCCTCAATGCCTCTGACTGAAAAAACCTGTGGGGGTGGAGGTGGTGCATGAAACTTTCAGCCTCACAAGAGAGTTTGCTGGACAGACCCATAGGGTCTTAGAATGTACACAAAACCACCCACATAAGAATCAGAACCAGAAGGGCACAATTTGCTTGTGGGTAGTGGCAGAGGAGGATGGAAGCCAGCAGAGAGCTGAGTGGGCCTCATTGTTCCCCCTTGGACCCCTCCCCCACATACAGCTCATCAAGTTATGTGTTGCCCTGCTCTGGGCTGTGTGCCTTACTACATAACAGGTGTACCTAAGGCTCTGTGCCTTACTACATAACAGGTGTGCCAAGACAAAAAAAGTGGCCCAAATGAAAGAACAGATCAAAGCTCCCCTCAAAATACAAGTAAGCAATGAAGAGTTAGCCAATTTATCAGATGCACAGTTCAAAACACTGGTAATCAGGATGCTGACAGAACTGGTTGAATATGGTCACAAAATAGAGGAAAAAGTGAAGGCTATGAAAAGTGAAATAAACAGAACCAACAATGAAGGGAAGGAAACTGGGACTCAAATTAATAATTTGGAGCAGAAGGACGAAATAAACATTCAACCAGAACAGAATGAAGAAATAAGAATTCAAAAAAAAAATGAGGAGAGGCTTAGGAACTTCCAGGACAAGTTTAAATGTTCCAACATTCAAATCATAGGGGTGCCAGAAGGAGAAGAGGAAGACCAAGAAATTAAAAACTTATTTGAACAAATAATGGAGGAGAACTTCCTCAGTCTGGCAGAGGAAATAGACTTCCAGGAAGTCCAGGAAGCTCAGAGAGCCCAAAGAAGTTGGATCCAAGGAAGCACACACCAAAGCACATCACCCAAGATTAAGGAGGGAATCTTAAAAGCAACAAGAGAAAAAGAAACAATTACCTACAAAGGAGTTCCTATAAGTCTATCAGCTGATTTCCCAAAAGAAACTTTGCAGGCAAGAAGAGGCTGGAAAGGAGAATTCAAAGTCATGAAGTGCAAGGACCTACATGCAAGATGACTCTATGCAGCAAAGTTATCATTTAGAATGGAAGGGCAGATAAAGTGCTTCCAAGATAAAATCAAGTTAAAGGAGTTCATCATCACCAAGCCCTTATTATATGAAATATTAAAGGGAGTTATCTAAGAAAAACAAGATAAAAATGAACAGTAAAATGCCAGCAAACTCACAACCATTAACAACTGAACCTAAAAATCCAAAACCAAAAACAAACTAAGCAAATAACTAGAACCCAAAAAGAATCACAGAAATTTCTATTACATGGAGCACTATCAGTGGGGAAGGAGAGGAGGGGAATGGGGGGGGGGATGTTACAGGGAATAAGTAGCATAAGTGGTAGGTAGAAAATAGACAGGGGGAGGTTAAGAATAGTGTAGGAAATGGAGAAGCCAAAGAACTTATATGTACAACCCATGGATATGAACTAATGGGGGATGCAGGTGGGAGGGGGTATAAAGGGGGAAATAGGACAACTATAATTGCATAATCAATAAAATGTATTT
Source organism: Sturnira hondurensis (assembly GCF_014824575.4). Classification (NCBI taxonomy): domain Eukaryota; kingdom Metazoa; phylum Chordata; class Mammalia; order Chiroptera; family Phyllostomidae; genus Sturnira; species Sturnira hondurensis. The sequence goes on from NW_028081392.1 coordinate 5,876,869, forward strand.
TAAAAAGAGCCTATATTTTGTTTTGGAAGAGTATAAGGAAATACACGTATATCTAAGTTTATGTATTACTCATGTTATTCAGAGTTCATTCATTTTAATATTGTTGAATCTGTCATAAGTTAACAATTGTGTGATGTTTTCAATCCATTATTTATGGTAGTTTTGGGGATTTGGTGTTTATATCTTGGTGTTTGATCATTAAGTCATCTACCACAAAAATTATATGACATATATAGCTTCATTGTATTGGATTCCTTTCATTAGCAGAAAATATTATCCTCTTTTCCCAGGTTATGGCTTTCTGCTTTGAACATTTGAAATTGTTCAGTTATTTTAATATTTAAACCATCTGCATTGAACATTGTTCAATTATTTTAATTTTTGTTATTTTTATTCAAGTACAGTTGTCTCCATTTCCCCTTTACCACTCTCCCCTGCCTCACCCACTCCCACCTCCCACTCTCAATCCTACCCACCCTTTGGCTTTGTCCATGGTTCCTTTATATGTGTTCCTTGATGACCCTTCCCCTTCGTTTCCCCATTATCTCCCTTCCCAATCCCCCTGGTTACAGTGTCAGTTTGTTCTTTATTTCAGTGTCTCTGGTTTTATTTTGCTTGCTTGTTTGTTTTGTTGATTAGGTTCCACGTAGTGATAGACAAATATTATATGATCTCCCCTATAAGTAGAACCTAATCAACAATTATTTTAATATGCAAACCAGCTTTAAATTTTATTTAAATGTGTTTGGAGATCTGTATATGTTTAATTTTAACATAAATTATTAGGAAAATTTATGGCATTTAAATCTATTACTATAACATAATTGGGCTTAAATTTATCACCTTATCTAATGTTTTCTTGCTTTTTTCTTTTATTCTATAATTTCAAAAAATATTTATTCAGTTCGTTGAGGTGGCATTGATTAATAAAATTATATAGGTTTCATGTATACAGTTCTATGATACATCATCTGTATATTGTATTGTCTGTTCACCACTCCAAGTCAGGTCTCTTTCCATCACTACTTATCCTGCCTGTACCCTTTTCTACCTCTTCCACTCCACTTTTCCTCTGGTGATCACCATACTATTGCTTGTGCTTATAAATTCTTTTTTTCTTTGCTTAATACCCACAATTTTATCACCCAGTCCCCCAACACCCCTTCCCACTGGTAGCTGCCAATCTGTTTTCTTTTTTTTCAAGATAAAACTTATGTCTTTTGTGAAAAGTTTATTTATACTTTATATATTCATATACATATATTTATTTATTTTTACAGATTATTGTATTGTTCAATTACAGTTGTCTGCATGTTTTCTGTATCTATTAGTCTTTCTATTTTGTTGGTTAATTTTGTTTATTAGATTTCATAAATAAGTGAACTTACATGGTATTTGTCTTTCGGTGACTGGCTTATTTCAGTAAACATAATACCCTCTAGGTCTATCCATGCTGTTGCAAAAGTTAAGATTTTCTTTTTTATGGCCAAGTAGTATTCCATTGTATAAATGTGCCACAGCTTTTTAATCCACTTGTCTATTGATGGACACTTGGGTTGCTCTCTTTCCTGTCTATGGTAAATGATGCAGCAATAAACATAGGTGTGCATATATTCTTTTGAATTAGTGTTTGAGGTTTCTTCAGATATATTTCCAGAAATGGAATTGCTGGGTCATAAGGCAGTTCCATTTTTAATTATTGAAAGAAACTTCATATTACTTTCCTCAGTGGCTGCACCAATCTGCATTCCAACTAACAGTACACAAGGGTTCCCTTTTCTCCACATCCTCACTAAAACTTGTTGTTTGTTGATTTATTGATGATAGGTATTATGACAGATGTGAGGTGATATCACATTGTGGTTTTAATTTTCATTTCTCTGATGATTAGTAATGTTGAGCATCTTTTCATATGTCTATTGGCCATCTGTATGTCCACTTTGGAGAAGTGTCCATTCAAGATGTTTTGCCTATTTTTAATTAGATTATTCTTGTTGTTGTTTGGTGTTGAGTTGTATAAGTTCTTTATAAATTTTGGATATTAATCATGTATCAGTTGTATAACTGGGACATATATTTCCCCATTTAGTTGGTTGTCTTTCCTTTTGTTAATGGTTTCATTTGCAGTGCAAAAACATTTTAGTTTGATGTAGCCCCATTTGTGTATTTTTTATTTTATTTCCCTTGCTAGAGGAAAAAGATCAGAAAACAAAATATTGTCAGGAGAAATGTCCAAAGTTTTATTGTATATGTTTTCTTCTAGAATGTTTAAAAAGATTTTATTTATTTATCTTTAGAGGGGAAGGGAAAGAGAGAGGGGGAGAAATATCAATGTATGGTTGCTTCTCATGCATCCCCTGCTGGGAACTGGCCTGCAACCCAGGCATGTGCCTTCACTGGGAGTTGAACCTTGATCTTCTGGTTCGCAGGCCTGCACTCAATCCACTGAGCTACACCAGCCAGGGCTCTTCTAGGGTTTTTATGGTTTTGAGTCTTAATTTAAGTCTTTAATCCACTTTAAGTTTATTATTGTGTTTGGTGTAATAAGGTGGTCTAGTATCATGTTTTTGCACATATCTGTCCAAGGTTTTCTGTCTTTTATTGAATAGACTGTCTTTAACCCATTGCAAGTTTTTGCCTCCTTTATCAAATGTTAATTGACCATAAAAGAGTGTGTTTATTTCTGGGCTCTCTGTTTTGTTTTATTGATCTTTATTTCTGTTTTTATGCCAATACCATGCTGTTTTGATTACTATGGCCTTGTAGAATAGTGTGATATTAGGTAGCATGATTCCAACTTTGTTCTTCTTTTTCAAGAATGTGTGTCGATTTGTAATCTTTTGTGATTCCATATAAATTTTTAGAATGTTTGTTCTAGAGCTGTGAAATACTCCATTGGTGTTTTGATAGAAATTGTGTTGAATCTATAGATTGCTTTGGGTAGCATAGACATGTTAATAATGTTAATTTTTTCTGCCCCTGAACACAGTATATGATTCTACTTATTTATATCCTCTTCAATTTTTTCTTCAGTGCCTTATAATTTTTCAAGTACAGGTCTTTTACATCCCTGGTTAAATCTAATCCTAAGCATTTTATTTATTTATTTTTGATGCAGTTGTAAATGGGATTTTTTTTTTACTTTCCTTGAGTGTTCATTATTGGTGTCTAAAAATGCAAATAATTTCTGGATGTTCATTTTGTATCCTGCTATTTTACTGAATTCATGTATCAGTTCTAGTAGTTTTTTGGTGGAATCTTTAGGATCTGTATGTATAGTATTATGTCATCTGCAGATAATGACAGTTTTATTTCTTTTTTTCCATTTTGGATGCTTTTTCTTTCTTTTTTATTTTTGTATGACTTCCAGTACTATGATGAATAACAGTGATGAAAGTGGACAACTGTGTTTTATTCCTTATCTTAAGAGAAACACTTTAGTTTTTGCCCATTGAATATGTTGGCTGTGAGTGAGTTTGTCATATGTGGCCTTCATTATGCTGAGCTATGTTGCTGTGGGTCTATCATATGTGGGATTTATTATGTTGAAATATGTCCCTCTGTTCTCACTTTGCTGAGAGTTTTTTTAATCATAAATGGGTGCTAAATTTTATCAAATGCTTTTGCTGCATCTATTAAAATAATTATGCAATTTCTATCTTTCATTTTGTTTATGTGGTATATCATGTTTATTAATTTGTGGATATAGTACCAGCTTTTAACCTGGAAAAAACTTGATCATGGTTATAATCATTTCATGTATTACTGAATTTGGTCTTCCAATATTTTGTTGAGGATTTTGCCATCTATATCTATCAGGGATATTGGCCTATAATTTTTTTGGTGTCTTTATTTGGTTTTGGAATTATGATAATGATGGCCTTGTAAAATGAACTTGGGAATCTTCCCTCCCCTTGAATCATTTGGAATATTTTTTAAAGGATAGATGCTAGTTATTTGGATGTCTGGTAAAATTCACCTGTGAAGCCATCTGGTCCAGGACATTTTTTTGTTGTGAGTTGTTTTTATTTAAATTACTGCTTCAATTTAATTAGTAGTAATCTGTCTATAGATTTTCTGATTCTTCCTGATTCAGTTTTGAGATATTGTATGTTTCTAGGGCTTTATCTGTTTCATCCAGATTGTCCAATTTGTTGGCATATTGTTATTTACAATATTTTAAAGAATCCTTTGTATTTCTGTGGAGTCAGTTGAAATTTCTCTTTGATTTCTGATTTTATTTAGTTGGGTCCTCTCTCTCTCTTTTTTTCAGCCTGGTTAAAGGTTTGTCAATCTTGTTTATTATTTCAAAGAACCAGCTCTTGGTTCCATTGATCTTTTGCATTTTTTAGACTCTATTTTTTGTTTGATCTTTATTATTTCCTTTCTTCTACTCACTTTGAGTTTTGTTTGTTGTTCTTATTGTAGTTCCTTTAAATGTCAGGTTAGATTGTTTATTTGAGGTGATTCTTGTTGCTTGAGATAGGGCTGCAATGCTAGGTATCTCCCTCTTAGCACTGCTTTTACTATGTCCCGTAGAATCTGAGTTATTGAGTTCTCATTTTCATTTGTTTCAAGGTATCTTTTGATTTATTCCTTTATCTCATTGTTACCCCATTTGTTATTTAGCAACATGTTATTTAGCCTTCATGTCTTTGTGGTTTTTCATCTTATTTCTTGTGAATTTCTAGTTTCACATCATTGTGGTCAGAGAATATGCTTAACATGATTTCAATCTTCTTAAACTTGTTGAGATGATTTGTAGCCTAACGTGTGCTCTATACTAGAAAGTGTTTCATTTGCACTTGAAAAGAATGCATGTTTTGCTACTTCAGGCTGAAATGCTCTGAAGATACCAATTAAATCCAACTGATTTAGTGTGTTACTTCAGGCTACTGTTTTCTTGTTGATTTTCTGTCTGGAAGATCTGTCCATTGATGTCAATGGGATGTTACATCCCCTACTATGATTGAATTATTAGCAATCTCTCCTTTTATGTTTATCAAGATTTGCTTTACATATTTAGGTGCTCCTATGTTGGCTGCATAGGTGTTTATAAGAGTTATATATTCTTTTGGGATTGCTCTCTTTATCGTTCTGTAGTGTCCTTCTTTGTTTTTTATAATCTTTGTTTTAAAGTCTGTTTTGTCAAATATAGGTATTGCTACCCCAGCACTCTTTAAATTTCCATTTGCTCTTCCCTTTTTTTGATGGAAAAATGTACACAGACAAAATATCTTTTTCCATCCCTTTACTTTTAGTCTGTGTATATCTTTCATTTTGATGTGGGTATCTTATAAATTGCATATATATGGATCTTGTTGTCTTATCTATTCAGCTAGTCTATGACTTTTGATTGGAGTATTCAAGCCATTTACATTTAAAGTGATTATTGATAGGTATGTTTCTATTGTCATTTTATTCTTTTATTTATGTTTTTCTGTTTGTTGTTGGTTATTCTTCTTTTAAAAAGGCTCTTTAACATTTCTTGCAATACTGGTTTGGTAGTAACAAACTCCTTTAGCTTTTTCTTTTCTGGGATGCTCTTTATTTCTCATTCAATTTTAAATGATGGCCCTGCTTGGTAAAGCAGTCTGGTTTTAGCTCTTCTTTTTTCATCACTTTGAATGTTTCATTTCAATCCCTTCTGGCTGAAAATGTTGTTAAAAGATCAGATGACAGTCTTATGGGAGCTCCCTTGTAAGTACCATATTTTTTGTGGTTCACAGGCCCATGCTCAATCCACTGAGTTACACCAGCCAGGGCTCATATTTTTTGGATCATAAGATGCACCTAGGTTTTAGAGGAAGAAAATAGAAAAAAATTGAAGCAAAAAATGTGGTAAAATATTTAATAACATAAATAACATAATATTTCACCAATGTAAATGTAAGCAGAACTCAACAGCAGCATTAACAACCATTATTCTTCCCAGATTTTGGGGGGGGTGCATCTTATACTCCATAAATATGGTAACTAACTCTACCTTGTTGCTCTTGATAGTCTCTCTTTGTATTTAACCCTTGCCATTTTAATTATGATGTGTGTAGTGTGGGGCTCTTTGGGTTAATCTTGCTTAGGACTCTCTGCACTTCCTAGACAATGTATCTCTTTTCTTTACCAAGTTCAGAAAGTTTTAGGTCATTATTTTTTAAAATACATTCTCAATCCCTTGCTCTTTCTTTTCTCCTTCTGACACCCCTATGATGAAGATGTTGTCATACTTAATGTTGTCCCAAAGGTCCCTTAAATTATTCTTATTTTTTAAATTATTATTATTATTATTTTCCTGTTCCGATTGGGTGTTTTCTGCTACCTTGTCTTCCAAATCAGTGATTTGATCCTCTGCTTCATCTAACCTATTGTTTATTCCTTCCAGTCTATTCTTCATTTGTAATATTGTATTCTTCATTTCTGATGGGTTCTTTTATGGGGGGCATTTCTATGTCCTTTTCTATGCTTACTATCTCTTTGTTGAAACTCTCAGTAAGTTCCATGAGCATCCTTATAACCATTGTTTTAAACTCTATTTGGTAGCATTGCCTTCCATTTCATTTAGCTCTTCTTTTGAAGATGTCTTCTGTTCTTTCATTTGGATCATGTTTCTTTGACTCTCCATTTTGGCTGCCTCTTTGTACTTTGGCTGTTTCTGTGTATTATATAGATCTGCTTTGACATCTGGTCTTGGTAGGATTTCCTATGTAGTAGGTGTCCTGGTGGACCCAGTGGCACAATCTCCTTGATCACCTACCTGGCCTTGGTGCTCCAGCGATGTCCCTTTGGTACATTATGTGGACCCTTCTGCTGTAATTGAGTCTTGATTTCTATTGGCTTCTTTGTGCTTGGGGTCAAGCCTAAGCCTGGCTGAGGATCGACCTGTACCTCACTGTATGAGCTGCTGTGCGGGTGGTGACCACATCAAGCAGAATTCACCTCATCACAGTCTGGTGCCTGACAAAATCTACCTTTGGATATATTGCTTGAGAAGCTAATTGGATACTGCTCTGATGTTTTCTGAAGCTGGCTACTAGGTGTATTCATTCTGAGGCCCTTTTAGAGGGACTCTGGTGTAGTTCAATGTCAAACACTGGCTCTGACTGGCCTTGGGGTACCTGTTTGGAGCTATATAGTGATCCAGAGTTTGTAGTGGCCTGTGCTGGGCCTGGATGTGCAGGAAGGACCAACTGTACACCAAGGCTAGCTTTTACCAGCATTGGGTCTGAGGGCAGGTCAGCAAAAGTCCCAAATACCCTCAAGATTTGTGTGCATCTGCCTCTCCATTTTGGCTGCGTGTTGGGTTCAGACACTGAATGAGCTTCTGACAGTACTCACATTGAATGTGATAGGTTCTCAGTGAGTCAACAGTGAGGAGCAAGTGATGTTCGCATGATCAATACAGATTCAAACAGGGTGCTTATGCAGGGTCTCAGACCACTCAGAAAATGTCCCAGGGTATACCAAATCTAGCTGTCACACACTGGGTGCTCAAACAACTTTGCTATGGAATGGAATTTCAGGAAATTGTCAGGGTAAGGCCAGCAGAGTTTGTCAGGCCCAAAGAGACCAAGATTTGGCCATGTCAGGGGAGGATTCTGTACTGCTCAGATATGTGGGAAAACAATGATCCTCATACTAGAGCCACACAAGTCAGTCTGTTTCAGATTCTACCAGGAGGCTGATATCAGCAGGCAGGACTGCTGGGAGTCAAGAGGATGGGGGTAGTGGATCTCCCACAAGGGGGAGATGTCAGTGAGGTTCATGAGAAAGTGGGGGAATGGATGCCCAGCCCCAAAGCCACAAAACTCAGTCATTGACACTCTCTGAGTCTTCCCAGACCTCTACTCCTCCACTCAGGGAGCTGACTCTTTAGCATGGTACAAGCTTTATAGGGAGTCTAGAGGGTGGAGCTACTGCTTTCTTCCAGGCTGATGCCATATGGAGTAGAGTGTTTCACCTAAGAGAGCTGGCATGTATAGTGTGGAAGAATGGATCAGCATAGGTATCTTGGCAGCTGCCCCTTCAGCCATCCCCCCAGAGCCATAATCCCCAGTATTTCCTCGCATGACTCTAGTCCAGTCCACAGTCCCTTCACTGGGGTCCAGGGTGTTTGGCTGTGGATGAGATTTTGTGTGCTGGCCTTTTAAGAGGGTGTCTGTGTCTCTAGCAGACTTCAGTCTTTCACTGACAGGTGGAATCCCTGCTGCTTTTTACAGGCAGACGTTACATGGGTGTTTCTTCCCATCTCTGGTGCTCTGAGCTGCAAAGCCTAGCCTGGGGTGGAGACCCCATGCTTCTGAAGGGGAACCTTTGCAGCTGAAATATACCTCTGGAAATGCAGCCACACTGTAAGAGCAGGGCCAGCCTTTTTTGCATCTGCACCCTTCCTGTCAGTTTTGTTGTGCCTTCTTCTGTAAATCCTTGGTTATAGGTCTATTCTTCGTCTAGTGTTCAGTTGGTTATTCAGGTTGATTGTTCTATATTTTAGTTGTACTTCCAGTTTGGTCCTGGGAGAAGGTGACTGTAACATCCACAAACTCTTCTGCCATCTTGGATCTCTCCAGAATTTGTTTTTATGTTATGAAGGGGTTTGTAAGATTGAAATCCTTTCATTAATTTTACTAGTGGTAATTCTTTTGTTTATTAAATGGATATTTAAAGTATATTTCTCTAGAAAAGTCAGGACCAAGTTCCTAATGAAAATTTAAAATTATTTGAGCTTAAGCTTTGCCCATCTTTGTATTTACCTGTTTTTTCTTCTTTTATCTGGTGTGATGATAATCAACTTTTTAATTATAATATTTGATTTTTTTGATATGCATCACATTTTCAGGCTTTTAATTTATTCTTGTGCCTATATGACAGTTCTTCATATCTGATGTTAAAAAGTTAGTTGTTTTCAATGGTCTTTGCTATTTTTTAATGTTTTCACTGTTACAGTCTTGATTTCTTTTTCTGTTGAGCAGTTGATAGACATTCATTTTTTTGTGCTTTCTCAGGAAGGTAACATGAATGATTTATCTTCTATTACTTTCAGCTTAGCAAAATGTCTTCCTACAACCTTTTTGAATAAACAACCTGGATGTAAATTTTTCTCATTATGACCTTTCTCAGTCACCACACTGTACAAAGTGTCTTCTGACAACTGATTTTGCAAAGAAGGGTGAGGCCAGCATTCTTTTTGCTACTTTAGAGATAAGCTTTTATTCTTCTTTTGATTTTTGTTTAAAGATTTAAAGATTTTAAATTTAAAGATTTTAAATTTACCATTGAAATTTGAAATAAAAACTTCCCTAATATTTCCAGTCACTTAGTTTATTTTATTTGGTTCTCATTAAGATCTTTTCCTTATAAATATTTATATTAGCTCTTTAATGATGTTATCCATTTTGATTTCTATCTCAGTAACATCTCTCTTCAGTTTGATCTAAATAGATCTAACTGAAGTCTTTCACCTTCTCTTCTACCTTTTTTCTCCTTTAATCACTAGGAAATATTCTCAAAATTGTTATTCATTATTTACAATATTTAACATTTATAGTTTCATTTTCGTCTTATTGCCTCCTGTATGGATTTTCATTTTACCATTGTATTTGGAGTTTCTTTAAGTATTGTCTTAGTTCAGCCAGCATCTCTGTTTTCTTTGTATTCATCTCGGAACACTCTACAGTTTGGCCCTTGACCTTGTTTCACAGAGTCTATGTTTTCTTTTATTGAGGATAGCAAATAGGTGTGTTCTAAATCTTTCTTCTATCTTATATAGGAATTAATTTTCAAGTATATTCTCTTTACCCAAGTCAATAGGGATGATTTCCTTTACTAGGTGTTATTGTTGTCTTTTTTACTTTACTCATAGTGGGAGATGTGTTTATGTGTTTCTATGTGTTCAGTTTTGGATAGGACTTGTTAGGTTTATTCTAGTACCAACAGTCAAGGTTGTGGCTTGTTCTTTTCTTCTGCCTCACTTTAATTTGTTAGAAGTCTACCCCTTAAGTTTGAAGTGATTTAATTTAATTTGGAATGTATAAGAAGTATTCCACTGTGTGGAACTTCTGAATTGAGTTTCAGTACTTTTACTGACAACTGAATATTTTGAATAAGCTAGAGAATCAGATGGAATTTTTAGTTTTCTTTGAAGAATGCTACATGGAAGACTGTGTTCATTAATAGATGCTTCTCATAGTGCTCTATTCATCTTTATTCATTTGTAAAGGTTTTCTCCAGAGGGATAATCTATTACCAAAATTTGCCTCTATTTTCTCTGTTGTTTTATTAAGGAGATATTATATGGATGGATACATTCTAGAGAGGGAAACTGAAGGAATTGGAAGCAGAGATTAAGATACTAGACCTCTATGGCTCAGAGTTTACTATTAGATGGATCATGAAAAGTGGTGACAGAGTGGGTAGTGTCTTATGACGTGGCTTAAACCAACAGGTTTGCTTGTGTTCTGCATTTTGAAAAATTATTTTGTGGAGGTATAATTGACATATAGCTTACTAGTTTTAGGTGTACAGCATATAGATTTGATAATTATATATACTATGAAATGATGACCAGATAAGTCTGGTTAACATTTGTCTTCACACATGGTTATACAGTTTTTTTCCTGTGATGAGGACTTTTAATATTTACTCTCTTAGCAACTGTTATGTACAGTACTATTAACTAGTCACCATGCTGTATATAATATCTCCATACCTCATTTATTTGTAACTGGAAGTGTGTACTTTTTTACCCCTTCATCCATTTTGCCCATCTCAGATCCCTTCCTCTGGCAACCACCAGTTTGTTCTATGTATCTATGAGCTCATTCTTTAAAAAATCAAGATACAAGTGAGATGATATGGTATATCTTCTTTGTTAGATTTATGTCACTTAGCATAATATCCTCAAGACCCATTCATGTTGTTGCAAATGGCAGGACTTCAATCTCTCTTATGGTTGAACAATATTCTATTATATTGTTCATGTCTTCTTTGTCTATTCTTTTATCAGCAGACACTTAGGTTGTTTCTATAACTTGGCTATTGTAAATAATGCTTGCATGAATATGGGGCTGCTTGTATCTTTTTTGAGTTAATGTTTTCATTTTATTTGCATAAATATCTTAAAACAGAATTGTTGGATCACATGGTAATTCTATTATTAAATTTTGAAGAAATACTTTTTACCCTTATTCCAGTTCTTCAAATATACATAAATGTGTGGAAGCATTCAGTTTGGATGTAGAATATAACAAATGATAAGAAGCCCTAAGGTTCTGAGCCAGGACCTCAAGGCCATCAGATTATAAAGGGGGTGTAAGGAGGGTGTATGGGCTCCAGACTGCTTAACTCTACCTTAAACAAAAGAGGTAATCACTTACCTGTTTTTCCTGCCTTTCAAATATTTGAAAGTCACTAAACTATTATAAAGTTAGAACTAATCTACTCCAACTCCTTTAACAAGCAGATGGTATGAAATGTAAGTTGAACATCAAGTGACGAGAGATGTCAGCCAGGTGAAGATGAGAACAGGAAGCATAAAAGGCAGGAGAGCTGGTGCAAAGGTGTCAAGTAGAAGATGTAAAAGAAAGCCTGTACAGCTGGAGCATAGTAGCCTAGCAGGAAAATGGCATGCCACCAATGTGGAGAATGCCATAGCATTCAGAAAAGAAAATATTTTTCAAGTTTGGGTAAGGATTTTAGATTTAGTTAAAGTTTTACAGGAAGGCTCTGGGACAGGAGGATTTTAAGAGATAAGTAATACAATTTGATGAGTTAGCAGCAAAGATTTCATGTATTTGTTTCATTCCTTCCTTCATTCATATGTTCTTTCATTTATTAAGTAAACACATATATATGTCAAATAACCACTAAGTTTTAGCCACTGTGATTGGGGCTATATCTTAGGATTCCCAATTCCTAGTATGGTGGTATTTTCATTATGCCATGAAACTTCTCTACTGGACATAAGCTCTGTGTAAACAAGATCTGCACTTCTATATATGTGAATCTTCTGTTCCTTATGACTCTTTGATGGCCCCTGAATAAATTCATGTGTTAAATGAATGGTAGGTAATATCCCCCCACAAAAAAAAAAACATGTTTAGAAGTCTCTGGAACAGAGAAAGAATGTTTATAATGAATAGTTAAAAGATAGTCATTAGCAGCAGTGACCAAGCTTCCCCTCTGGTCAGAGAACCATAATGTCCTTGCAGGGCTGAACAATGAGTTGGACTCATTTACTCTTTTAATCAGGCTAAAGCTGCTGCTATTTCTAGGTATAGATTTGCTGGGACTCTCCCACATCAGATTTGGCCTTGCTGATGTGGGATAGTCAAGATTTGTTTCTAGCTGTCCATTAATGATTATTGAAGTCACATAGCAAAAGTGTGCATGAATTCAAATAGAGTACCAAGCCCTCTACCCATACTGTGGATTCTTCTCTTTACATATGTTTCCAAGATTTTCAACAGTGAAACATCTATTTTACTTTGAGGTAGCTATGATAAGCATCTGCTCAGAGGAATGATCTAGATAAAACTAGGGCACATTTGTTTGCCATGTTTGTATGCATAGTCTAGTATCCTTGACTTACCCCAGAACTGCTTCACTGATCAGTTATTTTCAAAGCATATTCAAGAGCTATAAATGACATTTTTTTTTAGTTTGAAGCTTAAATACAGGGTAACATTCATGCTGCATTCTTTTTTTATTTGGTGTACATAAATAATCCTTAGAATAGATCGGGTCCAAGATGGAGGAGAATGATGCAAAAAATGATTGTTGGGTTATTGCATTAAGGAATCTGATCATCATTGGCATGCTGAATGATAAAATTGTCCTATATGAAAGCCATTCACTATATTTCTTCTGTTGGTAAGGTAGCAGGTCTGTATTATGCGTCTTCCTGTTGTTTGATTCAGATTCCCAGACAGGTTTTGTTACTGTAAGGCTGCACTATTCTTTGTCCTAACCTGGCCTTTCTATAAGAAGCAAACAAATAGAAAACCAAGAAGCACTGAATGATCATTTTAAAAACCCATGTGTTTCTTTAAGCATAAAGAAAACAAATGGTCCAATGAGACTATAGGGTGATTTTGGTGTGCATTTACTCAGCTAGAATTGAGCTGTTTTCACCTCCTATGGCTTTGGTTCCTCTTTCATTTGTATTTTCCATTTCCTTTCCCTGGGCCAGATGTGTGGATTTCCTTGTTGTTGATAGTCCTAGGAGTTTCCACCATAAACTCCTAGGACTATTGGTAATCTCCTGGTTTATAGTGATCTCAAAGGCTGAGAAGAGCAAATTTTGATGTTTCACAGCCACCAGAAGGGGGTTAGAGAAGACAATTTGGGTGGTATTTTCACATGTTTCTCCTTGATGGAGAAACCAGGGCTGGGATCTGGTACTACCAGGGCCAAGTTGTATTTCTGCCCACTTTCTTCTTTGTGGCTTGGAAAAGTGGCTACGATGAATGCAGAGTTTTCCTTTGGAACGTGACTTCCTTATCCTAGGATGTCAAGGTTAGAAAGCCATTAAAGGTCATGTTGCCCAGCCTCTGATCACAATCAATATTAGATGAAGTCTTCAGGAAAGAATAAGAGAAATTTTGTTATAGAAGAAATTGTTCCCTAAAATCTGAAACTTTTTACTGTCCTTTGAAACATCTATGGCCATCCAGAGTTGATGAACTCTGGAGTGAGGGATCGTGTTAAAGGGTAATAGTCTAGCTTCTAACCCAATGCAAAATCCCTGGTTAAAGTGGAAAACATAACATATATTGGTGATATTGGATTTTATGAAATTCTCATCTTAAAATGTTGTTAACCCTAGGATCATAATAAGTGAGTCCTGCACTCCATTAGTCACCCCTTCTTGCAAGGTCCTAAGACAGAAGTCTGCACAGAGGCTGAAATAATATAAGACTTTAATACTAAGTGGGATTCAAGAATACACTCTAATAAAAACACTGACAGAGTTGGTTGAATTCTACAGAGGACTATTTAATTTTAGTCAGCTTAGGTTTACTTAAGTGTCAGTGCTAGAACAAAGAAGGCCAAAGTGTCTCCTCTCTCTTTGTTCACTCCAAACTCAAAATCAAGGTGCAGACCTTCCCACTTTGCTGTGAAAAAAGGACTTACACACCAGATAGAAGCAGATGAAAGTGTAAGAATGGGTGTGCAGTCCATTGTCTAGCGTTAGTGCGTGGCGGGATAAAATTGTTACTATTTTGATCCTAGCCTCTAATGTTTTGAGGGACATGAAGGTTAAGTTGAACATATAAAGATGGGTTTCTTCTTTATTTTAATTGTGATCTTAGCTATAACTCTGACTTGAATGATTTCTGCCTTTCTTCAGATGTTTGGAGTGGTCAAATCCCATTTCATTGTCTCCAATCATTGTCACAGCCCTGTCCTTATCATTCCTTCAGACTTCCCTACACCACAGACTAAGTTAGTACTTAGTGCCAATCTCCCACTGGGAGGAAATATTCGGGTGTCAGTTTTGACTTTTCAAAGTTTAATGCTTTTCCATTTACTTTTTTCTGTATCACTCTCAGTTCAAGTCAGGTATAGTTGATCCTCATTATTAAAGTTGATTCCATATTTGCAAATTTGCCTCTCTCTAAAATTTGTTTGTACCCCTCAAATCAATACTCATGGCACACTTTCATGGACATGCACAGAATAGCAAAAACTTTGACTTGCTCAACATGCATGTTTCCAGCTGAGGTCATATAAGATCACATTCTGCCTCCCTGTTCTGGCTCTCATACTGTAAATAAATGCTCTTTTTCATGGTCTGCTGACTGCCATGCTTTTCACATTTTTTGTGCTTTTTGGTGGTGATTTTGATGTTGAAAATCACCTCCAAGTGAAGTGCTATCTGGTTTCCCTAAGTGCATAAAGGCTGTGATGTGCCTTATGAAGGAAATAAACATTAGATATACACTATTCAGGCATGGATTATAGTGTGGTTGGCTGTGAGTTTAATGCTAATGAATTAACAATGTATGTTAAATGAGCTGTCTTTAAAAGTAACACTCAGAAAACAAAGTTATGTATTGATCAGTTGACAAAAATCATGTGACCAGAGACATTGAGGAACCTAATCCTGCATTTCCCCTAGGAGCAATGCTTTAATATGTACTAATTTAGTATTTGCAGCAACTTAATAAAACATAGACTGTAAGTATCAACTGTTATTATCTAATTAATGTTTGCTATAATGATAAATAAAAATACTAAGGACCCAATATGCCAGGGAAGGATATGGGTATGTTAAGTACTGTAGTAGCAACATCTTACAGTGAGAGAAATGGGGAAATGCTCCCTTAGCCTGGAACTTCTCTAACAAGCCAATAGAAATGCCTCNGACATTGAGGAACCTAATCCTGCATTTCCCCTAGGAGCAATGCTTTAATATGTACTAATTTAGTATTTGCAGCAACTCAATAGAACATAGACTGTATCAACTGTTATTATCTAATTAATGTTAGCTATAATGATAAATAAAATACTAAGGACCCAATATGCCAGGGAAGGATATGGGTATGTTAAGTACTGTAGTAGCAACATCTTACAGTGAGAGAAATGGGGAAATGCTCCCTTAGCCTGGAACTTCTCTAGCAAGCCAATAGAAATGCCTCATTTTCTAGACCATTTCACTTGGATCATAACCTGTTTTTTTTCACATCCCTAGCACTTTCCAAAAAATTGCTGCATAATTTTAAAAAATTGGCTTCACTGTTAATGTATACATTTGCCATCTGAGGACCCATAGAGGTGAGCTGCTCCATTCTTTCGGACAAGGATGGGTTGTCAAATTTTCTGTTAAATCTTGACATTGCAATACATCTCTGAACATGCATTAGCCTGCATTAGATATTTAATACTGTTTTCATTTCTAATGCTAATCAATCATGGAAAAATGTGCTGCTTTAACTACTTAAAACACTTAGATGAATAAAAACATCTTATTGATGGCTATACAGAGACACATTCATTGATACTTTGGTCAAATTCTGTTTGTAGGTTGGTTTGGCCACGATACCACTGTGGATGTGGAATCGAATTCACGTGTCATTCTATTTCCTGACAGTGGTACCTAAGGTTAGATGGGATAGACCTTGAGCTCTGTCTCTTGAGCAGGAATGATGCATGGTCTAATCAGCTGTGTCCTTATCTTTGAAGACCCCTCAGACGACTGTACTGTTGAAATACTTATGTCACACACCCAGCTGTTTGGGGCTACAGAAATCTTGATTATGTAATATATTTGGTTACAATTTTTGCTTTTGTAAAAAGGTGGTTTGTAGTAGACTCCTTATGAAGCTTTCAAAATGTGTTAATAAAATTTGGCACTTAATGCACATTTACAAATAAAACCATTTTCCTCAGTTTGCTAATTCAATAGGAGACATTGCAGTCTCTTCTAATTGTGCATTCCAAGTGTCAAGAGGAAATAGCAATAAGAAATCAGGCTCCTACTAAAGAGTCTAGCCAGATGCACATTTCTTATTCATTTTGATAAATAGATTCAGATTTGGTATGATTCAACAAACTAAAAAATATACTCTCCTTGGAGTTCTCTGCCTGCTAATTGCATGATGCTCAACAGATCCTCTTTACACTACACCAAATAAGGGCTAGCTGGAAATCAAAACCTCCTTGCTGAGCACTGTGGGTTTTCCAAAAGAACTATAATGTTCCTTGAGATGCTGATTAATGGAAATGGGGAACTTTGTGGGTTGGGGATAAAGCCCCACAGTTGGTAGCCTATTGCCAGTGTTTATTGTTTTTGACTCCAGGTTTTGAAACCTTTCCCCTGTCCATGGACGGATCATAGGAGTGGGGTTCCATACCAAATGGAGAAATCCAAAAGGGACACACAGAATGTTAATAAGCCCAGGTTCTACCCTCCATTCTGTGTTGCTCTGCCTCAAAACACAAAACCTAATTAGTGCATCCAGAGAAGCGTTAAATAGATTTCATAAAGTTTAATAAATGCTTTACGTGCCTTGATGCCACTGCAAAATGTATGGTTGAGTGAGAGTGGGAATCAGGAGAGGAAATGGTTGGTGTCAACACTTCTGCCACTGTTAATGCACTTTATGGTGAGTGCCAGAGGTGTGTGTTTTTAATGGAGGTGCTTCTTGTGTTCACCTAAGATTTGCTACCTCTGGCTATTCTAGCATTTTCCTGAACTTCCCCTGACAGATCAAGTTTCCCAAAGCTTAACTCATAATTGTGTTCCCATTCTGAATAGTTAGAAATTGCCAGTGACTGATAGACACTAAGTACTCACTGTGTAATGAGCACAGAATGGGATCCAGGAATCAGAAGGTATGCTTTTTGTCTCTAGAGAGTTTATGCCCTTTTCAGGGGAGATAGAAGATGCAATACCTGATTCGCAGAGTAAGGCCATGGTCTGAAATTCAAAGTCCTCCATAATTTGCCTCATATTTTGTTACTAGTCTGTGAGACAAATCTTCTCTCTTGGAGGCTGGTCTTTGTTGTCATTTATGCCAGAAGTTGCCAAACTTTGCTGTGCAGGACAATCAGCAGGACAGCATTTAAAACATAACAAAACAACCAGTATTCAAGCTGCACCCTCTGTCAGTACTTGGAGAACTTCAGCCTGCATCCCTCATCAGAATCGCCTGAAGGACATGGTAAATGACAGATCACTGGGCTTCACACCCAGAGTTTCTGAGTCATTAGTTCTGGACTTGACAATTTGCATTTATAAATGTTATTGCTAATGCTGCTAGTACAAAATCACACTTAAGGATACTTGTCATTTATCCATGAAATCAGAATCTTTATGGCCTTGGTATTTTTTGTAAATTCTTCTGATGATTGCATTGCGTCACCAAGGTTAAGATACACCTTCCTCACTAATTATTGCACATTCCAGAGGAAGATTATCATCCACAACAAATTTATTGAAATGTTTCCTAGGATTTTATTCTTGTCCTCCAACTCAACTGTAAAAGTCTGATGGCAGAAACTGTATCTTCTACTTTTCTTGAATCTCCCACAGTGCCCGACACAAACTTGGTAGGATAGATGGGAAGAGTTGGAGGTATTACCAACACTCTTGATCTCTTCATACGCAAAAAATCCAAAGGAACATCCTTTCCCTCTACTTGTGGACTCATAAATGCATTGCAGAACTTCCTTCTCTCCTTTTCCCTTGGGGATGGCACATTTTTTACATTTCCTTTTAAAGAAAGCAAATGAAGAGAGTACTATGTTCATTGTCATAAAACCAGTATTCACATTCTGGCTCTAATATTTTTACTTATGTGATCTTGGGGACATTTCAATGGAAATTTTTCAAGCTTTTATTTATTTATTTATAAAATAGGAATAAGGATAGACTTTGCAGATATCTGAGAATTAAATGGGTTTGTGCTCAAAATAGTTCTAAGTGTAACACAAGACAAAAGTCACAGTAGGCCTTTTATTTAGAACCACATTGTAGAAAACACCTTTTCCTGGAAAAATTCTTGAGGTGCAAAGCAGCAAGAAGAGATTAGTAAAAATTTTAGCTTCATCTCATCAACATAATGTGTGGGATGGAAGTGTTTGTTTCTTTCTACTAAGAACTAAGAGACTGAGGGATGTAAAATCCGGCACCTTTCTAATTAAGATGGAGACAAGCCCTTGAATTTCATTAGTGGTGAACTCTAGTGAAACACTAGTTCTAGATTCACATAGCTTCTTTCTTAGTCTGGAAGCAGGCTGCAAGCACCCAGGTTACATACCAACCTGCTAGTAATTTGCTTCTAGAATGATTCATAGGAAATAAAGAGTCTTAGTATCATACTTACTGTTTTTTTCATCAAATGTTCTTCCTTATAAGTAACAAGACTTAATTTTAGAACCATAAATGTGTTTTAAGAAAGCAGCAAGTTTGTATAGCTGTGAAATAAAGTCATGATGAATAGGTGAGGGAGATGGTAAACCAAGATGGTCAAGAATACTCATCAAACTCTTAAGGGAGGACCCTGCCTTCTGATGTCTATCAAGAACATTTGTGCTAAAATGTGTGATCCATTCAGAATCATCTGGGCTCTTCTTAAGAATGTAGACTCTCAGGAAATACCCTAGGCCTCCTGAACCAGAATCTGCATTTTTCTAACAGCCCAGGTGATTCCTGATGGATATTAAAATTTAAGGAGTAAGATAAGAGTCTCTTAGAACTCGACTGGAAATTAGGAGACCTGACTTCAGAGTACTTTAGTTCCATCTGTACCTCAGTCTCTCCACATGGAAAAAGTGAGTAGAATAAGTCCTGTTCTTTCAGTTGATGAGAATAGGAAATAAAAGGATTCTGGTAGAAAAGGTCTAGAGATCCAATGAGTAAAAATCCATCCTCTTCTTCTTTAGCCACATCTTCTTTGGCAACTTTCTTGGATGCCCATCTCACTTCAGGCTGCTTTGAGGTTTGGCAGATAATATGTACCAGCTGTGTCAACTACAATTATGGGAAGCTGAGATCCTCTATAGGTGTTTAGTTCTCCTGGCATTCTGCATCATCTCTGCCTAAGCTGCGTGGAGTAGAGTCTCCCACCTGGACTTGCCTTTCAGGCAGGCTGGGTTTTAGGAATACAAGTGAGGAGAAGCCCACCAAGATGCTCTCTCCAGTTACTCAGTATGCCTGCCTTGGCAACTGGGAAAGCACAGAGAGAAAGGGAGGGTTGTTGAACTCAAGTACTATTCCTGATAATGCATAATTAAAGAAAACATCTGTGGGGCTACTGAATCACTTCCTGCTGCTCCCCTGTGCTAATAAATCCTGCACTCAGTAATCCAACAAATGCCTCATTCCTTCCCTCCAACTGAGGCAGCACACAGAGTTGCAATGCATAAAGCTGGCAAGTTATTAGTTCAAGACCCCTTAAAGGATCTCTTAAGATTGACTTGTTACTAGTCCACTAGGCCAATCAGTCAGCCTGGTTGTAATTTCCTGAGTGTAGTGTAAGGAAGGTTCATGGATGAGGAATGACCATCTCTCTCTAAATGTCCTTCTTCAGTCAGCACATCTCTGTATCCAAAGTAGGCTCATTGAAGAACTCTGAAATTTCAGGAGTAAGAAAACCTTAAACCACAGCTGAAATACTGTAATGTGGGCCAGATGCCACAGCAGGGTCAAACAGCCAACAAAGGTGAAAGGAGATACAAGCGGGACCTATGGATTTTTGTTGGAAAAGCAGGAAAGGGAAATGATAGTAAATTAAAAGACAAGGCTCTCATTCTGAAAGGTCCTCTTCCTGCTGCTGAAGTTTATTGGGTGCTTTGGTTACTACCAAAAGGATCTTGTGAGGCCCCAGCTGCTCAGCACAGATGAGATGGACTCCCCTTCACCAGCAGATGGATTTGGTAACAGGATTCAGTGTGATGACAGGCCAGCTTTGTAATTTACTTCTTTCAGGGCAAAGCAACACTGCTTTCACTGCAAGCTTGAGAGCATTTGAGCAGATGAATGAAGGAGCCTGAAACCCAGCAAAGAGAATTGCTGGATTTCAGAAGGTAGGGGAGGGCTTCAAAGGAGCAGAACTCTATTCTGAGAAGAAAGGACATATTTACCCCATATGCTCTCTGCTACATTACTGCTTTATTCTCTTCTTGGCTGTAGCCACCAACTAAAGTTGTCTTGCCTAATTATTAGTTATCTATCTTTCCAACTAGAATGTGATATTTGTAAGAGCTGGACACTTGTTTATAGCTATACTTTTATTTTTTTAAAGATTTTATTTATTTATTTATTTATCTTTAGAGGGGAGGGAGAGAGGGAGAGAAACATCAATGTATGGTTGCCTTTTGTGTGTCCCCTGCTGGGAGTTGGCCTGCAGGGAACCGGCCTGCAACCCAGGCATGTGCCCTGACTGGGAATCGAACTGCGATCCTCTGGTTTGCAGGCCCGTGCTCAATCCACTGAGCTACACCAGCCAGGGCTATAGCTATACTTTTAGAACTAGTCCAATGTCTGGCACATAGTAGGTATACAATCAATGTTCTGAAAGAAGAAGTTAATTTTCATTATTTGGGACTGTTATTTAGAGCAATTCTGGTTTGGCAGCTTTCAGAACTGGCATAGATCATTGTTATATTTTGGCAAATTGTAGGTAAGGGGTGCTTTCCTTCATGGGGAAAATTGCACATAAAATAATTTAAGACCCTTTTTTTATCCGCAAAGAAACAGTGCAGATGCCTTTTTTCCTCCTTCATTCCATCAGGACACTTGAAAAGCTACCTTGGGTGCCCTGGCACAAAGTTTTTAACAACCATTTATTAAGCACAATGTGCCTACTTTCTACTAAGAGTAGGGGACACAAGACAAATATCAGAATTTCCTGCTCTCAAGTTTTTCATAGTGTTTGCAAATAGACAATGAGTCGTTTGTGTGTAAGGGCTATGACGGAGATGTGCATAAGTTATACCTGAGGGAAATACCTAGGACTTGAGAGGAGACTGGAGGAAAGTTAGTAATAGATTCCTGGAAGAAAGTATGTCTGTTCTGAGTCTTGGAGGGGAACAGGAATTGACTCTGGCTAATGATGACAGGGAAGGGTATTCCAGGAAAAGAGATGAGCATAATGATGCTACAGGTGCAAGAACATGGTATGTTGGGAACTGCAGATGAGTGGACAAGTGGTAAGTCATGATAATGGATTGGTATCCTGTCTGTGAGCCTACAATAAACAAAGGACTTAAGAAAAGCACTCCAAGGTGAAAAGGGGTTCCCAGATGAGAGATGGCTTGGGGAGTTCAGTGAACTCCAGTGATACATACACCCCATGGACAATTTAACCAAGAATCATTGATTTGTGTATATATACTTGGATCATCTCTCCAAATGCAACTTCTCACTCTTGAAGCTCATCTGCTGGGCATCCTGTTGTTCATTTCTTTGAGAAAAATAAGGAAAGAAAAAGAAGAATGAAATAAACTCAAGTATTGTCATAATTTCTGTATGAGCAGCCCTGTCTAAAACAGTTATTGAGCTAGAAATCAAAAATAAAATAAAGCTTCCAAATGATCCATGGGTTTCCATTATACAATTTTCCCCTCATACCTTCATTTCCATAGTGGGTCATGAGGTATGTATCTTTGTGTATCCATATACATCCGAATGCTTATATGATCATCTCTTGAAGGACATGCGGTACAAAAAGACAATAGAATACACAATATACTCTTTGATCCAAGGCACAGAGTAGCTCTTTTCTCCCCCATGTTTCAATATACCTTTTCTGACACAGAAGAAATGGACAGCAATGAAGAAATCTTATCTACAGAACTGATTTTCAATGTCAAAGATGAGATGATGAATAGGACTGAGATACATATGTACCTTAGCAGACAAGAACTATTGGTGGCCTGTCTGTGCTATAATATTCCCACCATCACACTTATAGATAAGTTTTTATTGTGCAAGTTCTTATTATCAGGTATTACCATGTCACTGAAAAGATACATAGGAAAATAAATCAAGCCTATGACATCTCAGTAACCTTAAACTAAGGGTCCCAACAAAAACAACATTTATGGATGAAAATATTTTCCTGATTGCCTCTGACTTACTTTTTTTAATTTTTGGATGCAGTTGCCAATTTGCCTCTAGTAATTTCTGCCTTCTGGGTAGTGGTCAATGTCCATCTTCATTGTTCTTCTGTGATCCTAAGTGCTCAACTAATCAAATCTTTGGAATCAGCAGGAACATTTTCAGCTGTGGGCCTACACGATCCCTCCCCCGCCCCCCCCCCACCCCCACAAATAGAATATTCATTAAGGGCTGCCATAAAAGCTTTCTGGTTCCCTTCTGACAATCTGAAATTTTAACTCTTGAATGTGTCATTTTCTTTCTGTAAGTATTCTCATGCACCCAGGGCAACCTCCTGTTCCACAGTCTTTGTAGACATCATTACAACCTTAATGACTAACTGCCGCACCCATTTGTTCACCCAAAACACTCAATGCAGTTGGCACAGTGAACTACAATGATAACGATGCAACTGTTTATAGTGGAGGCAAGAAAAGGATATGTCTAAAACAACTCTGGAGTCCCATCTTCAAGGATCTAATTCCTAAGACCACTTTTGAGTACTAGCATACCAGTTGTTTTGACAGAGGTAAATTTAACATAGGAATTGGTTAAATAGTGTAATAGTCTTCCAGGGCTGCTTTAACAAATGCCAGAAACTAGATAACTTAAACAATAGAAACTTGTTTTCTCACAGTTTCACAGGCTAGAAGTCCAAGATCAAAGGTGTTAACAGCATCGGTTTCCTCTGAGACCCCTCTCTTTTGTTTGTTGATGGCTACCCTCTCTCTCCATGGTATCACATGATCACCCTTTGGTCTGTCTGCTTGTGTCCTTATCCCCCAGTTTTTTAATAAGGAGACCAATCATTGAAACGAAGGCCTACCCATATGAACTCATTTTTACCTTAATCACCCCTTTAAATTCCCTATCTCCAAAGAGCCATCCCATGTTATCTATTGGTGATTTGTTTCAGGACCATAAGCTACCCACCACATGGATAAGAAAATCTGCAGATGCTCAGGTTTCTTATATAAAATGACATACAACAATGAAAACAGTTGGCCTTCCACATCTACGGTTCCCAAGCATGGATTGAAAATACTGTTTTTAATTTAAAGTCAGGGTACAGAGTTATTGAAAAAAACCTCTGTGTAAGTGGACCTATGTAGTCCCAACCAATGTTATTCAAGAGTCAATTGAATAGTCATATTCTAGGTACTGGGGGCTAGGATTTCAACCTATGAATTTGTAAGGGACATAATTCAGCTCATAGCAAACAAGTATCAGAGGACTAAAAAGGCAAGGAGGGAATATTGAAATGACAGAGGTAGTAACTGTAAGAAGGATGTACCCTACCCTTAGGACTAGAGGAATAAAAGGAAGAGATTAGAGTTAAGAGAACCTAGAAGCTTGGATAAGGGGCCTGGAAAACTGGGACCAGGTCTCTAAGGAGCCAGTGCTAGTGGCTGGTGCTGGCATCGATGATGCAGGTATAATGAGTCTGGTATATGACAGCATGGGAAAAACTGGAAGGAATATGTGTTTTCCCTTCCTCAGCCTTCCAGTCACTCTTTATTGCCCTCTCTAGTCGAAACCTACCAGTCGTCCAGTGGTGAAGGAGAATGCAACCTCCAATTCACAGCCCCAGCATTATAGGGCATGCTATTAAAAAATAGATTTGAGCCGAGAGACAATAATTTAATGATCAGTATATTTTTTTCAGCTTCTTTTAAGTCAGAGCCTGCTCTATAGCCTTGTTTTTATTACTTAGCAACATATGAAAAAATTCTTAATGCCCATACTCTTCTAGAGCATGGATTCTAATGGCTACATAGGGGTATATCATAATTTGCTAGCCAATGTCCTATTCTTAGTCATTAGGTGTTTTAATATTTTGTTGCTCTTTTAAACAGTAATGCAGTCTGCTGAATTTAAGCACATATCCTTAAATAATCCCTTCGGATAGATTTTTTAGAAGTGGAATCAGTAAACCTTAAAAAAATATCCTTAAGGTAAAAACCCACTCTTCGAAGCTACACAAAATATGAACTACGTATGTTTTCTTTTATTTGGAATATAAAAGTGTAAGCTTATACTATCCTAAAACATTGGGTATAGGAGAGAGTTTAAATATTATCCAGTGAATGCAAGCAGTAAGAATGGGAATATAGTTATGTCAGAGTGTAAGGCAACCCTCCCTGTGAGAAAGCATTTGTAGGTGAGGGGGATACTGATAATAGCATCTGCCTCAGTTGGTGCTGGCACCATGTAGCTACTGGTTGAATGCAATTGTATTCTGGCAGAATTAATTTTGTAAAGCATCTCCTTAACTAATCCAAATTTACTTGGTGCTTATGGTTGGACAAAGGAGCAGGCAGGGTTTGTATTAGTATTTATGGAATGTAGCCTTGTAGGAACTATGCTGGCAGAAGGACATTGTTATAAACCTACAGTGATGGTGTGCTTTTAGTTCTACCTTTAGTTTCTGAATTTCAGCCTTCATAATTAAAAATTCACATAATAAAATATTGGCGTGAAACAATTTTATCTTTCTCTTGGGGTGCCCTGATTTTCTGATGTGTGACTCTGTCAGTCTTCTGTGGAGGATAAACTTCTGGGTGGTTCTGAATTGGAAGTTTGGAGCCCACCTTCCTGACGGAGATCTGGCATGCAAGCTTGGGTGTGACCTTCAGAAACTCTCAATCCAAGCCTTGCTGGTTCCCTGACAACAATTCCGAGAAAGCCACTGCCCCTTGT
The DNA here is from genome assembly GCF_014824575.4 of Sturnira hondurensis. Taxonomy (NCBI): domain Eukaryota; kingdom Metazoa; phylum Chordata; class Mammalia; order Chiroptera; family Phyllostomidae; genus Sturnira; species Sturnira hondurensis. The sequence goes on from NW_028081392.1 coordinate 5,902,166, forward strand.
GCCTGGTGCTGGGGTATGCTCAGTTTTATAAGACTAAATAAATTTATAAATTCAGCTGATTCAGAGCATTTACATAATCTTTCCAATGTCAACAGTCATTTAAATTATCCTAACTTTATACTGAATCTCCAAAATCCAATTACTAGCTAATAATAATTGTCAGTTTTACTTTAAACCTTTAATGATAGGTCACAAGGGATGTGTAGCAGCAGGATTAAATCGCAGCAGGGCTGTCGCTGTGCCCAGCCTTAAATTACTTGCCTCTTATCTCTGGCTCACAGAGCCACTATATGTTTTGTCACCATTTTTGCTAAATAGAATAAATGTCACCAAAATTAATTTCATCTCCCTTAAATTAGCTTCTTAGTGTGATTTTTCACTTCAGTCAAAATTTATTTCTTCAAGAATTTAATTTCCTCCTTCATTTCTTTTATTCGAAACAGTGAGACTGTTCCGGAGCAAACGTCTTTTAATCACTGGCTGGCAAGTTTTGAGGCCCACTTTTCATTAATAATTGCTGACCCTTTAGAAGGAGTGTTGGAGGCTGTTTTCTGTTGTACTTAAACTATTGTATGCCTTGAAGCAGAGTAGACTGGAATCTTTCTGAAGAGCTGCAGAGAAAGTTCTGATCCTTGCATAGACCAGGGAATGTAAAAGTTACCATGAAGAAAACATTTTTTTCACATGACAGATAATTCATCAGGGAGTTTGTAATTAGGTAGTTCAGTCATTTTTACTACTTTTAAATCAGTTTCAGGTATATGCCTCTGACAATTGCTATCCTTTAAGTAAAGCATGTATTTGAAAAAAAACAGGAGGAATTTTAAAGTTAAACATTAATGGAAATCCCAAGGCGTCAAAATGGTGGGGGGCTGGGCTGTTAAAAAGGAGAGAGAGAGAAAGATCTCCATTTCCAGAAAAGTATCATGAGAAGCTCTGTAACTTGCCCTCCAGAGAAACAAGCATAATTGGTGAAGATTATGAAAAAAATCAAACCATTTAATGTCTGAATATTATCTTAGGAGAATACAGCAAATGAAAAAATATTTTTTGAGAATGTCCATGAGAGACTGAGCAAGAAGTAAAAGGACTGATGGACATGGACAAAAATGTGGTGATTGCTAGGGGTGAGGGTAGGGAGGGAGGTATAAGGGGACTGAGTGATAGTAGAAAAAAGTACAATACAAATTAAATTAAAAAAAACTTAAAAGGAACAACGATATTCTGTGGCACTTGAACTATGACTCATCCCTTCCCCCCTATCTTAGCTGAGTGGAAACTCTACCCCAAGCAAGTATGGCCAAAAGGTGGGGTTTCTTTTCTCTTCAGTCCCCAGTCAAGGGATATAGTATCATACCAAGAAAGTTAGGCTGTCAGCATCTCTTATTCCCTCCAACCACAAGTTGTAGAGGTTAAATTCTTTGTTAGTGCAACCACAACTTTGGGAATTCCTTTCTCTGCCCAGTCCCTATTCGTAAGGTAGGGGCCTTCCCCAGGTGAAGAAAGCTGATAATACTGGATCCATCAATTGATGGGTGTTTGAGTTGCTTCCACTTTGGGAGGCCATTAAGAATGATGCTACAAACATTCGTGCACTGTTTTCTTAAGTGGACATATGTTCCCAGTTTTCCTGGGTGTATACCTAGTGAAACATAAGTAATCCTATGTTTAAGCTTTTGAAAAACTACCAGATTGTTTTTCAAAACAGCTTCACCATTTTATATTTCCAACAGCAGTGTATGAGGATTTCAGTTCCTCCACATCCTGGCCTACACTTGTTATTGTCTATCTTTTTCACTCCTGCCCAAGTTTGATTGTAGGATGAAAGTTCTACACTGGGAGAAGCAAACTAAAAGACAGGGGCCTACTGCACCCTATCCAGTGATTGGAACAGTGACTTAGAGATTTTTCCCAAGAAGAGAGGTAGTCCACAAGAACAAAGGGCTCTAAAACTTTCCCCAAAAGTAAGGGCACTTTTATAAACACTGGAGATTTGAGCAGTAAGCAATTATGAAGAAGCTAATAATTCTATATAATTCTATATAAGCACAAAGCTAAATGCGAAGCCAGTAAATTTACCAAAGAGAACTATAAGAAAGAGACAACTAATAAGAACTCTTCTGTGTTTGCACAAACCTTAAAGACTAATCTCAAAAACTATTGCTACCCATGTACAATTCAGTGACATTAATTGTGTTCACAATATTGTGCAATCATTACCATTATCTATTTTCAGGACTTTTCCCCACCCCAAGGAGAAAATCTGTAACTATTAAGCAATAACTTCTTACTCCCTCTACCCCAGGGGGAACAACTAACTTCTCATCAGAAACAATGGGGGTCAAAAGCCAGTAGGATGACATATTGAAAGTGGTGAAAGAAAATAGTTGTCAAACAAGAATCTTATATCAATCAAAACTATCTTTCAAATATGAATATGATATAAATATATTTATTTTGTTTGTAAAACAAAAAATAAGAGTATATGTTGCTATCAGAGATGTCTTATGAAAATACTAACATTCTTCATGCTGAAAGCAAAGACCCAGCCTAGACATTAATTTAAAATCACATTTAAAGAAAGGAACAAAGCACATATAGTTACATAAAATAAAAATAATATAAATTCATATTTCTTCTCTTGACTTAACTGATTTATAAAAGCATTTCTGTATACTTGCAGTGAACAATATGGACATGAACCTTTAAAAATTCTGTTTATAATAGCATGGATGTGAGTAAGGCACTACTCCTCCAAATTCATCTTACAGATCCAATGCAATTTACTTTCTAATTTCAAAACATAAAGCTACAATAATCAAAACAATGTGGTACTGGCACATATAGACATATAGATGAATGAAATAGAATTGAGAGCCTAGAATTAAATGATCACATTTACAGTCAACTGATATTTGATGACGGTGTCAATACAACTCAATAGGAAAATAATAGTCATTTCAATGAATGGTGCTGGGTAATCAGATAGTCACATAAAACAGAATGAAGTAGGACCCCTACCAAGGTTAACTCAAAATGGACCAAAGACCTAAAAGTATAAAGCTCTTAGAAGTTAACATAGGTGTAAATCTTTATAACTTTACATTAGGCAATGGCTTCCAAAATATGCAACCAAAATTATAAGGACTAAAAAGAAAAATGAATATACTGGACTTTATCAAATTTTAAAATGTGTATTCTTCAAAGAACACCATAAAAATGTGAAAAGACAGTTCACAGAATGGGGAAGATTGTTGCAAATCATATTTCTGATAAAGACCTTGTATTCAGCAAGAGAATTTACCACGCAATAATAAAGTTTAAAGACTCAAAAACACAATTTATTATTGCATGTAAAAGTGGAAAAAGGATCCGATAAATATTTTTTTCTAAGAAGGTATACAAATGATCAATAAGCACACAGCCAAGTGTTTGTCATTAGCTATCAGAAAAAATGCAAACCAAAACCTCAGAGATACTACTTTATACCCATAAGAATGGCTATCATCGAAAAATGCAGACAATAACAAGCATAGACAAGGATGTGGAGGAACTGGAATCTTCATACACTGCTGTTTGAAATGTAAAATGGTGGAGCTGTTTTGTAAAACAATCTGGTAGTTCTTCAAAAGGTTAAACATAGGGTTACCATATGACCTAGCAATTTCACTATTAGGTATATACCCAGGAGAACTGAAAACATATGTCTACTTAAAAATTTTGTGCATGAATGCTTATAGCATCATTCTTTTTGTCTGATTATAAAATATATATAAATGTTTATTTTTTATTTTTTAAAGTATATTTTATTGATTATGCTATTACAGTTTACCCAATTTTTCCTCTTTCATCCCCCCTCCACCCTGCACCCCCAACCCTCCAGTATCCCCCCTTAGTTCATGTCCATGGGTTGTACATGTAAGTTCTTTGAGTTCTCTGTTTCCTATGCCATTTTGACCTCTCCCCATCTATTTAATTATGCTTCTTCTTCCCTGTACCTTTTCTCCCTATTCCTCCCCTACACCTCCTCACTGAAAACCCTCCATGTGATGTCCATTTCTCTGATTCTGTTCCTGATCTAGTTGTTTGCTTAGTATTTGTTCTCAGTTTGTCTTCCTTTTATTTTTTTAGGTTCATTTGTTGATATTTGTAAGTTTGTTGTCATTTTACTGTTCATTTTGATCTGCCTTTTCTTAGATAAGTCCCTTTAACATTTCATGTAATAATGGCTTGGTGATGATGAACTCCTTTAACTTGACTTTATCTGGGAAGCACTTTTTCTGCCCTTTTATTCTAAACGATTGCTTTTCTGGATAGAGTAATCTTAGATGTAGGTCCTTGCCTTTCATGAGTTTGAATAGTTCTTTCCAGTCCCTTCTTGCCTGTAAGGTTTCTTTTGAGAAATCAGCTGATAGCCTTATGGGCACTCCTTTGTAAGCAACTCTCTCCTCTTGATGCTTTTAAGATTTCTTTTTGTTTTTAATCTTGGGTAACTTAATGATGGTGTGCCTTGGTATATTCCTCTTTGGGCCTAAATTCTTTATGACTCTCTGGGCTTCCTGGACTTCCTGAAAAATCTGTTTTCTTCACCAGATTGGGGAAGTTCCTTCATAATTTGTTCAAATACGTTTTCAATTTCTTGCTGTTGTTCTTCTTCTTCTGACACCCCTGTAATTCAGATATTGGAATGTTTAAGGTTGTCCCAGAGGTTTATTAAGATTCTCTTCACTTTTTTGAATTCTTGTTTCTTCATTTTGTTCCTGTTGGATGTTTGTTTCTTCCTTATGTTCCAAATCATTGCTATGAGTCCTGATTTCTTTCCTGTCACTGTTGGTTCCCTCAATACTTTGCTTTATTTCATTTTGGGTATCTTTCATTTGTTCTTTCATTTTTCAACCAAGGTCAATCAGTTCTCTGAGCATCTTGATTACAAAAGTTTTGAATTCTCCATCAGATAGGTTGGCTATCTCTTCATCGCTTAGTTCTCTTTCTGAGATTTTGGTGTGTCCTTTCATTTGGGCCCTATTTCTTTATTCGGAGCCCCTGTTAAGTTGAAGGGGGAAGGGCCTTAGGTATTCACCTGGGTAGGGCAAACCTCCTTGCTGCACTGCAGTGCTGCCTGTGGGGAAGAAGCCAGAGAGAGAACAACACAGCTCACCTGCTCATCTCTAGGCCACTTTTCACTGAGCTCTTGTGTGAGACTGGGAGTTTCTCCCACCTCAGCAACTGCCATAGTCCACAGCCACCTCTGAGTCTCAGTTTCCTCTTAAGTCAGCCCCTCCTGCACAGCCTGCTGCCTCTTCACAGCCAGCCCCACCCCTATGGTATGCATCCTCATCGTGGCTTCTCTTCGTCCACCGCCTTACCAGTCTGGTTGTTCCATTTGACTGTTTCTTTAATTCCGAGGTTGTTGGAGTTCCATGCAGTTTGATTTTCTGGCACTTCTGGTTGTTTATTAATTTTAGATTGGTTGCTATCCTCCTTTTGGTTGTGCGAGGAAGCAAAGGGTTTCTACCTATGCCTCCATCGTGGCCAGAACTCCTATATAGCATCATTCTTAGTGGCAAAAAAAGTAAACATAACTCAAATGCCCATCAATCGATGGATTGGTAAATAAAATATAGTATTCATAAGTGGAACTTTGGCAATTAAAAGAAATAAAGTACTGTGTGCTACAACCTGGATGAACTTCAAAAATATCATTCTAAGTGAAAGAACCCAGTTAATAAAATAAATAAATAACCACAGAAGGAAGTAGTTGCCTAACACTGAGGGAGTTAAAGGGAAGTATGAGGAATGACCACTAATAAGATTTTCTTTTTGGTTGATGAAAATGTTCTCAAATTATGTTGATAATTGCATAACTCTGAATATTCAGAGTTTGAACATATACTTTAAAATAGTGATTTTTATGCTATGTTTATTATATCTCAATAAATTTAATTTTTTTAATTAAATGATATAAAGATACATGGAGTTAATCTTACCTTTGCACTTTCTGCCAGTATGACTTTAGGCAATTTGCTTATTGTGGGACTTAGTTTTATTTAATCTATAAGGAAATATCTTGGACAAAAAAACTTTAAGGGTACACTTGGCAATATAGGGCATGGGCTTAGGGCTGCTATGATCAAGAATGCTCCTCCCATGCAGGGCCAGTTTCATAGGTGTGCAACCTGTGCAGTCACACAGCACCCCACACCCAGAAGGACCAATGCTTGTTTTAATTTTCTCCTGTTATCATCTTGAAATCATTAAGTTTTGAGCAAGGAGTCCTGCATTTTTATTTTTCACTGGAATCCACAAATTATATTACCAATCCTGATTTCACAGATAGAGGAAGGGCCTGGGGATCCTCCAACATCCTGCACTACACAGGCAGTCCAATGAATAACTGCCCTGTCCAAAATGCCATTATGAGAAACACTGATTGCTAAGGAAAAGCTGAACTCTGAGATGCAGTGATTTTTAACTTGTAGTCTACTAGAAACTAATCTGAAACTTTCAAGAACAGTATATGTTGTTCAAGAAAGTTGCTTTGATTTATTTAATGTACATAAATGTGTGGAGGGTCTAAAGCATTTTGGGGTTTGGTCCCTTAATTTGTTCTCCAAGAGTGATAACATACCCTTTATGAACCATATATGCTTAGACCTGCTTTTCTTCTATTAATTGGACTGTCAAAATTTAGATAATTATAGCATCAACTTGTTTTATTTTGGGTATTATGAGAGTCTTTAAGAAACTGCCAGTTTAGTAGCCTCCTTGTGGTTCTTAGAAAATTTCTGACGAACCATGCAGTTCTAAGCTAATCATTTTACTTACATTATTACATCTAGATTTCCCATTAGTTGTTTAGGTTGCTTATGATTATCCTAATTTTATAAATGAGAAAACAATCTCAGAGAAGTTAAAAAAAAACAGAAGAAAATTGTATCTTCTTTTTTTGACTTTTCAAGTGCCATTAGATGAAGTCTGAAATTCGTGTGTAGCTCTCTTCTTTATTGACTTTTCCTCCAATATATTAGGCATTACTAGAAGAATTAGAGTTGGTAGCCATTCATATATAATACTGCTATATACTTATATTATTATAAAACCAAACGGTGGTATTATTTTCATGCTCCACCAAGATTTATTGTATATCTAGGTTGAGTATTTAATACTCTACATGAGACAAAAAATACTGAATTGCAAAGTGAAAAAAAATCAATCATTTCTAGAGTCATACAATGTTAGAACTGGAAGAAACTTCAAAGGATTCCCATGCCAACCCATGCATTTTACTGTCAAAACTGAGCTCTAGATAGGTTTAAAATATAACTAATGTCACATACTTGATAGATGTTAGTGACAAAGCCAGAAATATAATTTGTGAATTAAGGGTTACTTCTAGATTCATTAGTCTCTCCAAATATTGTGTTGGCACTCTTTAGTCAGTTTTATCTTGTCTAGAAGAAAAAAGAAAAACAACTGATTTAATGGTTTAACAAACTTCTTCTTCAATGGAAATGACTTGCATTGGGTTTAAACAGCCTATGGATATCCTACATGTGTGAGTTATGGTTTTTTGAGGCTCCTGTTACTCAACATAGAGTTGTCCCCTTAAAGAGAACTTCAACTTAAATAGCAAAACATAGTGAAAAATAATTTATCAACAAGTTTGAAGAATAGGTTATAATTCACGTGAGTTGAAGAACAAGAAGTTCTATCACCAGGGCAGTGACTTAATGGTAGGAATAATAGGAATGAAATTAAAAATGGAGCATTTAGAAAGGTTATTGGAGATGTTTTAATTTATACATCTGGAACACTTTAGAATTTAGAAAAGCTTACCTGTAGCTTATTGGTCTCAACTTCTGAGATCCAACAAGATACAAAAATGGGAAATTTAATAAATTAATATGTATCATGAAGACTTCTTGATGTCTTCCCTTTTTGTAACTCTATTGTATTAAACGATATTAAAACCAGAGAGTAACAACTTGTTGATGTTTTCTTTATTCCATTAGACACTTAAAAAAAAAAAAAAACCTGTACAGGACACATCTCTGCCCCTGTGTTCAATTCCAAGTGAAGAGCCCTGATATGTTCAGCCCTAGGATTCTTTCTTGGGCACCAGCAAAGGGCCTAGAATGACCTTTCCTTGGCCTGATTCCTCTGATGCGTGAACTTAGTACATTTATGAGAGACGAAGGCTGGCTTCTCCCCTCCCCAGTTTTATTAAAATTTAATTGACACATAACACTGTATTAGTTTAAAATGTATAACATAATGATTTGATGTACATATATATTGTTTAACAGTTATCACAATGTTTAGTAACATCCTTCACCTCCCAGTTATATTCTTCATTCTCATGATGAGAACTTTCAAGCCTTAGAATTTAAGGTCTACTCTCTTACCAGCTTTCAAATATACAATACAACATTATAACCTTTGCCACCATACTGTGCATTATAGCCCCAGAACTTTTTTATCTTATAACTAGAAGTTTATATACATATTGACCACCTTCACCCATTTCATCCAGCCCTTACCTTCCTGCCTCTGTTAATGGCGAAAATGCTCTCAGAGCCTTTACTATGTTTTGGTTTTTGTTTTAGTCTGTTTTGCATATTCATAGTTCAGGTTGACTCTGCAGCTTGTGTCATGTACACAAAATTAGTGGATTTCCTTACCCAGCTCTCTTCTCCTAAGATTTTTGTACACTATGACTCCCATGAGCTCCCCTTCCTGGTTCCCTTGGCTAGAAAATCAGGTTTCTGTCAGGGCTTTAGGTCCATGCACTGTCACACCGATTTTGGGAAGAGGCAGGAAGGGAAAAGAAGAAAGAAGTGGGCACTCCCTTCGCACTCTTTGGAAAAGAGAGGCTACTTTTTCCAGTAACTATGGCTAGAGAGATATGTAATCTCTCAGGGTTTTTAGCTGATTATGCTGCTCCCAGGGCCAAGGTCCATGAATGACACTAGCCTTGGGACAGGGCTTGAAGCATAAAGATGGGGATGGAGATGCCGCTGACACTTAGGCACCTTGACACAGTTGTAACTACTATGCGGATAGCTGAGACTTTGAAGTTAGATATCTGAATAAAGGGCAATTTACTCTTACTAACATGGAAATTTTCTTTCTAAAGCTATGATTACATGTAACACGGTCACTATCAGAATACAGTTTATGGTCCAGCTGCATCATGTCCTCCTGTGAAGGATGTTAAATGTATATACTTCTAGGCCATAACATTGCCTCTTTAATCTTGATCTCTAGATTTGTATCCTGTATTTCTATGCATACTAAAGCTTTAAGACATTACTCATAGGTGATAGTGGATCAGTAAGACATCAAAGTCAGAGGATGATTAAATGATTATAATATTGCAAGCATTATAATATTATAATGATTATACTATTATAATATTGTACTTACAAATATTGTAATATTGTAAGATATTGGGGGCTTACAGTCAGGTCAGTAGAAAATGAAAGGGGAATGAAAGAGAGATTTTAGAGATAATATTGAAAGCATTTTGGAACTGATTTTCCCTGAAGAATGAAAAGGAAATGCATTTTAAAATGTCTCAGAGGAAGAATTTTGGATTCGTGTGAGAATGATCCTACTAGTTGAGAGAACACCAAAGTCTACTCTAGGAGGCATATTGAGAATGGATTGGAGTGTGGGGATTTGAGGTACTTCTGGCATGGCTTCAGAACCTATTATGGTTGGGGTAGTATGGGTTTAAGATACATCTTCCAATAATTTACAATCTATTATCAAAATAAGAAGTTGGAAAAATAACAAGTAAAGTGATAATCTGTTGAGCTCTTTCTATGTGCCACAAGCCTATAAAATAGATAATGTAAAAACCTACCTTTTCAGATGAGGAAACTAATGCATAGAGGGTTTAAGCAATCTCCTAAGATTGCCCAGCTACTAAGAGATAGAGTTGGGATTCAAAACTGTGCTCCAGACTCTATGTTCTTATTCTGTTTATGGTTACCATATTCATAGTAACTTAACTTCCCTAGCCATCAGCTTCCTCCTTTCTAAAATAAGGAAATTGTCTAGTAGAATGTATCAGATAACAATGATACCATACATGAAAGGTCTAGAAATAGTGGGTGCTCAAATTACATGAGTAACCTTTCCTTACACCAAGTGATTTGGATTAAAAATGCTGTAGAAAAACTAACATCAAGTCTTAGTTTCTAAACTTTTACTTAGTTTTGATGATCTCCATGGGGCCTCATTAAAAATTCCTGACACTGGAAGACAAATTTCTCTTTTCTACAGATTTAAAAAACTGTTACTGAAATTCAGTATACTGCATAGATCTGCAGTATACAGTTCAATAAAATTTGGCATATGTATATACCCATGAAACTTTCATCACATTCAAGATGCTGAGTATGTCCATGATCCCCAAATTTTCCTTACACCCCTTAGAAATTTCTTACTTCTACTTTTAAGCAATTTATAATCTATTTTCTTCCAATATTGATCATTTCATATTTTCTTAATGTTATATCAATTAAATCATACAGTATGTGCTGTTTTTGGTCTGGCTTCTTCACTCAGCATAATTCATCAAATAACATGTATAAAGAACACACAGAGAAAGCGAAAGGGGGTTAGAATTGAGGGTGAGTGGTGGGAATGGCTGAAGTCAGGGAAGTGGTGGGAAAAAACAAAATGAGGTAATGGATTTTTAACTAGACTTACTATGATTATTATTTTGTAATATTTACAAATATTGAATCATTATGTTGTATACCTGAAACCAATATGCTCATTATACTTCAATAAAAATAATAAGAAAATAAGATAATAAAATAAAATAAAAACCAGAGGACCCAAATAGACAGCAAAAGCAAGGAAACTTGAAAGCAAGGAAACTAGAAAGTGGGAAAGCAAGAGAGCACGCCAGCATCATTCCCTATCCCCTTCCTTCAGGAATGTTTTCATTCCCTCTGTCTTTCATTCCCTCCTAAACTCCAAGGGCCCTTCTTTTCCCTCTACAAGTTGTTTCCTGAGCCCACTTCTACAGGTCACTTCTACCTCTCTGATTTTTCTAAATAAAGTTTCTTGTTTAGTTTAAAAAAATAAATAAATACTTATTTTTTTAGATTCAATCGTGGTACATATATTAATAGTGTATTTTAAATGGTTATTACTGACTAATATTCCATTCCAGAGATATATAATAATTTATTGATTGATTTATATTGAATAAATATTTAATCAGTTCAATTTTAACTTGATTTCAAGTAAGGTAGTGATACACACTTTTGTATGAATGCTTTTATATGACAAAGGTATGTTTAGCTTTTAAATAAACTGCTAACCTATCTTCCAAAGGCATTGGACCATTCTATTTTCCCAGTTGCTTCAAATCCTTACCAATACTTGGTGTGGTCAATCTTTTAATCATAGCCATTTTAAGAGTGTGGAATGGTTTTTCACTGTGGTTTTAATTTATATTTTTCTAATGGCAAATGATGTTGAATTCTCTTTTCATGTTCTTATTTGCCAGTCATATATGTACTTTGGTGAAAGGTCTGTTTTATATCATTTCCCTATTCTTTTTTTGGTTGGGTTGTATTTCTATTAGTGAGTTTTAAGGGTATCCCGTATACTCTGGATATTAAGTCCTTTATTAGATATATGTTTGGCAAATATTTTCTCTAAGGCTGTAGTTGACTGCTTTTCTAAAATTTCCATAACAGTGTCTTTTGAAGAATAAAAGTGTGTAATCTTAAAAAAGTCTAATTTATTGATTTTCTCTGTTATTGTTCTTGCATTTGGAGTGATATTTAAGACATTTCTGCCAAACCCAAGGTTAATAGAAATTTTACAGTTTCTTTTCCTAGAAGTTTTATAGTATTAGTTCTTACATTTATATTTATGAGCTCTTTCCAGTTAATTTTTGTATCAAGTGTGAGATAATATTTTTTTTGTTCATGACTAGCTGATTGTTCCAGCACCAGCATCATCTGTTTAAAATATTATTCTTTGCTCATTGAATTGCCTTGACATCTTTATAAAAAATAAATCACATACATGTGGGTATATTTCTGGACCTTCTGTTTTGTTTCATTGATCTATTTGTCTATCTTGATTCCAGTACTACACAGTCTTGATTTCTGTAGCTTTATATTACATTAAGTCTTAAATATAAATCAGGTAGATTAAGTTCTCCAAAGTTGTTCAAGTTTTTCTAAACTATTTTAGCTATTATTTAAAAAATTACGTATAAACTTTATAATTAACTTGCGAATTTATAAAAGAATGTCCTGTTGGTATTTTTATTGGAGTTCTCTTAAGCCTATATATACATCAATTTGAATATCATTGAAATGTTAATGATATTCATTCTTCCAATTAATTTACATAGAATATTTTCCATTTATTCAGGTATTATTTAATTATCCTCCGCAGTGCTTTGTAGTTTTTAGTTTACAGATTGGCCCCTTAGTATTTCATATTTTTATCCTATGTTTAATTTCAATTTATGATTATTTGTTGCTTTTATATGTAAATTCAAGTAATATTTCTATATCAATCTTAAATCCTGCTAGCTATTTTTAAAAAACTTCTTTTTGTTTCAATAGCTATAATTCCACATTCTGTGTGATTTTCTATATAGATAATCATGTCTTTAGCAAATAATACTCGTTGTACTTATTCCTCTCCAATATGATTGCCTTTTTTCTGTTTCTTTCCTTATTGCACTGGTTACAACATTCAGTAAAATGCTAACTAGTACTGGTAAAAGTAGACATCCTTTGTTTCTGATCTTAGGAAGGGTCTTAACTAAAAATTAATTTTTATTTAGTATATGAGGGGGACCCAAAAACAGAATTTATTTATTAAAAATTGTGTGTTTTTTCTTAAATGTTTAAACTTCAGTCAGCCTTCAAAGTACTCTCCATTTGACGCAATACACCTATCAAGATGTTTTTCCACTGCTCAAAACAGTTTTTGAACACACTGATTTTGAATGCTTCTGCAATTTTTTGTTTCACCTCTTCCATGTCCACAAAATGTTTTCCTTGGGGACTTTTTTCATCCAGGGAAACAAAAGAGTCACTCAGGGAGAAATTGGGTGAATAGGGAGGGAAAGGGCATGTCTTTTTGGTCAAAACTGCTAAATTCTCATACTGTGTGTGGGCAGGTGCACTCATAAATCACCCATCATAAAATGGGCAAACCCATTGAAAGAGTCTTCAAATTCTCACTGATACACTGATACAGATATGTTTCTAGAACACTCATCTAACATGGGAAGCCTGTACTACAAAGCCCCACCCAACAGAAGATAATTCCATTTGGGGGGGCCTTCCCTTGTTCAGACTATACATTTCTTTTTTGGATAGACTTATGTTTTGTATCTTTCAAAGAATTTCTCAATTTCATCTCTGTTAAAATTATTGAAATAAAATTGTTCATAAAATTCCTTTATTATCTTTTTAATTTTTGTAGAAACAGTATTGAAATTACTCCTTTCATTCCTGATGTTGGTAATTTGCTTCCTATCATTTTTTTCTGAGTAACCTATGATTTTTTTTTATAATTAAGTCTGACTAGAGGCATATGGTTTTATTTATCTTTTCCAAGCAATATTTGGTTTTATTTTTTTATTCTTTCTCAATTTTGTTGATATTTATTTTTATTTTATTATTATTTCTCACTGCTTAGTTTGTGTTTAACTTACTCTTTTTTAAAGTTTGTAGAAGTTGATATCATTGACTTGAAACTGTCTTCTTTTCTAACATTGCTTTTAGTGCTATAAAATTTGCTCTAAGTAACATCTCAGTTGTATCCCCCAATTTTGTGTTCAATTTTTAATTCGTTTTAAATACTTTTATTTTTTTAATTAATTGATTATTTTATTTAATTATTTTCCAAGTACAGTTTTCTGTCTATTACTCCCATCCCATCCCACCCCCATGCTCCCCTCTCCCTCCCATTTCCACTCTTCTCAGTTGTTGTCCATGTATCCTTTATATATGTTCCTCTAAATCCCTCCCCTATTTCCCCTGAAATTCCCTCCCCTCTCCCCTCTGGTTACTGTCAGCCTGTTCTCTATTTCAGTGTCTTTGGTTTTATTTTGCTTGCTTGTTTGTTTTGTTGTTTAGCTTCCTGTTAAAGGTGAGATCATATGGTATTTGTCCTTCAACACCTGGCTTATTTCACTCAGCATAATGCTTCCCAGTTCCATCAATATTGTTGCAAAAGGTAGGAGCTCCTTCTTTCTTTCTGTGGCATAGAATTCCATTGTGTATATGTACCATAGTTTTTTGATCCATTCATTTACTGACAGGCACCTAGGTTGCTTCCAACTCTTGGCTATTGTAAATTGTGCTGCTATGAACATTGGGGTGCATAGGTTCTTTGGGATTGGTGTTTTAGGGTTCTTAGGATACAATCCCAGCAGTGGAATTGCTGGGTCAAAAGGCAAGTCCAATTTTAGTTTTCTGAGAAAATTCCATACTGTTTTCCATAATGGTTGTACCAGTCTGCAATCCCACCAACAGTGGACCAGAGTCCCCTTTTCCCCACACCCTCTCCAACATTTGTTGTTTATTGCTTTGTTTATGATAGCCATTCTCACCAGTGTAAAGTGGTATCTCATTGTGGTTTTAATTTGCATCTCTCTGGTAGCAAGCGATATTGAGCATCTCTTCATGTGTCTCTGGATCCTCTGTATGTCCTCCTTGGAGAAGTGTCTGTTCAAGTCCTTTCCCCATTTTTTAATTGGGTTAGTTGTCTTTTAATTGGGTTAGAGTGAAGTCGTGTGAGTTCTTTGTATATTTTGGAGATTAAACCTTTGTCTGAGGTATCATTGGCAAATATGTTTTCCCATACAGTTGTCTTTATTTTAATGCTGTTTTCTTTAGCCGCACAGAAGCTTTTTATTTTGATGAGATCCCTAAATACTTTTAAATTTAATTTTTGACTTGTTTTTTATATTATAGCCTTCTTTAATATTTTGTTTCAAAATTTGGGAGATTTTGTAGTTAACTATTATTGACTTCTAATTTAATTTAATTTTTTGCCAGAAAATAT
Organism: Sturnira hondurensis; assembly: GCF_014824575.4. Taxonomy (NCBI): domain Eukaryota; kingdom Metazoa; phylum Chordata; class Mammalia; order Chiroptera; family Phyllostomidae; genus Sturnira; species Sturnira hondurensis. Next base: position 5,917,232 of record NW_028081392.1, read on the forward strand.
ACTTTTTTCTCTGCATCTTTTAATAAACATCTTTCATTTTATAAATTTAATCTTAGTAAGTTCCAAAATCTCCATTTTCTTCTCATGAATTTTGCTTTGGTCTTAACTGTAAGAAGTCTTGCCTAGCTCTTGATTCCAAAGATCTTTTTGTGGAAGTTTTAAGTTTTTATGTTTTATATTTAAATTGATGTTCTCTGTGTTAAATAAAGTATGAAGTTTAGGTTAGGTTGAGGTTCTTTTTTGGGGGAGGGTTGGCTAATGAAGGTTCAGTTGTCCCCAGCACCATTGAAGATTTATTGTAAATGCTCTTCTTCCTCCATTGAATTGTTTTGCTTATTGGTCAACACTAATTGATCATATTTATATGGATCTTTTCCTGGGTTCTCTGTACTGTTCCATTGATCAATCTAACTCTTCACCAATGTAGGCACACCTTGTCTCACTGTACTTCACTTTATTGTGCCTCACAGATGTTGTGTTTTTACAACTCTCTCCCCCATTAGGGGACACTATCTTGTGCTGAAATACATTTAAATGATGGGAAATTCTGCCTTCATATATTCCATCCAGTGCTTTAGTTGTTTCAGCTGGTGAAGGAAAACTGATCTGTCTTAGGTGGATTGAGTCTCAGAAAACCATCTTTTGACCCAACATCCCTTTGAAGCTATTTATTATTGTACATCAAACTCTGCTATATGCTTGTAAGCAAACGTGACACAAAGCAAGCCATCTTTGAAATGAGCTTGTTAATATTACCTGAATTTCCTGACCCTAATCATTCCTTTGTGGCAGTGCATTTGGGATCTAAATGTGGGTGTTTTGTCACACCCAGGAGAATCTGCATGACTGGCTAAAAAGTTGATGTTTAAAAAGGCCTAGGTTGCTCTGCTAAGTATAGAAATTAGAGAGAGTGCTGGATTGGCAGACATAACAAGGAGAAAGGGAGTGTTATGGACACTGTATTGTATTGTGTTATTGGACACTTTGTGCATTGTATGGACAGAATAATTCTTTAAAGGAAAATAAATAGGCATTTAATAACAAGAATTGTATTGGTAGCTTTAAAATGTCTTCTTTTTCTTTACCCAGTTCCTTGACATTTCTTTTATTGGAGATGCACTCCCCCATCCTAGTCTTTTTCTTTCCTTTAAAAAATGTTCAACCTTTCTCCTTATATGTTTATCTTATATATTTTAAGCAAGCAGGTGGAATACAATGCTGCATATAGTCTCATATTTCACATGTATCTAGGCCTGTATTTATGGCCAAGATTTATGATAACATGGAATCCTGATCTAGTTTGACATTCCAAAATTATAGAGTTGTCACTTTTCATACCATAGGTTTCTGGTGGGACCTTTAAGAAATAACATGGCTCCAATCAACATAGAGGCATGGGTAAACACAGCTTGCCTCATCGCACAACCACAGCAAAAATTACAACTAAAATACAAAACAATTATGACCCAGAATCATCAGAAAATTGAGTTGTATGGAAGTCTAACAACAGAGGAATTTAAAGTCACATTCATCCAAAGGGGTAGGAGGGTTGGAGACACAGAGACTCGCTGAGATGCAGAGCTACAGAGATGTGGAACAAGTGGTCCCGCACCCATGTGTGGTGGATAAAAATCAGGAGGGATACCTCAGGTGTGAGGGATCCCAGCCCCACACCATACAGCCAAGCCCAGGGATCCAGTGCCAGGAATATAAATCCCCATAACTTCTGACTAAAAAGCAGAGGAAGTTAAGGGGTTTGGGTGGCAGAAGAAACTGTGGGATTCTCAGGGGTCTCCTCTTAAAGGGCCTATAACAGACTTGAGACTTAAGCAGACACTCCCTCTGGGTTTCAGCAATGGTGCAGCAGCTGAAGGACACCAATGGCATATGGGGAGAATCTGAAGTGTCTGACATCAGGGTGAATGCCAGGGGACAGCTTTCTCCCAGACAAAACTCCAGAGGCAAGGCAGTGGCATTGTCTCCTTTCAGTGCTCTCCTCCATACAGAGCCACAGAGCAGTGACAGCAGGTCAGAGACTCTGTCAACCTGATTCATACTGGCTGCTCCACCCTGGTGATTACCTAAGGCACCATCCCATTCAACTAACTGGTGAGCTTTTCTACAATAAGCCACACTACTAAGACAGGGAGTCAAATCAGCTCTAGCTAATACATAGAAACAAACACAGGGAAGCTGCCAAAATGAGGAGACAAAGAAATATGGCCCCAACCTGGCTGGTGTAGCTCAGTGAATTGAGCGTGGGCCTGTGAAGCAAAGGATCATGGTTCGATTCCCAGTCAGGGCACATGCCTAGGTTGTAGGCCAGTTCCCAGTGGGGGACACATGAGAGGCAATCACACACTGATATTTCTCTCCCTCTCTCCTTCCCTTCCCCTCTCTCTGAAAATAAATAAATAAAATATTTTAAAAAAGAAATATGGCCCAAAATGAAAGAACAGAACAAACTCCTGAAAAAGAACTAAACAAAATGAAGATAAGCAATCTGTCAGAGGCAGAGTCAAAACACTGGCTATTAGGAAGCTCAAAGTATTCATTGCATACTTCAGTGGCATAAAAAAGACTCAGGAAGAAATGAAGGTTATACTGAGTGAAGTAAAGAAAAAATTAGTCAATTTCTTTTGCTTAATTCTTCCACTCCCATAAAGGAAAAAGGACTCATAGAAATGGACAACAGTGTGGTGATTGTGTGTGTGTGTGTGTGTGTGTGTGTGTGTTGGGGGGTGGTGGTATAAGGGGACTAAATAAAAATACAGTGAAAAATTATAAAAATAAAAAAATTACAAGGAACCAATAATGGAGTGAATGAAGCTGTGAATCAAATCAATAAGTTGGAACATAAGGAAAAAACATTTCATCAGAGAGCAAGAAGAAAAAAGAATATCCCCAAAAGGATGCACTAAGGAACCTCTGGGACAACTTCAAATGTACCAACGTTTGAATCATAGGACTATTGGAAGGAGAAGAGAAAGAGCAGGAAATTGAAAACTTATTTGAAAAAATAATGAAAGAAAACTTCCATAATTTGGTGAAGGAAATAGACATACAAGTCTAGGAAGCACATAGTCCAAACAAGTTGGACCTAAAGAGGACCACACCAACACACATCATAATTAAAATGCCAATTATTAAAGATAAAGAGAGGATCTTAAAAGCAACAAGAGAAAAGCACACAGTTACCCACAAAGGGGTTCCCATAAGACTGTCAGCTGATTTCTCAAAAGAAACTTTGCAGGTAAGAAGGGACTGGCCAAAAGTAGTCAAAGTGATGAAAGCAAGGACCTATACCTAAATTACTCTATCCAGCAAAGCTATTATTTAGAATGAAAGGACAGATAAAGTGCCTCACAGACAAGGTAAAAAGCTAAAGGTGTTCATCGTCACCAAGCCATTATTTTATGAAAGGTTAAATCAACTTACTTAAGAAAAACAAGATAAAGACCATGAATATAAAATGGCAATAAATTCACAGCTATCAACAATTGAATGTAAAAAACAAACTAAGCAAATAAGCAGACAGAAACAGAATCATAGATACAGTGATCATTTGGAGGGTTATCAGTTGGGAGGGGGAAGGAGGAAATGGGGAAAAAGGTGCAGAGATTAAGATACTAATTGGTGGATACAGATACAAACAGGTATGTTAAAAACAGTATAGAAAATGGAGAAGCCAACAAATTTAAATGCATGACCCATGGACATGAACTAAGGACAGGAATGCCAGAAAGAATAGGGGGTACTGGGTGGAGGGGGAGAATGGGGGGAAATTGGGACAACTGTAATAACATAGTCAACAAAATATATTTAAAAACTAAAAAAAACAATAAAATTTGCCTTCCAATTAAAAAAAGAATATGGTAAACTTTGCCTTTCTCAAGGCAAATCAGTCTGTACCCTGCCATTCATGTCTTGTCTTCCAACATGCCTACAACTCTAACCAAGTAAGCCCCTACTCATTCCATTCCAGTAGGGTGATGTTGAAGGTGTCATGTCACATTCTCTTTCTCTTACTTCAATCCAATTTCTGAAGAGACAGACCAACGAACAAATTTACATCTTGAACTGGCTCCAAATAGTATATTTATAATTGGAACCAAGTCTTAGTGCTTTCTTAATGAAAACCATGCAGAGAAATAGAGGCAGCTTTTGGGCTGACATTGCATTTGAGTTAAAGTCTGGCATCTCCATACCATTGACAAGTCTGACAGCTGGAGCAGCAATCACCTCATCACATCTCTCAGCTGTGTCTCTCCTGGATTTTGGCGTCTTTCCTGTCTAAATTTTTATCAGATGAGCACTTTTCCTTGGCAAGTACTTTAAATGCCTTCAACTTATTTTATCTCTGAACTGTTGCCCCTTGCCCTCACATGTCATTTCTCACATGTATGACGGGAGGATATTCAGAACAAATTAGTTAAGAATGTAGCCTCACAGAGCAATTCCTTTTGGCCTTCTCCCTCTCTGTTCTCTCCTGGAATACCAGAGCTTCCTCTTGTGGAGACCTCCGTGGGCATTCATTAATTTCAGAAAAGTCTGCTTCGTGGGTAAACAAATCAGAGCAATTGTTTGCTCTGATTGTGACATAACAGGGTAGCCTGTGCTCAGCCACCAGCATTGTTTTCTTTGGCTTTGCTTCATTCACAGTAATCAAGGACTTGGGGTTGTGACCAGCAATGAGCAAGCCTCAAAAGCCTATTCTAAATCCCAACCAAATACTGCATTTGGAGTCTCCTCAAAATTAATGGCAACCCTCAGCTCTCTGAGGCTGCACTTAGACCTGAGAGAAGGTGGTGTTTACTCTGGCTTCAGCATTTATGCTTCCAAAGATAGAAGATGGAATGTGGCCCTGTACAAGGTGCCACTTGCATGTCAAATAAGCATCCTCTTCCTGCCATGCAGAGTCCTATAGAATTTTTCCCCAGTCCCTTTCTATAAAAATTCCAACTTTGGTCATCTTAGTCAATTATTTGCAACTATAGCAAGCACACCTAGAGCTTTTCACCTGATGCACTGAGTACTGAACAAGGATGCATAGCAATAATGCTATGCATTATTCACCTTTTGAAAGGTGAAAATACTTTAATTAATTATTTAGTGAACAGAAAGAGAAATCAAAAGAAATCTATAAAAGCTAAACTTCCAGCCAAGATGGAGGTGTAGGTAGACACACTGTGTCTCCTTGCACAACCAAAAGGACAACAAATTTAAAAACAACAACAACAACAAAACAACCAGAATGGACAGAAAATCAAACTGTATGGAAGTCTAACACCCAAAGAGTTAAAAAACAGATGGGGGTAGGATCAAGGGTGGGAGGTGTGGATGGATGGGGTGAGGGGAGTGGTTGGGGGGAAATGGAGACAACTGTACTTGAACAACAATAATTCTTTTAAAGAAGAAGAAACATTCATCCAGATTGGTAGGAGGGGCCAAGGCAGGCAGCCAGGGGATGGAGAGGACTCACAGCCAGGTGAAGACTGGAGGATAGAGGGAAGCTAGGTGGCAGCTGGTGGACAGGGTGGTCCCACATTTGTGTGCAGATAAACTAAGAGGAACAACTGGGATCGAGATAGAATGCACAACCCAGGGTACCAGTGTGGGGAAATAAAGGCTAAAAACTTCTGACTGAAAACACCTGTGGGTGCTGAGGTGGTGGGAGTAACTCCCAGCCTCATAGGAGAGTTCCTTGGAGAGACCCAGAGGGTCCTAGAACATACACGAATCCACCCACCCAGATATCAGCTTCAGAAGGGCCCAATTTGCTTGTGGGTAGCAGAGGAAGTGACTAGAAGTTGGCAGAGAGCTCAACAAGCAGCATTGTTCTCTCTCAGATCCCTCCCCCACATACAGTGCCACAATGCACAGAGGTAGGTTACCCTGCCTTGGTGAATAGCTAAGGTTCCCCACTTACTACATAACAGGTGTACCAAGACAAAAAAAATTGTCCCAAATGAAAGAACAGTTCAAAGCTCCAGGAAAAATACAACTAAGCAATGAAGAGATAGCCAACCTACCAGATGCACAGTTCAAAACACTGGTGAATAAGGATGCTCACAGAATTGGTTGAGTATAGCCACAAAATAGAGGAAAAAGTAAAGGTTATGCAAAGTGAAATAAAGGGAAATGTACAGGGAACCAACAGTGATGAGAAGGAAACCAGGTCTCAAATCAATGGTTTGGAGCAGTAGGAAGAAATAAACATTCGACTAGAACAAAATGAAGAAACAAGAATTTGAAAAATGAGGAAGGATTAGTAAATTCCAGGACTTTAAATATTACAACATCTGCCCTGGCTGGTGTAGCTCAGTGGATTGAGTGCCGGCCTGAGAACCACATGATCATGGTTTGATTCCCAGTCAGGGCACATGCCTGGGTTGCAGGCCAATTCCCAGCAGGGGACTCATGAGAGGCAACCATACATTGATGTTTCTCTCCTTCTCTCTTTCCCTTCCCTTCTAAAGATAAATAAATAAAATCTTTAAAAATATATAAATTGCAACATCTGAATCATAGGGGTGCCAGAAGGAGAAGAGGAAGACCAAGAAATTGGCAACTTATTTGAAAAAACAAAGGAGGAGAACATCCCTAATATGGCAAAGGAAATAGACTTCCAGGAAATCCAGGAAGCTCAGAGTCCCAAAGAAGTTGGACCCAAGGAGGAACACACCAAGGCACATCATATTTACATTACACAAGATTAAGGATAGGAGAGGATATTAAAAGCAGCAAGACAAAAGGAGACAGTTACCTACAAAGGAGTTCTTATAAGACCATCAGCTGATTTCTCAAAAGAAACTTTGCAGGCGTGAAGGGGCTGAAAAGAAGTATTCAAAGTCATGAAAGGCATGGACCTACGATCCAAGATTGCTCTATCCAGCAAAGCTATCATTTAGAATGGAAGGGCAGATAAGGTCAAATTAAGGGAGTTGATCATCAGCAAGCCCTTATTATATGAAATGTTAAAGAGACTTATCTAAGAAAAGGCAGATCAAATATATGAACAGTAAAATGAAAACCTACTCACAACTTTCAACAACCAAGCCAAACAAACAAACAAACAAACAACAACAACAACAGAAAAAAAACCCTAAGCAAACCAGAGCAGGAACAGAATCACAGAAATGGAGATAACATGGAGGGTTATCAGCCAGGGAGGATTCCAAGTGGACAGAAAAAGACAATAGCTCAGTTATTATTATATAACCAGTCCACTCACCTACTGAGAAGTCTTTCGAGTTAATGCTGGAAAGGCCATGAGTTTCAATTAAGAGAAAACAACCGTGATGGCAGGAATAGTACTAGAGATCGTGGTCATCATCATAATCATGTGCCCCATCTATAGAGCATTTATTATGTGTCAGACACTGTTTCTGTAAAAAAAAACATAGCTGCATTGAGACATCATATACAATAAAACACATTTAAAGTCTAACAGTTCTATAGTTTTTAGTATATTTACAGGGCTATAATTTACAGAATTGTACATTATCTAATTTTAGGACTTCTTTCACCCTGGAATAAATCCCATTATCCATTAGCAATCGTGTTCCATTCTGTTGTACCCCCCACATTCTGTCAACTACTCATCTGCTTTCTGTCTTTATAGATTTCTCTGGTCTGGGCATCTCATATGAATGAAATTATAAAATGTGGTATTTTGTGACAGGCTCCTTCCCCTTAACAAGGCATTTTTAAGGTTCATCCATATTTAGTGTGTGTCAGTACTTCAACCCTTTTAATAATCTAATAATATTACATTGTGTAGATATACAATATTTATTTATTCATCAGTTGATGGGCATTTGGTTTTCTAAATTGTTAGTTTTGGTAGGTATCAGGCACTATACTTTTTTTAACCTTTCATTTTCAATTTAAAACTCACAAAAAATTGAAAACATAGTCCGAAGAATTCTCCCAGATTTTCCAAGTGTTAACATCTTATGTAGCCACCATACAATTATTAAACATCGATACAATGCTATTATCTCATCTAAAGGCACTATTTAAATTTCTTTCCTTGTTGCATTAATATTCTTTTTTTTTAGGCTAGAACTCAACTCAGGATCACACATGGTATTTAGTTGTAATGCCTGCTTAGTTCCCTTTAATCTGGAATAGTTTCTAATTCTTTCTTCGTCTTTTAAGACTGATACATTTAAAGATCAGTTATTTTATGGAATAGTCCTCAGTTTTGATTTTGTAGATATTTCTTTAGAGAAATGCTTATTTGACAAGAATATCATGTTGTATCTTTCCCAGTGCACTGAATCAGGAGGTACATGATATCAATCTGTCCCATTTCTTTAATGTTTACTGTGATAACTTGGCTCAGTAGCATCTATCAGCTCTCTCCACTGTAAAGTTGCTATTTTGCCTTTGTATTTAATAAGCATCTTGTGGGAAGATACTTTGAAACTGCGTAAGAGTCCTGGTTCTCATCATAGTCTAATTCACCAATTTTAGAATTCATTGGTGGCACTTACCTACAACAGTTGTTACCATGGTGTTTGCAAAATGGTGATTTTTCCACTTACATCATTCCTTGCACATTTATTAGTTGAAATGCTACAGTAAGGAAGAGTGTATCATGCTTTCAATTATGGTCTCATGCATCTTATTTTATTATATGGGTTATCATCCATTACCATCATGATATATTTTGTTAATGAATTGTTTAAGATTTCATAATTGGAGACCCTTTCATTTGACTCTTATATGTTTTGTGCACTCCCATCATTTATTGTGCTCTTCCTTATTTTGTATTCCAGGCTATCCTATAGTGTTCTTGCCCTAACCCTGGTGTCAGTCATTTCTCCAGGGAAACATAACTTTTACTGGACAAAGATATTTAGAAGCCATGATCTGGACATTATTATCAGTGTTATATTATTTATTTATTTCCTTTGAATTAGGTACAATTAAGAGCTCTGATTTTTTTTAATGGAAGAAATGAGGTTTCACATAACACATCCAATGTCACCCAGCTGTAGGAGGTGGAGGTGTTATTTTAATCCAGTGTCTTAACTGTAATGTCTATGTCTATTTTTTATCCTCAACCAAGGACATTTTTTACTGCTTTTTTTAGAGAGAGAGACAGAGAGAAAGAAGCATCGATTGGCTGCTTTCTTGTATGCTCACAACCAGGGATCTAACCCTCAACCTGGGTATGTGTTCTGACAGTGAATTGAACCTGCAACCATTTGGTCTATGATGCTCCAACCAACTGAACCACACTGGCCAGGGCTCAAATGTCTGTAATTTCAATTTCACACTTGTACTGAAGAATATGTCCAGTATCTCTGAGCCTTCATATCCTTATCTTCAAAATGAATCTAATTCTATTTTCCTCTCAGGGTTGTTGTGGTGACTAAATGCAAGGACACATGTTATTGTGTAGCTTACAGGGGTATCCAACCTTTTGGCACCTCTGGGCCACACCGGAAGGAGAAGAGTTGTCTTGGGCCACACATTAAATACACAAGGACAGAAAAAAACTGATGAGCAAAAAAAGGTTTTAAGTAAATTTATGATTTTTGTTTGGGCTGCATTCATAGCCATCCTGGGCTGCATACAGCCCACCTACTGCGGGTTGGACACCCCTGGTAACATATTTGTGGGTGCCCCAATACTAGTTAATCTGAGTTAGGTTATTCACTTATTAGTATTTATATATACCTACTTTTTTTTTCAGCATCAAAGTAGAAACTTGCAGGTTAGACAAGTTAAAATATATGATTTCTGCCCTATCAAAATTTGTAATGGAGAAGATAGATCTATAATGCATGAAATTTCAAAATGTTCAAATGCTGGAATTTTGGGGGATGCATAATCTAAGATTTTGGAAATTAGAAAACTCAGTGTAGGACCAAAAAATGGTGCCGGTGTGGTTGTTCCGGAAACTACCCTTTGAGAACCCTGAGATGGATGAGGTTGGCTGGGTTGGTGGCAGGGCTGGGTTGGGGCATGGAGCAGAGGGAGAAACTTTAAACTTCATGACTCCAAAATTCTTGACAATCAAGCCATGGGTCTGGACAAGACTCATGGTTCTACTTCTATTCTACATCTATTCAAGAGTCTTTATTACCTTTTTTCATGATCAATTTTTATATTCTAGGTGTAAACTAAAGACATATGCCATTTTGGAATCTTTATTTCTAAAGCTTATCTTCAGGAGAAGTGTATATTTGAAAGTGGATTCCATCTTTCCCTGAGACTAAGAATTACTCATGCCTCATTATGGAGTGTTTTCAAATTACAACAAGAGCATGGTTTTAGTCAGAGGTTGTGGAGAGAGGCAGAGTGGAACAAACAAGGCCAGATATGTGTTGGATTGACAGGCCAGTGTTATCTACTGAGGGAACTGGAAGCCTACCTCAGGACTCCACGGAATGAGTACTCCTCTTCCCCCTCACCCCTGTAGCTTCAGTGTCTTCGCTGCACAGAAACCAGGAATGAAAACCATGCAGGAAATTTGCTGGTTATTTTCCTATAGCCCAGGCCATGCTACATCACTCGTCTATTATGTCACATCTTCTTTGTGCCTAAATAGGACCTCAGAATCCTTTTTAGGCAGCTATTACCAATCATATGAAGCATATTTTCTACCCTGGACATGAGTGATAAAGGTTTAAGAGAGCTGACCTGTTTCAACCAAAAGAGGCGGAGAACACTAATTCACATTGTAAAACATCTTGCAGCCTCAGTTTCTAATCATTTTCCAGCATTTCTTGAAACCATGCTGATATGGGGACTTCCAAGCAACACAGAGGTCTGGGTGTGCAGGCTAACAAAGGAGTGGACTTCTCAACATATATTATGGAATGATAAGTGCAACCCCTACAAAATGCTAGCTTTGATTAACTTGGGAAAGCAAGGTTCAGTTTGTTCCTTCCTTACTGGTGCTGAATGATGGATTTCAGGGTCACTGTGGGAAAGATCTGAGAGTGGCAGTTTGACTGGGAAGTGTTGAGGTTGCCTCTGTGAAGGCAGAATTCCATGAGTCATCTCATTTCTGGGATGGTTCCCTTTTGGCCTTGTGGCAGGCATAGCATTCAGGTCACTGCTGGTACAGGCAGACAAACTTAAGCCAAGAGGAGTTATGTCAAATGTGTGTGTTGGCGTGGGGGTGGGGGTGGGGATGGGTTTAATCTGGATTATCTCAAACTCAGACCCCTAGATGAATGGCCCAGCTGCTAAGCAGGGATGGAAAGAGAGAGCTTGGAACTGAGGGTAAGGACCCTCAGCATGCTCCAACCAGGCTGGGAATGAAGCTGAGTATCCCGAGGCCTCTGATGTTCACAAGTTTCAGACACAAATTTGTGTATATTTTCTTTTGTAAGGAAGTTGGTGCTAAAATTATTTTCTTTCCTATCAGACAGCAGGAAAATGAGTGATGATGATTAGAATCCTTCAGCTGGAATGCTGTTTCCAGATAATCATAGAGAAGGCTGATCCTCTGCATAGACTGAGTGTAGCAGAAAGAGCACAGATGGGCCCAGAAGAACCAGTTCTACCCCTAGGACTACCTTAAAGCTGTAGTGTGCCCAGGTAACCTGAACATGCCTCTTGATTTCTCTGGGGATACATTCTTCACTTGTACACTGAGGAAGATGGATTAGATAATTTTGTAATTCCTTCAGGCTCTGAAATTCTGTCACATAAACGAATGGCTCACTGTTGAGTCTGGTCTCCCAGAGCCTGTGACTCAGAGGTGATTCTCCATCTAGCCAGAGCTCCAGCCACTGTCCCATTTGTGACAAGCTCCTGTTCCCATGTCTTTACAGGATCTGCCCTTTCACAGCCCATGTTCTGTATCTGTCTAGTCTTTTTTGAGATTAAACTGTTCAGTTCAGGTTTTAATAGCTACTGAGCTCTGTCCTCCAATGGGCTTCTTCTTTGAAGACCAACTTGTCAAATAGATAAAAATGGAACTATTCTTGATAAATCAGGAAGGGGAGTGGGTATCTATCTCCACCTGCCTTACCAATGCTCAATAACACGACTTCACAGAAATTCCAGGAATCAGGAAAATGGTATTAAAACCACAGGGCTGGAGGAAGATCAGTGGAACACCAGTGGCCAGGTGGTCCAAGAAGTATTATTTCAACACCCAAGGTGCTTCAGTGCAGTGCTACCATACAGGCTTTTTTTAATGCAATAAGGGCACATAGGAGGAAACTGGAAATGCTGCTTGGATGGAGAGCAATCTGGAAAGATGGTAGGAGGAACACTTGGTCTGAAGATGAGCAGGATGCAATGTGAAGTATTTTGGAGCATAAAGATGTGAAAGTGTGGAAGGTGTGGGAGCTGAAGGTTATTCGATATTGTTAAAGAACTGAGTTCAAGGTGAAGAAGCATTAGAAGAGAAAGCAAGAGTCACTTTATGAAGAATATTCTATGCCTTGGAAAGTTTGAAATATTGCTATGAGTATAAAATAGGAAGGAATCTATATTTTACTGCATTTACAAGTTTACCTTTTACAGCGGCATTCCTGAGAGACCTAGGAAACAAACAGCAGAGTCAGAAAACCCTGAGTAGAATTTGCATAATGAAGAGGACCCAGAATAATAGCTGGAACATGGACCCTTGAGACAAAGAAATATTAAGGAAGGTGACTCAACACACCTAAAATGCCAAAACTGACCAAAAGGTTTTGCATGAAGTTTTTGTTGTTATTTGAATGTGTTTATTTTACAAAGGTTATGCCTACCACGTGCTCTATAAAAGGAAACTTGTTTCAAAGCTTATTTTTTAGATAAATAATTTAGTACTGATGGAAATTATGATTAAGTAGATCCAAGTATCTAATGAAGCTAATAAAAGACAGGTGTCCCAGAATAAAGCCTCAGGACTCTACCTGTATACTACCTCCAGGTCAAGTGATAGAGCCCCCAACTCTGTTTTTAAAGCTATGGTTCCCTGGTAGGATTTTTAGCTCTTATTTGTCCTTATTAATGATAAAATAAATAATAAATGGTTTTCATAAAAACTTTGAAAAATAAATTGTAAGGAATAAAAATAAACTTGTGATCCTACTACCCAATTATAAATACTTCTTACATGTTTTCATCCCTTGTTTATATATATATATATAGGCATATATTTAAAATGAAAATTGAGTTCATATGGCATATATATATATATATATATATATATTCGTATTCTTTTGCTCACAATAGTATGTCATGAGCATATTCTAATATTATTAAATACTTTAAAAATGTAATTTATAGAATCTGTGTTTAACCTTCTCCCTGTTGTAAGGTGTTTGAATTGTTTCCACTCTTTGCCCTGTTTTGTGGTTCCACAGAGAGTGAGATTGTTATTCCCTTTACTTCAATTGGTTCAGCTATTAAGACATTGATGGCACGCATGCCCCAAGAAAGTATGGAAACATTGATTTCTTACATTATGAGGCTTTCTGGGGAGAGAGCAGAGGATGCACCCAAGCTAGCTTACTTGGCTTGAGTAAAGAAGGGACAAGTGGCTTGGGCTTTCATTGTGGTTTGGGGCAGGCCAGAGTAAGGGTTCCTATGGGCAAAGGAGGATTTGTAGGGTTTTGACTTCCCCTGCCAGTGGAAGGGAAGGAGTAACTGAGCTTTTTATTGGCTTGACCAGATGTAGGGGCAAGAGGGAAAGTGGGATAGGGTCTATAGTCAGCAGCCAGATGGTGGAGTCAAATGATATTGCATATTAAAATATCCTGAGGAATTCACTAAAAATCCACTAGAACTAATAAATGTCTTAGCAATGTTGCAAGGTACAAAATCAATATACAAAAAAATCAGTTGTATTTCTATACATTCACAATGAAAGATCAGAAATAAAGTTAAGAAAAGCACAGACCAATGCCTCCCCAGCCAACTAGCATGTCTTCATAAGAAGAGCCACCCAGCTAAACAGCATAAACTCTGGTTTTCCCACAAATGTATGAGCAGTGGTAAAGTGTTGATTTAAAAAACACTTAATTCATCATAGTATATACAAAGTATATATTACTTAGGAATAAAATTCACAAAAGAAGTACAAATCGTTCTCCAAAAACTTTAAAAAATTATTGAAAAATTAAAGAAGAGCTGAATAAATAGAAAGACATCTATGTTCATGGATTGTAAAACTTAATGTTAATAAAATGGCAGAATTCCCCAAGTTGATCTGCAGATTAAACACAATCTTTATCAAAACACCAGGTGAGATTTTTGTAGAAATTGAGTTAGGTGTTAAAATTGATAAGGGAGTGCAAGGGATCCAGAATAGATGACACAATATTTTTAGAAAAGACAAAGTTTTAGGACTCACACTTCCCAATTTCAAAACTTACTACAAAGCTACATTTATGAGGAAAGTATGGTACTAGAATAACAATAAACATATAGATCAATGTAATAGAAGGGGAAAGTACAGAAATTAACCCTTGTATTTAAGGTCAATTGATTTTCAACAAGACTGTTAAGACATTTTGATGGGAGAAGAATAGTCTTCTCAACAAATGGTGCTAGGACAACAGGCTATCCACATACAAAAGAATGACATTTGATGTCTTTCTCCCACTGTATGAAAAATTTAGTCAAAATAGGCAATTTACTCTAAGTATAGTTCTAGACCTAGAACTATAAAACTCTTGGAAGAAAACACAGGATTAAGTTTCTCATGATCTTGGGTTAGTGAAGTCTTAGCTATGACACCAAAAACATGAGCAACAAAAGAAAAAATAATAATGCTCAATATCACTATTAAATGGGAGTATGGTAGAAACCATGACCTCCTCCTTTAAGTACGCTTTTTATAATGGTTCTTAATTTCTGTAGACCTTGTTTTAATCTATATTAGGCTGTATTAACTACTTTAACCCAGGGTGATAATCCCATTTGAGAGCCTTGGGTTCCCACTTTGTCAAACTGATTTTAAGTGTCAAAGATTTACTTTTATTTCAGCGTATTACTTGTTGGGTCAGAGAATCCATGTCCACTATGAGATATATTGGGACAATGAGTTCGAAGACCATGGGGGATTTGGACAAGGCAGTGAGTACCTCTGTGGGTAAGGTGAAGCATACCTGCATGTCCTGTGTTTTACTTTGGTAACTCCCCTCAGAGCATGAAGTACTTTTAAATGTAGTGAACGACCAGGTATAACTGTAATTTGAGCCCAGTATCACTTGAGGCCATAAAGATTTTGTAATTTATGCAGCTTAGCAGAGGTCAAAGTTAATTTAGAACCTATGTTTTAAAGTCAGAAGAGTCAGTCGACACTGTTTTTACTTTTCCATTTTTATTTATAATTGTGAACCTCCATTTTAGTTCTCCCTGCCCCTCACTTTATCTTTTATGATTCCTAGATATGCTTTGGAGTCCTGTCTAC
Source organism: Sturnira hondurensis (assembly GCF_014824575.4). NCBI lineage: Eukaryota > Metazoa > Chordata > Mammalia > Chiroptera > Phyllostomidae > Sturnira > Sturnira hondurensis. The sequence goes on from NW_028081392.1 coordinate 5,932,611, forward strand.
TCTACTAATATTTATATGTGTGTGTGTGTGTATGTGTTTTCCTCTAGAGAGTGCCAATTCAACATCAGAGTTAAGGACCTCTCCCATGGCATTTATTGTTTTATTCAATGTAGGACACTGACTTAGGTAGGGTTTATATTGATAAACTATATTTCTCAATGTGATAAAATATAGACTCTTTGTCGGGAAATTTTATAGTTATCTGATAAGCTGAGGATGACCCCTGACCCTTTAAAAGAGGTGGGGATAGCATTCAAGGCCATTTTTAAAATAAGGGTCTATGCTCTGTGGTAGGTGGGTGTACCATCCCTATAACTCTGAGGATCAGGTTTGGTTTGGGAGTCAGAGGAAGAGGCAGCAGCAGAAACATTTAAATCCCTACAGTGTCTTAGTGAGTAATCTGTTCCTAGGAGTGTAGACCTCAGCACATAATGAAGTGACTGTTCTTTATAGAATAAGCACTTAGTGGGCTCATATACTGCACGGGGTATCAATACTGGTCTTTCCCCTGATTATAGAACAGGGCCCATGCCTGGTTAAGAGACACAATCAATAATCTCAGGGTAACAGTTATTTCCTTGAACCTAGCATGAGTCACAGCTTATGCTGGAATTGAGATACTACATTTAATCTAAAGTACAAAGATAGGTCCAGGCTGAGACACATGACCTAAGGCTATTTTAAGGAGCCCCCTAATCTCTACTCATGTACCTAACTGCCAATATTGAAACTTTGACATGAGTTGGTTAAATCTATAAGGGAGGCATGGCGAGACTCAACAAATGGAGCTCAAAGTGCATGCTAGCCAGCAGGTTTCAGAAATGAACACGAGGCAGCAGAACCTGGCAGCAATCCAAAAGCAAGTGAAGGAAGTTCCTCAGGGGATGACAGTTATTATCTAGAACACCCTGCTCACAGAGTAAATTGTCCTGTGGCTGCTCAGCAGAGGGTGGAACCAACCACCACCTTCCAAAATTGGATCCCATTTCAAGACTGATGACACCACACATACACCAGGTGGGTATGAAGATATTCATTACTAGTATTTTGAGGCTTTCTGGAAGAGCAGAACAAGCACTCAGGCTGGTCCAGTTGGCTTCGGTGAAGGGGCAAATAGCTCGGTTTTTATTGTGGTTGACAGTGGTGCCAGGGAGAAGGTTTCTCCATGTGGACCAAGGTTTGAATGACTTGAATTTCCTCACTGGTGCCGAGGGAGGGAGCACCTGGACCTTCTTATCAGCTTGCTCTGTTATGGGGCAAAATGGAAAGTGGAGGAATGGGAACCTACAAGCTGTCAGTGGTGAAATATGAAAAATGGAGTCAGACAGTTTATTACACCATTGTCAATAATGTTGTAATAACCATTCTGGTGCACACATCTTCGTGGGAATCTGAAGAAATGGACTTTCTAGAAAGCTAGAACTGTTGAGATAGGGCTAATGTTCAACTACAGTTGACTACTCCCTCTACCTGCTCAAGAACCAGGAGAGTCCTGTGTCTGTAAAGCTTCTTAAATGGAAGTACAATATAGTATTGTAACACATTCTTCTAGAATAGGTATGCAAGCTTTGAATATAAAAGGTCAGGAGCATTGAAAAAATAAGCTTTCCAATACCTTGAATGGACATGTCTCAAGCTACTGAATATTCACCCTAAAAGCTCTGAGATGTAAGACATTCTATGCTATGATGTGCCGTACCTGCTCCTATTCTTGTGATAGAATTTTTATCCTTGGTTATAAATTGGGGACTTAATATAATCTTAAAATTTTCTGTGGAAGAGTTTGTTCTTGCAACTACATAGGCCACCTTCATTTAAGTGTACAGCATCTCTGAATCCTTAAGCTAATATGTAGACAATAAACTGGGAGATCAAATTGTATATCTACCAAAAAAATTGGAAACTTTTATTAGTTAAATGTTATTATTTTGAGGTAAAATTTACCTTGAGTTTAGTGCCATCATTACTACTCACCTAAGTGTTTAGATTTTTTTAAGTAGTAAATGCATATTAGATAGTAACAGATGAGATACCCCAAATAGTCATTCTCTTTAAGATACCTTATTTCTAGATAATTTGTGTCAATACATTTATTTCTGGGTCAGCTAGAAATAGGATCAATCACCAAAGGGAGAAAAAAATCAATATAATCATTGAGCTGAAATCAGTGAAGGAAGCAAGCATTTACTTCAAATCCAGACATGGGAATATGGAGGTAAAGCCTTGTACTCACCATAATATGGGGAATGTGAACCCAAAACTCTTTTATTAGTCTTGGTCCTTGAAGTTTAATTAAATGTTCTGAGGTCTGTAAAACAGATCCTTTCTGGAAGAAAGCATCATCAATTTAAGCTGTCAAGATTTTTACAGGTTGAGAAAAGGCAAATATATGAGCATACAGCCAGAAATTACCAATCAAGGAAAGCTACATAAGAATAAGAGTTACTGAAAGAAACAAGTTAAACTCTCAAGGGCACTAGGTATTGGAATTATTACAATTTGAATATAAAACAAAACTGTATGAAATGATTAAAGAAATAAAAATGAAATAAAACAGAGAAAGCAATTAGAGACTACAAAGAAAACTCAGCTGATTCGAAAACTATCTAAATAAATCTTCAGTATAAAAATATAATTCTGTATTTTTTAAATCTATAGTCATTAAATAGATGAGATCCTTACAGGGAATTATTAGTAAATTAATGAGTACATCTAAATAAATTATATAGACTACCACACAGAAATGCAATGAGATGAAAAGTCTGTGAGAGGTTAGTGGCATGGAGACTAGAATGAGGACATTTTCCATTGAGCAAATAGGGTTCCAGAAAAAGAGCGTGGAGACAAGACATGAGTGGCAACACTTAAAGCAATGATAGTTTTTAGTATTCTTCAAAATAATGAAAGACATGTAAACATATAAGACATACATGTACAGCAGACAGAATAATTTTTTAAAGGTAACTTAAACAAAATTACTAAGACTGTAGAGAGAACCAAAGACAATGGAAAGATTTTATAAGTGGCTAGATAGAAACAAAAAGTCCCTATAGTAAATGACAATTAGCGTGAGGCAGAAGCAAATTTCTCAGTATTAAAATGGAAGCCATGAGGCAGTGTTATTACATTTTCAGAATACTGATAGAAAATAAGTATTAGCCTGGTATTGTGTTAAAAGTGAAACTATCTTTCAAAAATGAGTGCAAAATAAATATTAATATGGCCAAAATGGGAAGAATTCACTACCTATATATTAAGTGAAATAAACTTCTAAAACATGTATCTAGGGAAAAAATAAAGATTCTGGAAAAAATGTTTGAAATGATGCAAAGGACTCATGTTAAGTATGTTTTAGAATTCATGAACTACCAGTATATACTAATATGAACTAATACCATATAAAACAAGTATTTATCTGATAAGAAATAAGTAAAAAAATCTATATAATAGTCAAAGATTTTAAAGCATTTTTCTCAAATGCTTTATTGTGATAGGTCATAACAAACAAAAATAGTAAAGATATAGAAAAATAATATGATTAGGCTAATTTTAATGGACACATGTGGAACTGTGCACATTCTTCTACAGCATACAGGGAACACTTTAAAAACTGACCACACCATGATCTATAAAAGCAGGTTTTAACAAATGTCAGAAACTAGGCATCAACCACATGTTGTCTGACTACAGTGTAATTTGCATTTAGAAATTAAGAATAAGTTAACTAGTAAAACATCGTATGTTTGGATATTTAAAAATAGGTATAAGCAGGCAGTGAAAGACAAATACCATATGATCTCACCTTTAACATGAACCTGATCAACAAAACAAACAAGCAAAATATAACCAAAGACACTGAAATTAAGAACAGGCTGACAGTGATCAGAGGGGAGAAGGGAGGGAATTTCAGGGGAAAAGGGGAAGGGTTTGCAGGAACAAATATGAAGGACACATGGACATTAACAAGGGTGAGGGGGAAATAGGAAGGAGGTGGGAAGGGCTGGGCTAGGATGGGGGTAAAAGGCAGAAAACTATACTTGAATGACAATTAAAATAAAAAATAATAAAATAGGTATAACTTATGGCTCACAAAAATAATAAAAATTGAAAATTCCTAGAGCTACACGATAATGTAATATAAATACATATATATATTGCATATTATATATTTAACATAAATATATATAAATAGTGGCATGAACTAATTATAATGAAAACCTCTCATGGAACTGTGGCATATTTTGTTTTTAATAATCAGTTGAAGTATTTTTTTTAAAGCAAAAAATTATTCAATGAAAAGTAAATCATCCAACTCAGACTACCTTTCAGAGGCAACAACCATTCATGAGTTTGAACCTAGAGAAGGAAGAGAAACCTTTTTATTGGCTTGACCTGTTTTATATATTTTTTAAAGTGCTTGTTACACACTGACAGAGAGACTTCCTTCAAAGTTGTACCAATTCAAACTTTTACCAAAAGAGTGTGATAGGGTTCATTTTGCTACTTGATCATAAACACTGAATATTGCCATTTAGAAAATAATGAAACACCTATTTTAAAAATATTTCTTTGATACCTTGTATGGCCAAATGTGCTCAGTAAGTTTATTAGCTATTTTTATTTTTATGTTATAAAAATTTTTCTTATTATTTACCCATTTCCCTATGGAAATGTTAGCCATTTTTATTTTATTTGTAAGAAATGTTTACTACTTCAGAGATAATAACTCCTTATTACAGATGATAAAAAATGTTTTTCTTTTGGTCTGTAATTTGGGCTTTACTTTTAATGGTGTTTTTAACATGCAGAGGCTTTTAACTTTTTACATGGTCAGATCTAAAAATATTTTTCTATATTATTTTTTCCTTTGAACTTACACATATCCTCAGAGACTGGAGAGTTTCCAGTCATTTTTTGTTGTCGCTATTGCAGGGTCACTTTTCTTACATTTAACTGTTTTTCTGGTTAGGATTGCAAATTCATTTTGTCCCTTTAACATTTATTAAGCAGCACTTTATTTCCTCACTTATAGAAAATGCCAACTTCATCATAGTCTAAATTCCTTTATACTATAATTTACTTCTTTGCTTTCTATTTTGTGCCATTAATCTCCCTTTCTGTTTTTTTTCATGTGTTCCAGGTTGTTTACTTATTGTAGCATTGTTATTTATGAAGTAATGAGAATTCTCATCATTCACTCCAATTCTTTCTTTTTCTCTTCATTTTATTGGATACTTTCTTTTAAAATTACAAATATTGTAATGGGAGGGAGGTGGGGAGCATTGGGGGGGAGCAGGGCAGGGAATATAAAACAGAAAACTGTACTTGAATAAGAATTAAATAAATAAAATAAAATAAAATAAAATAAAATTACAAATATTTGTGCATACTCTTCTATTTCAGAATAATCTCAACTATTTTTTTCAAATTTATTAACAAAGATGAAATGTAGACTCACTTCCTGAAGTTGAAAACCATAGACTTAAGTGACCCTTTTGGTATATTATTTTTAATTTCACTTGACCCATAAACTTCAAGCTAAGGTAGGATTCTAAAGTAAAAACACACCTTTTAGTTTGGAAAGGGGACTGTAGAGAGGAGATAGTTACATTCTGACATATCAAAGTTTATGTCTTAAAATCATAAGAATTTATCCATTGTTATTTATTAAACATTATTTCTCCAAAGCACCCTATCTACACCAGCCAGCAAATCTCATTATACTTGCTTCAGGCCATGCGCATTTCAAATTCTCAGGCTTTGCTGAGAATGTTCTTTGCCAGGGATATTTTTCTTTCCTTTTTTGTGCATTGAAATCAATTTCTTTTCTTCTTTTTTTCTTCTTGCTTTTTTTTTTATCGTTGCCCAAGGACATTTTTTTCATTGCTTTTTCTTGAAGACAGAGGAAGGGAATGAGGAAGGGTGAGAGAGAAACATCCATGGGAGGGAGAAGCATTGATTGTTTCTTCCCATGCTCCCAGACCAGGGATTAAACCCGCAACCCAGGTATGTGCCCTGACCAGGAATCGAAACTGTTACCATTGAGTTACGGATGACGCTCCAACGGAGTCACACTGGCCAGGGCAAGATCTATTTCTTTAAGAAATCTTTCTTTAAGGCCAAATTCTAGCTCCTCTAACACGAAGATTTCTTTCAAATCTATAGTATTTATGATCTATTCCACAGAGTTGAAACATTTTAGAACTTTCTGTAATTATAAAACCAACAAAATAAACTTGCTGAGCATTTGATAAAGAGAGAACATTTTGTATAGCTCTCTCTGTTGGGAATTGTGTATATTCACTTCCTGACAGTATTTTTAATGTGAATATGTAGATGTAACCCTAGAAGATCTAGGGTTTTGTAGCCTATTTTAGCATGATTTCAAGCTTTTCCATGTTGCTTCATTGTGTTTATTATTACCATCTGAATGGCCACTCAATATTCTATAGAGTCAATGTCTTATTATTTATTTCATCCTTGCTTTACTATCTATTTCTTATTTTTTAAAAACCTGCAGTTTTCCTCTCTGTGCAGAATTAGTTCCTTAGACTAGATATCAAGAGTTGGAATTAAATGGAGAAAGGTTAAGAACATTTTCAGGCTCTCAGTACATGTTATCAGAAGACTTTCATCCATCAATTTCATGTGTGAGAGTTCTGGTACTCCAGCAGCCTTGGTTTCCCTAGACATAAATATTTTTCTATTGACTATTTAAGAGAGTAACTAAAGTATGTTAAACAATTCTGCACCTAGTTCTCTGTTGTCATATATTAGTTAATTTTAATATGCTAACTTTGTCTTCCCAAAGAGATTCTGAGGTCATTGCATGAGAGTAGAAACAATGATTTTATTTATTCTCTGTGGCCCACAATATCCTCAGGAAAGTATATCAGGAATAGCTGTCTGCATTATTTGCTCTTAACTGAAACCTGCACAAAATTCCTTTCTTTTTCTCAGACTCAAGACCAGTAATGACAGATTTGATAAGCAGCATATTTGTGGAGTCTCACAATAAACTCTTATCCTAACCTTACCTACAGAGGTTATACTTGTCATTAAAGTTATTTGGAAATTTCAGTAAGACTGTATTTTGAATTCTTCTACAACTCAGACTCAGTTTATTTTAGCTATTATCCAATTAATTTACAAGCATAAGCTGATGAATCACCATCATTTTCAAGGTTTGCCTCTAGAAAGATCAGACAAAGAACATGGCCCTGGTCCTCTAAAACTGATATCCTGGGATTCTAGCCCTACATGAAGGTAAAAGTCGAGTGTGATAGAAGACCCCTATTGCTAGGAGTGTGCAGCTACACTTGTTTCCTACTATATCTTAGATGTAGATATGATAGATGGTCGATAAATATTTGTTGAATGGTTGAATGAATGAATCTGTGTGCTCAGGTTGAATTAATCAATCACTTTACAAATATTTATTGAGCTCCTGTGAGGTGCAAAGCCCATGGCACTTATAACTGAAAAAAAAAAAAACAGATAAAGTTGACAGATCCTCTAGATGGCAGGGGCTACATCTAATGACCCTGAGGTTCCATCCAGTGCATTTTTCTACAATTCATGTGCATTCCTTTTGACACTTACACGTCACAAGCCAAATAAAACTCCTCGAGCTGCACTTCTATGATTCATGATGATCCCCCACCCATCTTCCCAGAGGGCCTAAAAAGAAGTTGTATGCTTCTATTCTTAGTGCTGGTGACTCCTGGGTTGGAACAGGGAGGGCTCCAGATGGAGGCTTTTGTGGAGGACTCCCCTTTATCCCTGCTTGTAAGCAGCCGCAGAGTTACATTCTAAATGAGTAATTTATAGTCTCCTCCCCCAAGCCCTCCTCTGTTGGCTTTTTCATGGACTTTGTTACCAAAGGTTACCATGTGCCTGTGCCTTTGATTTGTGTAGGCATTACAGACCAGAGAAAAAGTCATCGCCTTGAGCATCTGCACGTTGGTTTTCACAGGTCTTGCAAATGGGTACCTGCCAGCGATCCTCCCCAGATGTCATCCTGACCATTGATTTTTTTTTTGTTCTGCTCACTATTGCAGTTATTAGTCACAGTGAGGCTAGGGTGCTTAGCTCTCCAATTTAATTATTCATGTTATGAAGAAAAATTGCCCTTGTGTGCTTTATTCTCCTCCAGCACTGACCTGACCACGTGTGGACTCCTCCTTCCTTCTCCCCCACAGTGCCTAGTATGTCGAAGGGCCTTTCACTAGGGTGCTCATTCTGTTTGTGCCTTTAATATGCATTTTGTGTTCTGCCAAGGGGGTCAGAAGGGCACGTAGAGAAGCCAGATGGCTTACCTCTTCCCTCAGGAAACATGCCGTGATTTAGCTGGGCACCTTCCCAACTCAAGGCAGGGTGAGATTCCACAGTTTCAGGAGGAGTTGGTTCAAATGCCACTGTCCCTGAGAGGACAGCTCCAAGTTCCTTTAGGCTATGCACTATTCCAATCCATTGCCACTTTCTGGAGTGGCAGAAACAGCATTTTTTAAGGTATTAGAAAAGGGGTAGAGAGGGAAGGATGGGAAAGGCAACGCGTTTAATTTATGGCCTTTTCTCAGACCCAAGTTTTGTTATTTTAATCCAACTGAAATAAGAAACCATAATCCATGGATAAAAAGACACTGGACAAACCCTGAGGATGTATGCTTTTCCCAGTTTCTGGTTTTTAATGTTTCTTCCTCACTGCCGTTTCCCAACTTCAACTTTTGAAAAGCCAAGCAGTTTAGCTGGCCAGGCCCAGGGAACCTATTTGTATGCAGCACAAATTTCAGAATCTGTTCTCAGCCTGTGCCGAGTGAAAAATGGCCTGCATTTTCTTGATAGCCCATGTGGTTGTAAAGAATAAATGGCTAATGAATTACAGATGAACATTGACGCAAATTAATCTTCCCGCTGTCCCTGGGTTATATGGCAGCCATTTAAAAGTTTAATCAATACACTAAAGTTGAAAACATGCAGGCACTGCAGTTGTTTGGATGTAATAAACATCAGAGGGAACCGGGAGGTTTGCACTCAGTCCATGTATCATAATGACAGCTATTTATGTTTAATGGACTAAATATTTTTTATTGGAAGGGAGCAAATGTCAGCTTAACTTTGTGAGCCCCACATTCAACTTTCCTTTGAGGTTGGTGAAAGACGGCTGACGTGCCATTGGAAATGAAATGTTCGGGGGAGGGGGGACAAGCACAGTGGAGACGCAGTGAGAGTAAGGAGTCACTTGGAGACGTGATGCAGCACTCACGTTCTGCAGCAATTCATTAACGAAAATGTAAACTCTGATGTTTCTAATGTTGCTGTAAAATGGTTTACTGGGGACAACTTTAATGGTTATTAGAGAAAACAAGTGCCCAGATCTGCCAGATACCCCGTTCACTGCAGGCTTTTGTTTGAAAACTCTTTACCGGGTCATATTTGCTGGAGATTTATAATTAGTCTTTTTTCTTAATGCGAGAAGTGGGGGAGAAACAGCAGGATGGCTCTTAGCCCTTGTATTCCATAGATCTTTCCTTTTGAATGGTGTCCAATGACTTTAAATAACCATGTGTTCTCTTTTGGAATAGTTATATCTTAATTACTTTTCAAGTTGATATTTTGTAGCACTGCTGTGAGTCTGATAGGACCATGGAGGTGCACGGAGAATGGACTTTGCCAGTAGTGGTGCCATCTCACTGGGCAGAAACAGGCTGGAGTAAAAGGAGAGAAATACCCTGTGTCAACAACAATAACAACACTACACACACACACACACACACACACACACACACAGAGGGAGACTCCGTTCAGTGTGGCATTTTCTTTTTTTTTTCCTTCTAAAATATAACCGATAAGTTATATTATCCTTGTGGAGCATGGGGTCTTGGAAAAGGGCATACACTTTATTAAAGTATTTAATTAGAAATGTTTTAGGCACTGGAGAGCATGTTTCAGTGTCCCTCTTTGCAACCAATTGTCTCAGATCCTCTTCAGTGTCTGAAGGTTCCTAAAAGTTTTCGCATTTAATGTCAGAGCTTTGAAGATGACAGTATAATAGATATCAAAGTGGGGTAGCAGGATAAGGAAATGAGGTCACCTGAGTAAGATATCTAGCTGTCCAGTATTCATACCTTTAAAATATATGTAAATAGAACCGTTTTATACATTAAATGACTAGAACTTGCATTCCAATTGGGCCTAAGATTTAGAGGAAATCAGCATTATGTGACATTAGGTGAGTCAACCCAACTAATGGATTCTCTGGCCCTTTATTGTCCCATAGCAAAACAAGAAGAAATTTTGGTTCTGAAGATGGAAGCATCACTCACTGTTAACTATGATGATATCCCACCCACTACTTCTCAGGCTCATTTCCCGCATGGTCTCTGAACCCTTTTTTGTTTTCCTCCTAGTTTTTCCTACTCTGGTTGGTGATCAGTTTATTTTGTCTATTTATTTATTTTGTGTTTCTTCCCTGTTAATATACAGTCTGTGGTTGGGGATAGGTGGGTGGGAGTTAGGGAGGCAAGAACATGGTTTTCTACCCTGGCTAGTGAGTGTAGCTCAGTGGATTGAGCGTGGGATTGTTAACCAAAGGGTTGCTGCTTTGATTCCCAGTCAAGGCACACGCCTGGGTTGTGAGCCGGGTCCCCAGTAGGGGGTGTGTGAGATACAACCACATATTGATGTTTCTCTCCCTTTCTCCTTCCATTCTCCTCTCTATAAAAATAAAAATATATACTTTTAAAAAAAAGAACATGATTCTCTTCTTTGCTCCTAGAATCTCAGGGCCTGACCCACAGTAGATTCTTATAAACTCTTATAAACCACAGTTAAGTGAATTTCAGGCTATTTTTTCCTCATTGCCCATAATAATCATAATTATAGCCATTTTTTGGATCACCTATGATGATTTCTAGGCACTGTGATAGCTATTTTATAGATAATACTATACATGATCTTAGCTGTAATCCTTGATGGTAAAAGTTGTTATCCCCATTTTATAGAGGCAAAAACAGGTCTATAGAGTTTGAGGCAATTATTCATAGTCACTGTTAGTATGTGGCCAATCCAAATTTGAATAACGGCCTGTTTGTCTCTCTTTAAGCTATACAGTACTCCCTTATGTTCTAGTGCCTCATGGGGTCATTGGTGATTAAAATCTCACTAACTGACCCCAACTTTTTATCCTAGTCCATAACCAGTCAGCTCTCCAGCTGACTGTTAGTGGAGAAAGGATTGGATTTATACTTTCTCACCCGGATCTGACATCCTGAGGCCTACCCGTGGAGAACATGAAACACTGATGCTAAAAAAGCAGTCCTTGGCTCTTTAGTGGTAGACACTGACCCACAGATATGTGTCTTCCATGGTCTGGCGAAACACAAGTGTCTCTGGCAAATGGTGGAGAAAGGGTAACAGATAAATATGTGTCGAGCTACAAGCAACAGAATTCTAAAATGTCATGACCGAAATAAGTGTTTATTTTTGTCCCTTAAAAGTAAGTATGGAGATAGGCAATGCAGAACTGCTACAGTGGCTAAAAGAACAGGCCAGTGAGCAACCATGTTCTTCTTGCCTCTTTGTCCCACTGCCTTTGGCACGTGAATTTCATTTTCATGTTCCCAGAGTGGCTGCTACTCCACCGCACTGCTTTTCAGCAATCTGGGAAGGATGAAGAGTAACAGTGTTTCCTCTGCGAAGCATTCACTCTCTCGGTTTTTTTGTTTCGGATGGACAGATTTCTAAAGGTATATATCAATTTCTCATTGTCCAGACCATGTCACTAGGAGGCTGCAAAAGCAAGTATTTTAGTATTCCTGGTATTACAGTAGAGAAAAGCAGGATACAGAGGAGTCACTCCATAGTATCTGGTACATAAGATAAATTGTGTTTTCTGTGTTCCTACAAGAGGCTTGAAATTTTGCTAGGCACCATATGTATAGCAACCTATCCTTACCACCTTGTTACAGAACAATGTTTATTGCCATTACACTAGGAAGTAGTTGAGCTGGGACTTGAAACTGCATTTGTCTGATTCTACTCTAAGACTTTTTTTTTTCTTTAACCATCATTTTTATTTCATAGCAAAGGATGGTGGGGCCATTCCTAATGGTTCCAGCTCATGGTGATCATACTATTTCCTGAATTGACTTAACACATTGGCTTTATCTCTTTGACAGTTAAGTAGGCACTGCCGTATGCCATCTTCTCTGCTTTTGTATTCAACTGTGGGCATCTCTGTATTAAGTGGAGAATATTTAGATTCATATCCTGTCCCTGTCAGTCACAACCAATGTAAGTGCAGACATATCGCATAACCTCTCTGCTTCGGTTTCTTTATTTGTATATCTACAGCATGAGTGTTTTTAGAGGATTAAGTGCTTAGAATAGAGTCTGGCCCTCAGTAAATATCAGATATTATCACCATATTTGTCCACGTGTATTGTGTTTCATTTTGTCTACATGACCAGACTGAACTTTTGAAGGTCAGGGCCCTGACCCTGACCCCTTGGTATTCTCCAAAAGACTTCACATATTCATTAGGCATACTGAGTAAAAACTCATTCTAGAGCACACTACATAGTTTTAAGTCCTTGTTCTATTGAAATAATATCTCTTTGCCTCAGTGTCTAAATCATAAAATGGGGAATCTATTAGTATTTGCCTCACAGGTTGGTTGTGAAGGTTGAATAAGATCATGAACCTAATTTTTAGAATAGTGTATAGTAAAGAGAAAAGTCTCGGTGTTTACCATGAGTATTAATTATACATGGATCACCAGTATTCAAACACTAAAACTCCATGGGATGTAATCTGATCCCTAAGGATCCAAAGCAATTTTCCTTCAGCCATCTCAGGTACACCATTATTTTGCATCACTACCACATATTTCTGGTGAAGCCATGTCGAGTATATCCTGTGATCCACAGTGTGTAGTATATGTTAGGGTTACAAAAATGCATAAAATACAAAAGTAAATGCAGTGATGATGGACATGAGTGATGTGCATCCTCAATCAAAAGCAAACACTTGAAATGTAAAATAATTGGGTTATAATTATTGCATTTATTAAGCTGGATAAGACAATCAAATAACTATACTTGGTACTGTAGAATGGATCGGGTGTATGTTGACATATTTTTGAAAGGCATTTTGACTCTATTCATGAGGTTAGAAAATATTTAGATCCTTTGACCAATAATGCCACACTTAGGAATCTGTCCAAAGGAAAGAATCTAAGATGCATAAACTACATATCTTTATGTATTAAAATGTTCACTGTAGTGATGTTTATAATATCAAAGTGCAGACAACAATGTCCAACTAGAGAGGAATACTAAGTGAATGATTGCATATCCGAAGAATGCAATGTTATGTAGTAATCAAGTTATGTTTAAAATAATATTTAAATACTATTTATTCTGAAAGGCAAATATTTATGAAATAAAAAATGAAGAAAGATATATACATACTCATCCACATTTACTTTATATATGTAGACTGAAAAGCAAAATATCAAAGTGCTAACTGTAGATAGCTCTGGGCAGTGGAATCATATATGATTTTTAATTATTTTTCTTTATACTTTATATTTTACTACAATGAGCATGTAGATATAAAAAAGAAAGAAATTAAAACAGCCTCCCAAACAACAATGTGATCTATATAAAAATAATTCTAGAAGAAAGAGTAATGTTAGTAAGAAAATGATTTACATGAGTTAGGAGTCGTGTTTGGGTGAAACTAACAAACACTCCATATAGCCATGGCTTTAATAAGATGCTCTCATATAACATGAACCCCAGATGTAGGTAGTCTGTAACTGGTATGACACCATCAGGAAGCTATGCTTCTTTTATTTTTGTTCTACTTTTTAGCAGACCAGATCCTGTTCTCAGGGTCAACCTACAGTCGCAACAGTGTTGCTGCAGCACCAGCACTTATTTCCATGTTTCAAGTGGCAAGAAGAAAGAACAGCCAAGGTCAGATGGTTATTCCTCCAAGAAAAGCAATGTCTTTTCAACATCCACTTTCAGAATCCCTTACTTATAGCCACTTTCAGTGAGCACGTTGCCATGCTCGATAGCATAGGGTGTCTGTGTATAAGGCAAAAGGGGAGTATATAGACACTGGTAGCCAACCCTACTTTTTAACTTTAATTCCAACTCTGCCACTCAATAGCAGCTTACTTTTTAACAAAGTATAGTACACCTGTGGCACCAAGAAAATCTCAGAAAGCTTTTCAATATTGTGCCTCACTTAACCCCTTATCATCAGTTGTGCTCCGTACGCACATGAATCCCACTTGACATTCCAAGCCTCTGGTATTCCTTGTACTTTTGCCCCCTCCCTTTTAAAATAGGCATAATGAAATTTTCACTAACTTTTAGGATTGTTATGAGGATAATTTGATTTTATCATTGTGAAATTCATTTTAAAAAGGCTACCTCAGATATGTAAATGTAATTTTTATAAAGATGAATAACTAATGAATATTGAGTGCTCACTACATGCTAGCCACTTTGACCTTTTTACATGCAAAATCTTATTTAATGTTAGGAATTTGACATAAAAGTATCCCCGTTCTACGTATTGAGACACAAAGAGATCTGAACCTCAGTTGTCTCTGGAGTCCATGACATTGATTCTCAAACTTTAGTATGCTTAAATAATTGCAATATACTTGTTAAAAATGCAGACAACTAGGGTTAGAAATCAGATTCTGCTTCAGTGGGCTACAACTACCAAGTATAAACTTTCAGTTCTCTAAACTATAAACTCTTGATTTTGCAGGCAAAGGGGAGTGTGTTCCTCAGAGACTGAGCTCCTCTGGCTCCTGAATTCTACTCTGGCTTTTCTTTTATTTTCTTGGGTAGGGAGACTATCCATTTGAGCAGATATTTCTTTTTTTTCTTTCTTTATTTTTTATTGTTATTCTATTACAGCTATTCCAGTTTTCCCCATTGCTCTCCCCAGCCCCCACTCCCACAGTCAATCCCCACCCTATTATCCATGTCCGTGGGTCATTTATATTTGTTTTTGCAAATATTTCTAGTGGTATGCCAGGGACTTGGGAGGCTTTGTCATCTCACATAGAAAACAGGGAACTCACCTCTGAGCCTACTCCTTTTATAATAAATTGGGGATCATCAGAGATGAGAAGACTTGGGCCAATATATTTGACTCTTGGTTGGATTTTTTGTGATTTACCATCAAAGGGAAAGTTTTTTAGGCTCATCATAAAGACTGATGGGCCAAGGGGAGGTGGAGTGATAATTTCCAAGGAGATTAGGAGTGTCTACTCCACACCCTTCTTCTGAGTTTTCCTCTTGTTTCGTTCTTTGCAGAGGGGCAATGTGGAGGTCTGTGTTTGTCCATGGACAGTCTCCTCAAAACAAGAGACAGAACTGTGTCATTTCAAGTTCCCAGGTGACTGATTTCCAATTCGAATGCAGAGCAATGTCAGAGCAACTGAATTTTGGAAACACTGTTTATTCTTTTCAAGACTTCTCTTTCTTTCAGTGGCATCAGAACCATCAGATCAAATAATATGCTGTGGCAGAGTTAAGCACTGAGGGAGGCAGGAAGAGGGAGTGAAACCTACGAGCAAAGATATTCATGATCTAGTGTCACCTGACCTAGTGAACTTCAGGAGGAACACGAGCCTTCCCCCAAATACCCAGAGACATGAATTTTGTTTAGATCTATTGTACAGCCAATCTGTAACAGAAGGCCAAGGCAAAAGAATAACTCTAGTTTATCTCATAAGGTTGTTCAAGTGATGAGATCATCCATAAAGGACCCTCATCACAGCACCCACACCACACATAGGAAGCTCAGTGAAGTTAACTATAGTGATGGTGCTGATGAGGAGGAGGAAGAGAAGAAGAGCAGAAAACCTGCTCAGATGTTGCTCCATAAAACGTCTTTCAGTGGAAAATTTGCATTGAAAAGGAGAATTTTGTATTTAAAAGTAGAAAGTGGATTTTGAAAATTTTATTATGAAATGAAATATAAATTTTTTATAAAGATCAATGCCACTAAAACACTGCTCTTTTCATTCTTCTCTGGCACATCAACCCCTAAAATCTTTGTTATAATGAAAGGAGTACTGAATTGGGGTTCAGAAAGTTTCTCTGAACACAGTGTTTAATCTAAGTCTCAATTTCTTCATCTGTGGACTTTGGATAATTAAACCTACCTATCGATGAGGGGGATTACATGAGATGATGTACTTAAGGCACTCTGTGTAGTGTTTTGCACATACAAGGCGATCAAATAAATGGCTGATACTAAAAAGGCTATGGCAACCAAGAGAGTTCTTGAGAGTATGCCATGCTCCTAGGGGACAGTTTGCCTCCATCTCCAGGTACGTGCCTGAGGCAGAAGACAATTTTATATAAAGAACACTCAGAATAAAGAACTGCTTTTTTATGTTAATGGTTAGATGGCCTAAATGCTTATTATGCTATATCGAGGGGCAGATATTTTCTTATATCTTTTCTCTTAATGTTAGAAAGAAAACCCCCAACCCCACCTCATCACAATCACCCGGCAGACTGCTGCTCGGCTTGTCCCAAGCACTTCCTGCCTTTGAGAATCTGCCTACTGCTCTTCCAGAGTGAGAAAGCCAACCTCTGTGCTGCAGCTGTCATGGCCTCTAATTGCCTTTAGTATCCAAGAGTGGATTGTTAGATGCTATGTAATACAGTGTTACAGTTTCCATGGCATGTAGACATAGGTAATTCAAGATGAGTGTATGTAAGTTTCTGAATAGCAGGAGTGTGAATGATCTAATCTTGTTCTTGATGGAGGGGAAACAGTCTTTCTGTGTTCAATATGATACTGGCTCTGGATTTTTCTTTCTTTTTGTAAATGACTTTATCAAATTTAAGAACATTTTTTATTCCTATGCTATTGGAAGTTTTTATTAATGGATAAATGTTGAATTTTGACCATTTTTTTCTACTTATAGAGATAATTATTGAATATATTTTTTTCAATCTGTTGACATGGTGAATTATATTTATTTTAAAATATTGAACCAACCTTGAATTTCTAAGATAAATCCTACATGGTCATGATGTATTTCACTTTTTACATATTGCTGGATCTGATCTGTTAATATTTTATTATAGATTTTTACAAGCATGTACACAAGGACTATTATGTATTATTCTGTTATTTTCTTTCCTTATAATATGTTTATCTGATTTTGGTATGGGTATAATACTAGACACATAAAATAAGTTGAGAATTGGTCCCACCTCTTCAGTATTTTGGAAAGGTTTATGTAGGATATTATGACTCTTTGGTGGAATTGACCATCAAGGTTGTTTAGGCCTGGAGTTATCTTTTGGGTCAATATTAAATTATAAATTCAGTTTCTTTAAGATGTATGAGGTTGTTCAGTTTATTCACTTTTTTCATGCCTACGCTTTTTTAAGCAAAATAACTTTCATCCCCATTAAACTTTTACTTCTTTTTATTTTATTTATTTATTTTTAGAGGGAGGAGAAGGGAAGGAGAAAGAGTGGGAGAGGAACATCAGTGTGTGGTTGCCTCTCATGTGTCCCCTACTGGGGACCTGGCCTGCAACCCAGGTGTGTGCCCTGACTGGGAATCGAGCCAGTGACCCTTTGCTTCACAGTCCCGTGCTCAATCCACTGAGCTACACCAGCCAGGGCTAAGCCTTTACTTTTAATAATTGTGGCCATCAAATAACTATTGTGTTATACAGTTTGATTATAAATTCTACTGACCTGGGCCTTCTGTTGATAAAGTCTGGCTCACGTTCTCCTTCATCCATTCATGTATTTATTCGTTTAGCCAACATTTTAGCCACATTGTAATTCTAGGACTTGTGATACAGATTGTGCATTCAAAGATGAACAAGACAGTTTCCCTGAGTTCAACTTAAGTGGGAGTAATGATAATGAAATGTTTGGCTGTGATGCAGTGGGATATGTGCAATAGTGTGCAGTGAGTAGTGCACAGGGAGAACAAACAGGGACCTTCCAGTTAGATTCAAGGGAAGTCAGGGTGAGGCTTCTGAGAAGAAATGGCATTTGAATTGGGCCTTGAAAGGTAAAGAAAATTGTATCTCACAGAAAGGTGTCTTGTCACATAAAACATCATGGAGATATTTGGAAAACAAGTAATTTCAGATTTTCTGAAGGTAAAAACCTTTACTTCAAGAATTGTTTTGATTAGAGAACCCAAAATCTGAATGCTTAGTTAGAAAGTTTAATTTCTTTGGTTATCAAAATGTATGCATTTCTCAAATACACTTGAAAAGCTTGATAAAATATCTATGAAGTATAGATTTTGAGTTTTTGTTTCATGGTGATTCTCAGACGTTTAGAACATATTTTTTATTTAAAATACTATTTTCATGTTTGTAATAATAACGAAACATTTTATTCAACAAAGATGTGGCCTTTGAAATGGATCCGTTTTGAACGCTGACATTCTAGCAACAAAAGAGAAAAAGAGAACAGTAATAGATTGACAGGTAGATTAATATAGAGGGTGTATGAATCAAAACACCTGTAAAGTGTGGTGTGGTCATTGTAGAGTTCTCCTTAAAGTTATTTGATTGTGATGTTCACAGTTTTACCTTGAGCATGTTGCTCATGTCA
Source organism: Sturnira hondurensis (assembly GCF_014824575.4). Taxonomy (NCBI): domain Eukaryota; kingdom Metazoa; phylum Chordata; class Mammalia; order Chiroptera; family Phyllostomidae; genus Sturnira; species Sturnira hondurensis. Next base: position 5,951,252 of record NW_028081392.1, read on the forward strand.
GCCAACATGAGCTGTTATATCCAGATACAAATCTAGTCATTGCCCTCTGAATAGATCATGAAAAATGTTGTCTCTGTGTAAACTGGAAGAGAAACACATCCTCTTCTAGGTTATTCTGTCTAGATCTTTGCCATAAGCACCTGAGTTCACATTTGTTATCATGGTTGCTGCTGTTTTCGTTGCCTTTGCACAGCATGTTGGTCTCCAGGAACTCCTCACTGTCACCTAGGAGCTGGAAAATTCATTGCTTTAATTAATTAATGGAGGCTCTTTGGAAGCTAGAGTCCCTTATTTCTAATTTTCAGTTAAAAGCGCCTACTGATTTCCATTTTTTAAAAAATAGATGCTGCCTACTTGATGTGCTTATTATTCTTCAGTGCTGAAATATAGCTATAACAGCTCTGTGAAACTGTCAAGTATTTAAGTATTCATACATATTTAGGTAAAGCCCGGATGGCTTCGAATTACTATTTTAACATGACTAAGTGTGTTATAAAATTTTCTCCTCCAAGTATGCTAGAAATGCATATGCTCATTTTGGGGAACAAAATCTAACTTTAGGTTTCAAAACATGAATTCTTAGCATCTCTCTATTGCTAACTATACTCTGAGCACAGTGCTAGGCCCTAAGAGATAGTAGTAGAGAAATCAGACTTTGTACTGTCCTGGAACTTGGAATCTAGTGGGTGTTTACTCATTTATTAATCTATGCATTTATACTGAAATGCTTGTTAAATGCCAGGCACTGTGATAGGTGCTGTGCTTTTCTAGACAAGTGAGAAATATCAGTATAATACTGTCGGCTTATAATAAATATTTAACTGATCGTAAAATTATTCTTTCTAAGTCTCTTTAACATGTTACATTATCCCATAATAAGGAAGAATGTAGAAGGAAAAACATTTATTTATATAGCAGAAAATGCTTTCTGCTCACTAAAATCTGCATTTTCTTCTTTGGGGAATATAGAGCCAGACTTCATTTCACATTCATTCCTGCAGTTTGATATGATCAAATGAGTGTGTTTTACCCCCAGAAATGTTGGCTGAAGTGATATCTATCATTTCACAAATGAGGCTTTTGAGAAATGTTGTGCCTTCTTCCCTTTTTCCCCCTCCTTGGCCTGATGCAGATGACAGGAGTTGGTAGGAGATGACAAAACCACAAGAATCACACGTGGTGGAAGCTTTCTGCATTGGACCTTTGAATGAGGAGGACATAAATGTCTATTATGTTAGGCCACTGAAACTGTGGGGCTTGTTGTTACAGCAGCTTGCATAATCCTTACTGATACAGTTGTAGAACAGTTTTAAGATGGCTTATCATTATAAGAATTGTGATAAATTTCAAAGTATACCCCAAGGTATGCAATCTTTTGGCAATGATAATATGTATTATCCAGTAACTGAGGTTTTTCATAGTCACCATGCTGGGGTGTGGGGTGTGGATATATGGATAAGGTTGATTATCTCTATTTTAAACATGAAAATTGAGGTTCACTATGTCATGAGAACTGTCAAAATTTATGAGTTTGAAATACAGCAAACTTTATATTTGTACTAGCATATTCTGTTTCTTAGTCCTATCCTCTTAGCTTTTATTACCTTCATTATATTTCATCTAAAATTATTACCATTATTTACTTTTCACATTTTGGCTACTTGCTTTTGGCCTGTCTTCCACCACCAGATTGTAGTGTCCATGAGCTGAGGCCTTATCCACTGCTATATCTCCATCTATGAGAACACTGACTAGCACATAGTAGAACCACAGTAAATAGTTGTATAAATGGAACAAGGTATGACTCAATAACCTATAGACTAAATACCTTTACCAGTCAGGCATGTTGTAAGGGAAGAATAAAGAAGAATGGAATGTATATGTGGAATACGTGATTGTGTATCTGTGTGTGTGTGTATAAGAGGGAAGCACATAGTGACAGGGTTGGAGTGGGTGAGACTAATAATTATTTTGTTTTTAACAACAGAGTGCTCTTTTTGGAAAATATATTTTCCAGAAAGTATTTCAGTCAGTGCTATCGTGATATGCTTATATAGGACACTGGATAGAATCATGAGAAGGCAAAGAACAGTAACACAGACTTAAAAATCATTTGGGGGGCTCTTAATGTATAATCACAAGTGCCATATGCCAAGATAACCAAGCCCTTTTCTTCTGAAATTATTACTGTAAAAAATTTCAAACCTACAGAAAAGTCCAAAGAACAGTATATTGCTACCTTGGCCAGATGGCTCAGTTGGTTGGAGCATCATCCTGTATACCAACCAAAAGGTTGCGAGTTTGACTCCCAGTCCGGGTACATGCTGGAGGCAGCCAGTCCATGTTTCTCTCTGTCTGTCTGTCTCTCTCTCTTTCACTTGCTTCTTCCTCTTCCTTCCCTCCCTTCCTTTTTCTCTATAAAAATAGTATATAGCATATATACTATATAATAGATATATACTAAATAATGTATATATTATTATAGATATATTACAGATATATATGTATTATTATAGTACACATGTGTATATTATATAACTAATATCACTGTTAATGTAGCCACATTTACCCTTTTTATTTATGTATGTCTATGAGTCTGAATGTGTATATCCATTTTCACAAGACATTTAAATAAATTACAGAAGTCAAGACATTCTGTTCCAAAATACCTCAGCATGCATTTCCTAAGAACCTTTTCTTACAAAGCAACAAAAGTGCTAAGAAAATTAATACTTTTTTAAAAATACATTTTATTGATTATGACATTACAGTTGTCCCATTTCCCCCCTTTCATTTCCTTCCACCGTGCATACCCCTCCCCCACCATCCCCCCTTTAGTTTATATCCATGTGTCACAAGTTCTTTAGATTCTATATTTCCCATACTATTCTTGCCCTCCCCCCTGTATATTTTCTACCTATTTTCTATGCTATTTATTCTCTGTACCCTCTCCCCCCTTCTCCTCCTCCCACTCCCCTGTGGCTAACCCTCCATGTGATCTCCATTTCTATGGTTCCACTCCTGATCTAGCCGTCCTCTTAGTTTGCTTTTGTTTTAGGTGTGGTTTTTAATAACTGTGAATTTGCTGTCCTTTCACTGTTCATATTTTTTAATCTTCTTTTTCTTAGATAAGTCCCTTTAACATTTCATATAATAAGGGCTTGGTGATGATGAACTCCTTCAACTTGACCTTATCTGGGAAGCACTTCATCTGCCCTTCCATTCTAAATGAAAGCTTTGCCGGATAGAGCAATCTTGGATGTAGGTCCTTGCCTTTCATGACTTGGAATACTTCTTTCCAGCCCCTTCTTGCCCGTAAAGTCTCCTTTGAGAAATCAGCTGACAGTCTGATGGAAACTCCTTTGTAGGTGACTGTCCCCTTATCTCTTGCTGCTTCTAGGATTCTCTCCTTCATTTTGGTCTTGGCTAATGTAATTATGATGTGCCTTGGTGTGTTCCTTGTTGGGTCCAACTTCTTTGGGACTATTTGAGCTTCCTGGACTTCCTGGAAGTCTATTTCCTTTGCCAGACTGGGAAAGTTCTCCTTTATTATTTGTTCAAATAAGTTTTCCACTTGTTGCTCTTCTTATTCCCCTTCTGGAACCCCTATAATTCGGATGTTGGAATGTTTAAAGATGTCCTGGAGGTTCCTAAGCCTCTCCTCATTTTTTTGAATTCTTGTTTCTTCATTCTTTTCTGTTTGGTCATTTTTTTTCTTCCTTCTGGTCCACTCCCTTGATTTGAGTCCCAGTTTCCTTTCCATCACTATTGGCTTCCTGTGCATTTCCCTTCATTTCAATTAGTTTAGCCTTCATTTGTTCCTTTAATTTGTGACTAAAATCAACTATTTCTGTGAGCATCCTGATCACCAGTATTTTGAACTGTGCATCTGATAGGTTGGCTATCTCTTGGTCACTTAGAATTATAGGCTCTGGAGCTTTGAGCTGTTCTTGAGCCATAATGTTTTGGTCTGTTCGTGCCTGTTACATATGAGGGGCAAAGCCTTAGGTGCTCACCAGGGTGGGGCAACCCAAGTTGCTGGGTTGTGGTGTTCTATGTGGGGGCAGGGCCAGTGAGGGGTAATGGTTTTGGTTCAGCTCTCTCTTGGATTTTGGTCCCCTCTGCTGCTTTCCACAAGCAAACCTGTCCCCCCTCATGCCGGATCCCAGGTGTGTGGGCCTGTGCACCCTCCAGGACCTTGTGGGTCTCTCCAATGAACTCTCTGTGAGCCTGGGAACTTCTCCCTGTACTTGGATCCTGGAAGTTTTTCCAATTGGTGCTTTTAGGCTTTATTTCCCAAGGCTGGGGCCCTGGGTTATGTGGTCTGTCTCACTGCTCACTCCTTCTCTTGGTTTATCCGTGTCCAAATGTGTGACCGCAGTCAGCCATCCCTTGTGCCCTCCCTGGGATCTGCCAACCACGGCCTGCGCTCCAGCTGATATTTCCTGCCTGACCCTGCTCCACCAGCCACTGACTCTACCTCTCTTACCAGTCTGGATGAATGGTTTGTTGTTGTTGGACTTCCATACAGTTCAATTTTCTGTGTTTTGGCTGCATTATTGTTACTAAAGCTTTGTTGTCTTTAAACTTGGTTGTGCAAGGAGGCACAGTGTTTCCACCTATGCCTCCATCTTTGTCAGAAGTCCAGAAAATTAATACTTTAAAACTATTACCTTAGTTAAATTTCCTACAACTGTTTGTTGTCTTTTTGTTTTAATCTAGTGTCCAAAGTTTGCATTTGTTTATTAAGTATTTTTATATAGCCCAGTGGTTCTTAAGGGTGACCCCCAGACCAGCAGCATTGGGACCACAGGGAACTTGTCGGGCCCTGCCCCAGTGACAAATGCTGAGGGCAGATCCTGTGTTGTAAGGTGCTGTAACAGGACCTCTACGTGACTCTGCTGGATGCTGAAACTTCAGAGCAATTGATCTAGAACATGCTCCTTTGCTGCCTTTTGTGACGTTTGGATTTTCTTTAAAAGTCAAAGTCAATTTCATTGTAGAATGTCCCACATTCTAGATTTTTCTGATAACTCCCTCATAATTTGATCCAGGTTTAACATTTTGGCAAGTGTAAGAGATGTTGGGTATATTTCACTATGTTGAGACACATGGTATTTAATGTTCTTTTAAAATGGATAATTTGAGTGATGTGGTTAACACTGCACTGAGCCACACTAAAGGTATGGTCCTTTTTATAATTAACACATATTCTAAATAGTGGCAACCTAAGACTGTGTGAATATTTTCCCCCAACAAACTTTATCCTAACCATTGTAGCAACCATTGAAAATACTTGACTGAATCACCACATTGGTGTATGGTGATTTTTCTAATTTTGTCATTTCTTCTACATTAATTAGCTGACATTCTTCAAATAAGAGCTTTTTTCTTCCTTTGAATTATTTTGCTCAGGTGTTTACATATCATTTTGAACTTATAGTTTTTAATTTGATGTGGCAAATTAACTATCATTATTATGTTTGATATTCAAATAGCAACAGAGTAAGTCTATTCAAACCACCTTTTATGTTCTTTCCCTGTTTCCCTGTGCAGGAGATTCTAGGCTCACTTTGTACATTTCCTGCCCACAACCTGAATTAGCCATTTTCTAAAGGAACCATGGTTCTTTTTAATGGAAAATGGGTTTTTTTTGCAAACCAGTGTGTAAATGCTAGATTTTCTACACATACAAACACACATTCATAGGTTTAATTTTTAATAATTTCTTATATTGTAGATCCATCCAATTTAAATTAGCAGAGTCATCTTCACTATCATTGTCATCAGCAGTATCATCTTCCCTTTAGTGTTCTAGAGCTGCCATAATGAATTAGTACACGTTGGCTTAGAACAACACAAATGTATTATCGTACAGTTCTGTAGGTCAGAAGTCTAACATGGGTCTTCCTCGAAGTGGAATCAAGGTGTCAGCAGGGTGTATTCCTTTCTGGAGACTCATCGGGAAAATCCACGTTCTTGTGTCTCCCAGCTTTTGGAGACCTCCCGCATTCCTTGGCTCCTGGCCTCTTCCTCCACCTTCAAGCCAGTGGTACTGCATCCATCTGATCATTCTTCCATGGTCACAGGTTCCTCTCTGACTAAGACTTAAGAGGCTTCTTCTCATTTAAGGACTCACACGATTAGATTGAGCCCACTCAAATAGTCCAGAATAATCTCTCCACCCCAATGTCAATACCTTTAATCACTCTGCAGAGTCCCTTTGCCATGTAAGATAGCATATTTTCATGTTTTAAGGACTAGAGTGTGGATACCCTGGGGACCATTCCTCTGCCTACTACATCTTCGCTCATTCTTTGTTTGATTTCCATTGTCACACAATGGAAATCCTCACTTCTAGTAATTTCTAAATATTTTCAAATTTTCTCTGTCCTGAAATATAAGCAAAATCATTTGAGAATTATAACAGTAATAACATTAATGGTGATAAGTCTACTAAGTATACCTTGATTTCTTGGCAGGTTATTTTTTTGTACCCAATATATATCTCACTCAAATGTGTAGTTGAATTGTTGTGTTCCTAAATCACTTTAATTTCTTTTTCTGTATAAGTATGGTTTCTATTGATATACAATTAGATTTATTTTTCTAGTTTTTGGGTTTGCTTTTTTCATCCTTTTTGATTCACATTTCATTATGTAAAATAGTATGTGAATATAAAAAGGTATATTCGGAGAAGTCTCAGTCCCATTCTGATTCCTTCTATCATATTTTTGCCCACCCTTTATACATACTCATTCTTATTAGTCTACAGTGTATCCTGTCTATGATTCTTTGCAAACATATAAAGATGTGTATTTTTAATTCTACCTGGCTTCTTTCATATGCCAGAGTGACTGAGTTTGTGTACTTTTCTGCTCTTTGTATTTTCACTTACGTGTATATTCTGTATTTGTATATCTATATCTCTCCAGCTGTATATCCTGGGAGTCACTCTATATCAGGTGATCCTAGAAATCTTGAAAGGAGCAATTACTGTTTTTACCTATACCTTCTATGTCATTTAACTTTTTACAACAAATATTATGTTTGTGACTTAGTACAACTAAAACAGTAAGTATATATAGGAAATGTCTTTTTAATGCCTTTTTGCATAACATTTTGTAAATAAGATAATTATAACAAACTTCATTATAGTCATTTTTATCTGACACCTCCCTTTTGGCCTGTTAGTTGTTCAAATGTAGAAAGAATATCTATATCCGTCCTTTCCTTTCCTTCTTTTTTGGGGGGTATCATTAATTGTTCCTGGCATATAGTGTTTCCTTACTTACCTGTTTTACCTGAAATTCAATAAAAGATTGATTCAGTTGGTCTATTTTTAATGTACCTATCTAAAAATATGAAATATTTTATCTGAAAGTATGAATTCTATTTCATTATCAATTATTAACATCCCAACATGAATTAGTTGATCAGAGAACTAGTTGCTTCTTAGAAAAGGTATAAATGGAAAGGTTCCTGAAAGAGAACTGTTGTATTTCGATTCTGGAATTGAAACCCCAAGAAAGGCAAGATGGAATATGAGAGAGTCATAGAAGTTCTAGGAGGGAAGAAGGCAAACCAGGAAAAGGCAAAGAGGAACATGGAAATGAAAATCTGTGTCACTGTGCCAACTCTATGAGCTATGCACAGAATAGAGAATCTGATTAGGTGAAAATAAGGGTTATATTTATTGGAACAGAACTAGACCTCAATGAGCATTTTCTCCAGACTAAGAAACCAGTGCCTAGAAAGATTGAACAATTTGCTCATAACAGTTACTACAGACCAGGAGCTAGAACTTAGTCTTTGGATCCCATCATACTTCCCAGAGTTGCTATGAACTTCCTTGCTCTTCCAAAAGGACACATGGGAAACCAAGAAAGTATCCCCACTGCCCTTAGGATGGTGAGAGATCCTGAATCTTCTGTCATCTTAGAGCTCTTTGAATTTGTGCTACTAGTCTCAGGCTCAAAATGTACACCTCCATCTTTCTTGACCTCCTTCAGTCATGTCAAGTGTATTTGTGGAGAGGCATTGTTCAGCCTAGAGACTTGTTTAAATTCAAAACCAATTAAAACAAAAGTAAGCCAGCAAGAGGCAAAGGCTGATTAAGTGATGTCTGTATGAAGAGGTTTATACTCTGCCATGTTTCTGTTAAGTCCTGAAAAATGTGAAGAGAATAGAGCAAAATGAAAACAGATTAAAAATTATGTTAGATACCAAAATTCAGTAAAGCAACTATGCCTTTGGCAGGTAATTGAAAATTAGGTGACTTTGAGTTGTTTGGTATATTGATGTCAGCATGTTCACATCCATACACACATACCATGTGCACATATAACCCATTCGTACACAAGATGTACGTAAATACAAAAGGGCACACAACACATGCATATCATAATTCACAGCAAGACACAGAGCACACATACATAAGCAGCGCACATATAAGCACATCCACATGCCAGTGCATAACACACATGCATATAAAACATACACACATGAATTTGTTCTTGACTGTTACTATAAAGATGTAACTCTTCCATTTGCCAACTTATCCTACATTTTTATTTTGATGAAAAGCATAATAATAGAGGGGTGAAAAATCTCTTCATCAGAAAATTCAGTGAAAAAAATTCCCTAGACATTGTCATGTATTATTGGTTAGTTTGGTGGTTAAGAGAGTTATTTGAAAACAAAGAAGGCTTTCACAAAGCCTCTAAGATACAAAAGATTTAATAACATTTACATCTGTGTATCAGCCATGTCTATAATGCAAGTCATGAATAACACATAAACCAGAGCACAGAAAGAACAGAAGTGCTCACACATCATTTAAAATCCAACCCACCCCATCGTCAGAGGCATCAGATACACAGCAGGAGCAGTTCCAGTGGATACACACACAATATAGTCATTGGAAATGAAAACATATTAATTATGTTCCTTAAGTTAGGAGAGAAATGGCAGGATTTGCTAACCTGTTCAACTCTCCTGTTCAAATTCCGTACCAAAAAGTATATCACGTGTTGCTCCCTCATTTTTAAAAGAAATTATGGAGTGAGCATGTGTGTGCATTTGCCTTGTTTTACTGTTCATTTAAATCTGTACTTGGAGCTCAGTCCCAACTCCTTACTGTGTGGAAAATGGGGAAAGTTGGCTTACTGTGGATCCTTGTTATAAGTGAGTAACTTACAAAAGAGGAATTTATTGTTGAGCAATGATATTTTAAAACAATACCTACATAACTCCAGGTGGTATATGTGGCACTCCACACTTCTAGGAAAACAGCTGTTCATTACCAAAACCCAGACCTCATGTACCACAGAAACAAAGGGAAATCCTTCCTTCCTCTGATTCAGGTAACTCTTTGAGACCTAGATCTAGAATTGCACTTCCTAGCTTCATTCATCTGACTTTCATGAATTTCTGGGGTTCTCCCTGGCTTTCCATATGTGCTAGTGAGATCATCACACTCTACTGTAGGGAGCCTCTGGTGCCATGTCGGAGGAGGATGGGGAGGATTTTGTGTTGGCATTTTCATTTGATGTTTGTTCGTATTCATCCTTCAAGTCAGTGTTGTTGTTGTTTACTTCTGGCATTAAGAGGATATTGACATAATCTTCTGTCAGCACTTTCTGTTTCCTGGTTTTTGCTTTGATGTTTTCTTATTTGTTTAATCTTTCCTCATCTGGTCCCTATTTCCCCTTTTATCTCTAGGACTTTTCTGTTGGTGGCAGACCATTGCCAGTGGGTCCTAGACACTTTAAAATGAGCTCTGCAAATGTCAGGAACCCCTTCCTCTTCTATGTACTTCATTTCAGGGTGAAATTCCAAGCACCTCACAGTCCTTAGTGCTGCAAAATGTTAATAGCCATCTCTTCTTTACGAACTACAAATACTCAATTCCTAAAGACAGTGTTTCAGGGCAAGTTGAGTGTAATTGCTAAATAATATAGTCATTCGCATTTTAAGTGAGGAATACTTCCATTGTTCCTGATGTTCCTACCTGCACGTGTGTGCATTTGCATGTGTGTGTAAGCAGGCATGAGTGAGTCCTCCACTTGGGAGAAGCCTCAAGCATCCCATAGGAGTTTGCACATTTACACATTTGGGTTTTAAGTGTGTTGCTGCATCCTGAGCCTCTTAGGCACTACAGATTATGTATAATAGATGACCTGCATTTACAGAGATGTGTGCTATACAGATGTAAATGTTATTATAGCTTTTATATTTTATGTTCTTGTTGAAAGATCATTTTGTCTTTGAATAATATGGCTGTTCAGGGTTTTTTGGAGAGGAGGGGGTTATCTTTAAAAGAGAATATGCAATGGATATTGCACATCATATATTTCTTAAAAGTAATTTGAAATTTTAGGGTCTGGGATTGGGGCTGACTGATACACTGCCACAATGAGATATAACCCCTGGAAAATAACAGCACCAGCACATGCCTGCATCTGCCCAACCTCATAATTCACTTTCACATTGGATTATGGATGTCTGCGTTCAGTGAGTCTATCTTCCCTTTAGGTATTATTTCAGCCCTTTGAGATAATAAGGAAAGTTTAATTGCGTTGTTAATTGATTTTTTGCACAACATTATTACCTTGATTGATTGCAGAGTTGATGAAAATGTTAGACACAGGCAGCGCGGAGTATCAGCCAGGCAAGGAGTGGGAGCCTTGTGGAGAATAGATAACCTTGATGTTAAGAGCTATATCCTTCAGATATGTCTTCCCTTGACATATTGATGGCCCTTGAAAAGGGAAAAGCTGATTGTATGCAGAATGCAATCATTAAACCCACTTCAGCTTGCTGTTGATTAATTTGTTTTTTCCTGAAGGATCTAGTTATAGGGAAGGCCTCACTTGTACCAACAGCAGCCATTTTCTAGGCTCCAGACTGTGCTTAACCCTCTCCAGGAACAGAAATAATGAGGCTGGCATGGCTGATTTGGGGAGATTACCTTAGGGTGTTCAGAGTGTGGACTTGATGCTCACAGACATTCTCACCCTCAAGAACACTCTATTTCCTCCACCATAGTGCTTATTTTTCCCCAAATGCCAAGTCTCTCAAAATGCCAGAGCCAAGGCGCCTTTCATTGAGACTGAGGTAGAATGAAAGGGAAACTTCAGGATGCCAGAAGAATTTATTAAACAGGCTTCCAGTGGTTTCCAGAGAAGACATAGCACTCAGGATTTTTTATGGTACATTAGGTAAATCTTTTCATAAACTTGCTCCCATGATTGGAGACATTCATTCCTACTAGTATGTGTGTGTATGTTTTCATGTGTGTTGGGGGAACAACAAGAAGGAATTTCTGCAGTTTATTATATTTTTAACTATTCCCAAGAGACATGTATTGATATCTGTCCATAGTTGTTCTCAGGGTACCAAAAACCGGTATTTTGATCAGCCGCTTGATGGATGGATTAGTTGATTCGACTTCTGTACTGATCCCCTCCTCCAAACTCACATCACATTCTCCATAGCTACCTAACCCTGGACAGAGACTAAGAGGGCCAACCCTATGGGAAAAAGAGTTAGCTTTGCCCCCTACAGAAGAATGGAAGCTCATATACATTCAGCAATTCTAGAGAGCCTCCATCTCCTAGGCAGAAAGCACCGCTTCCCCTTTCCCCTCCCCCTGCACTAGCTTCTACACTTATTATTCATGAAACACTCTGACTTCTTCTGGCCTCTTCTTCCTTTTGTGGCTGTCCACAGTGTTCATTTAAACCAACGTTTAACTGTATAGCATTGTTGGAGGGCTACGGAGAGTTACATCATCTTCCTGGAGTCCTGAACCCCCCCAGGAGGGGTCACATGGATTTCAGGGCAGGAAAGGAAACAGCTCACGAATCATCCAGAGCCACAGAGTACCCTGTAGGAGAAATTCAAACTATGGTCGAAGCAGTTCCTCCTCGGTAGGCCCCATCTCCCCTCCATTCGGAGCCTTTCTTCTGCTGAACTAATGACTGGTGCTCGGGGAGTCTAATATCCACAGAGTCTTGGCCCTCAATTACCTTAATGGCTTATAATGAGATTTTGGCCAAGTAGCAGGTAGCAGGTTATTACTTCCTGCTCAGCGTGGGCAATGTCTACGCTGTTAATTTGTGTTGCTGAATGTGGCTCAGAGCTGGGCATCAAACTGTCAGAGCCAGATGTATTCTATTAGGTGTGAGGTGCACATTGGCTCATGGGCAATTTTTTTTCCAATATGGAGGCATGTTACCTCACCACAGGGTGAATCCTGACAAATTCAAGCCAGCCAAATAAAATAAAAGCGGGTAATATTGCAAGCCATCAAAGTAGTATGTTTCAGAGAAAGATAACACCTGGTACCCACCTACTGTCAGTAATGTCTCTCTGACCAGGGCCATTACACTGACAGACAAAAAGTATACCCCTCTTAATATTGCTGGAGAGACTCTGGTGCCTTCGTTAAGTTTTAATAAGCCTGACCCTAATGAAGGCCCTTATAATATATTCTTCTACTGTTTACTTTGTCTTTATCCTGGGCAAAATAAAATAATCTACAAGAGGTTCTTAATACTCTTATAAATTGCTTTTTGCTATTAATTTTTTCTTAACCTATAGTTTCTTTCTTTAGCACATATATGTACTTTTTTTTCAAAGCAGGCGAAAGGATGGGGAATTGACGATCAGGATATAATAAAATATATATAGCATTTGGCAGTGAGATTTGCTAGTGCCCAAGAATTATGCTGTGCTTTCTGCAACAACAGACTTTGGGGTTTTTGTTTGTTTGTTTGTTTGTCTTTTATAATGCCAACTTCTTTCAGACACATCGTATATCAGTAGATTCCTTTTTGTTTCCCCAGTGTGCTCAAGAAAGGAAGATCTTTTCCCCAATCCTTGCAAGGTTTCAATTATGACAAACCCCCTAGTCACTGGGTCTGCTTAATTTTATTGGAGAGGATCTGGTTTTTGTAGCTCAAAAAATTAAAGAAGAAGGAGCAACTTGTCTTTACTTTCAGTGACTCTCTTGAGAAATTTTAGCCTGAAGAGCCAGGCAGAACTGTAGATATTTCCCCCTTCTGATGTGAACTTTCTAATAGGAAAAGAGCTGAAACCCAAAAGCAAATTTCTGCTTGAGAGGAAAGCCAAAATTCCTGCTCAAACTCTGCAAGATGACCCCCACTGCTCAGATTTGTTCGTATAAGATTCTGTCATTTTACAGGGAGGCTAAAGAGTTTCTGGGAAGTTTTCCTGTAAGTTTTTTTTATTTTATATTTCATAAATTACTATGTGCACGTTCAGTTCCAGTCTACTTATTTAAAAAACCCTCTTTTTTGCCATTAATATAATCCACATATTGCTTAACTTTAAACTGCCATCTTTTTTGTTTTATACTGAAGAGCTAGGGCAACCTTTTATAATCATTATTTTTTTTCAATTTTAGGTACCACATTTTCAGACTTCTGGGAGACAGAAAAACCTCCTTTTAGTAAAGCTCAATGCCCTAGGACCCTCAGTCAACCAGATTTTTATCTCTGACTTTGAGTGGTCTTGATTTTATAAGATAAAAGCTAACATCAGGAGTTCTACTTTTTTAAATGAAGAGAGAAAGAGTGCCTTTTAGGTTGTCCTAGAAGAATGTTTCTTAAAGTGTGGTCCCCTAACCAGCAGCATTGCTGTCACCTGGAAACTATCAAAAATGCAAATTCTTGGCCCAATGAAGACCCACTAAATAAGATACTCTGGGGATGGGACTCAGCAATCTGTTTTAACAAGCCTTCCAGGTGATTCCAATGCTGAGCAACTTGGAGAACCACTGAGGTCGGACAGCCGTGCCATCCTCTGTCCCAGGATGTGCAGCAAACACTGGGGTTCCAAAGAAGTACCCTGAGATCCTCTCATTTATTCTGCAAAAAATCTATTGAGCACCTACATTCCCTAGGCTCATGAGCATGGATGAAAAGCTGTCACCTCCATCCTTTTGGAGGCTTTATAGAGAGAAGGCCCGGAGACCTAGAGAAATGATCAATGAGCAGTCTTCCCACCCCAGCTAAACTCCCCAACTACGTCATCCTCATTATACTCAAATAAATACTCAGTTGTGGTCACTGTGATGTACCTAGTAAGACAATGAAAGTGACTTTTGTTTTATATAGTGTTTCATGTGTGGAAGAAGACTCAGAAAGGTTTCTAGTTACATATGAGTCAGTGAGTTCATTTAATTAATTAACTGGAACCCAATATTCCCCTAGTGGTGAGTCAATCACATGACTGTTATCTAAAGGAAGAAAGTGTGTGAGAGCCATTTTTATACTAGCTTCACTGACCACTTGGGCGGCCTCTCAGGTGAGGCGGAGAGCCACACCTAGCCTCAGCTTTCCCCCAAGTCCAGTAGCTCCAAATTTGTTTACTCCCTTCTCTGATTGAGTCCACTCATTCATTTTAATTCTAGAAAATTCTAAGTTAAAATACCATTCCCTGGAATGTCACACACTTATTGCTGTTTAAAAAATAATGATATGCTTGACATTTTTTAAAACCCATAGTACCTCTTTTCTCCTAAAGGGAGGTGGTCATTTGCTGTTCTCAGCATGAAAACACTGTGCTCACATGCCAAAGGCCAAAGATGGTGACGAAATGATGATTGAACAGAAGCTGGAACTGTTACTTTATTTTTATTTGAGTGGCTTCTGCCTTTTTTTTTTCTGGTTAGTCTGAGCCAGGTACTTTAAAAGGAAAGCAATGACTGTGTAGGTTTGGGCAGAGAGGTCCTTAAAAAGAGGTAGCTGTGTCTTGTGTGGATGATATATTTTATGATCCAGTTTTTATTTTATTCTGTTTTAGTTTGTTTTTTGCTTTTTTGACTATCAAATGATGATTGATAAATCCAAGTGTGTGGTAAACTTCTTTTTTTGTGTATGGTGGAAGCACAGTAAATATGATCTTTCTCTAAGAAATGTGAAAATCTGTTTTTGTTTTTCAGTTTGCATGGTTCTTTACATTTATGCAGGTGATAGGCAAAAATACCAACTCCTGAGCCTGGAAGATTAATTAGAGCAATTGATGGTAAAGAAAATCAGTCCCCGAAATCGAGGCCAGAGGAATCCAAAAGGTGGGGCATCTGGTAGCCCCATTCCCATAAAACCTTCAGCACAGATTGAACAAATGTGACATATTGATCATTACAGAACCCACCCGTAATTGGTGACCAAAGCACAGTGTGGCTTTAAGGCCCTCCCTGAATAGTTGCCATTTTTTTTTAAAAGAATGCTGCTGTTTTTCCTAAATTCATGGTGCCCTCTAGTGGCAATGCTCCCGACTTCAGAGGGAAGAAGGAACAGATCAATGTGGAGATAATGGGGGGAATGGTAGAGGCAGTGGAGGGGTAAACTTTTTCCTTCTTTCTTTTCCGTCTGAAAGATTTCTCAGTGCCTTAGTCATACACTGAGAAAGAAAAATGAAGCCATACCAGTTGACCACTGCCCATTTGACTGGCAGCCTGGTTTATGTGACATCCATCAGTGAGGTACACTGAAGGGAGTTCACACATTTTTTACCTGATTTGCATCCCATCTTGGCGTGCGTTTTGGAATCCAGCTCAGCTCCAACCCATTACACCCAACACAGAACACAGATGAGGGCGAGGGGCCATGCTCACACCAAACTGGTCTTGAAGATTCCATTTTCTCCCTGTGGAAAGTAGGTGAGAGTCCACTTACGTCAGGTTGTTGGTGATCTTTGATGTTTTGTCCTGTAGGCTGTGTCCTAGAATTCAGAAACAGCAGGACTAGAAAGATTGAGTTGGGTTGGTGTTGGGTCTGGTACTATGACCTTGGAGAAGCCACTTTGAACTCTGTATTCCTCCTCTGTAAAATAAAGGACTTACCCAAAATGAAGATATTTAAATTCTGTCCCAATGAGAATTGTCCAATATAGGCAAAGAAACACTTAAAAAATTTTCCATTTTATGTTTAAGCTCACTGGGCAATACAGTGAAGTAATAAGGTATCCTTATAGAACTGTATAAATAAATCATTGTTTAGGAAGTCAGAGTCCACACTGTTTCTGGCTTCATTTTAAATGTCACCAAAAAATGTCACCTAAGAAGAACTAAAACTGGGATTGTGAAGAAGATTTAGCAGTGTTTTCTGGAGGTTGGGGGCGTGTTGTTGGAGCCAGGAAATATTTACTATGGTGTTTGATCTCTGACACATATATGGTCCTATTTGATTGAAATACAACATGAAGAGAGGTAAGCGCCACTCATCTTAATGACATTCCAAAAAATAGCAAGCAAGCCCATCTCAGAACTGGATGCTTTCCCATTAGTCTCTGCGTAACTGTGATTCCCTCAATACAAAAAATAAATAAATGAATAAAAGCATTGACATCTGAGGAAAAGCGTGTTGACTGTTCCCTTTTGAAAGTTCATATAACGGAAACATTGCTGCCAGACTGTCAGCCTAATATTTCCTCAATGTGGCTAGAACTTAGAATGGCCCAGTCAAATCTGGGCAGGGCCTTGCATCCACAGCTTGAGTGTAGGGACCAGGGGCTCAAGCTGGGACAGTGCAGCTGGTTACTAAATATCTATTCAAAGGTGCAATTATGTCTCAGACTTGGGCCAGCTTTTATATTTCTCACTAAAAGATTATTGAGGGAAGAACTTGCTCTGCATTTTTTTCTCCTCTCCTCCCTTTCCCACCTCCTTCGCTTCTTCTAAAATGACAAGCCTCATTTCAGCTGCCCTGAGAGCCCAGAGTGCATTTTCCACAGGCTCTGGCTTGTCACACGTCAAATTATCTGCACACTCACATGACCATTTGTGCAACCTTCCCGGGGCTGGGGGGCTGGCTTCTCAGCCATGCATTCCTATCACCTTCAGTACAGATTTTGCCAAGATCTTTTCCCTGCTGACTGGCTTCCTTCCCTGTTTTTCCTTCCTTACAAACACACTGGTGAGACTTGACAAAGCCCAGTGTTTGCTGAAGCAGGCTTTATAATCTGTCTTTTCTCAGTGGAAAGTTAAACCTCCCATTGGGCCTCATGGCTGGGGACGGAGCACTGATGCCAAATGCCCTCTTTGCAAAGAGGTATGTTGCTGGCATTTGTGTCGTCTTTTTTTCAAGGTAGGAATGCGTCCCAGCCCTTGGGTAGGTGGCCCATACTGCATTTGTCTGACTGGTGCTTGGTAGAAAGTAGCATGTAATAACGCCATGCATCCAGAGTGCACACCTTTGTCCTATTCACTTCCTGCTAAAACATGACTAAAAACTATTATTTACTTTATAATAAACATTGCTGGTAAACATAATCAACCTGAAATAAAACTGAAAGCAAGTAAACCTACATAATGCAATTTATTATGGATGAAAAACCGACTGAGATTTATATTTAGTTGGTATATTGAGTGCACAAATTCACGGGGAGGAAATTGTTGTGATAAAAATAATGAAGATGAAATAAAACTGAAGTAAGCTAAAATTACACACAATAAAATGTGTTGACTAAACTTTAATAAAGGATGCTAGTCTTCCTGTCACAATTTAGATTTGCAAAATTTATTCAAGAAGATGTGACTTTTTAAAATACATATTTAAAGAGATTTAGAAGACAGTCAGTAAAATCTGATATTCGGAAAATGGTGAGTGTAGAATTTAACCTTAATGTAAAAATTACATGGCAAAGAATTGATCCCATTGGAAGTCAATAAAATAAAAAAAGAAAGTGTTAAAATAGAATATGTTTTGATTGAATTTTAAATTAAGGAATTACATACACACAGACAACAGTACGGCGGTTACCAGAGGGAAAGGGTGGGGGGTAGAAAAAGGTATGGGTGAATAGAAAAGAAAAGAAAATGAAATAAAATAGTTTAAGAAATTAAATTGATCAAACGGAGCTGGCCCTGAATAATGAATGCTTTCTGAAAGCATTTAGTTTACATGTTTGTATTCATAAACCTCAAGCCAAAGCATCCTTATGGTCAAAACGGCATAATTTAAACGTCCACTGCAGATTATCATGGTCAGCATTGCAGGGCCAGAATACTCCTGACAGGGTCGTGGATTTCTTTTAAATTTTTTGCCTTAATGTTATTTTATTCATCATTATCAAGGAAAATGTATCCAGTGCTATCTGCTATTGATAGTAATAATAAAGACTAAGATATTACAAACGTGTGAAACTGTCATTTTTCAAAGAATTTGTACATTTTTTAATCTTTTTTTCTGATTTTTCTTTATTTTTTTAATTTAATCTTCATTATATTTTTTCATGACCATTTAGTTCCCTTACACCTCCTGCCCCCAATCTCCTATCACCTCCTATCGCCACACTGTTGTCCATGTCCATGAGTCCTTTTTCCTTTTTGCTCAATCACTCCGCCCTCCAATTTCCCCCACTCCCACTAGCTGTCATTTGCTTTCCATCTGTGAGTCTGTCTCTGTTTTGCTGGTTAGTTCAGTGTGTTCATTAGACTCTGCATATGAGAGAAATTATATGGTATTTGTCTTTCTTTTCCTGGCTTATTTCACTTAGCATAATGTTCTCTAGGTCCATCCATACTGTTGCAAAGGGAAAATTTTTCTTTTTTATGGCTGAGTAGCATTCCATTGTGTAAATGTCCTATATTTGTTTTATCCTCCCATCTGTTGATGGGCACGTGGGTTGCTTCCATATCTTGGCCATTGTAAATAACACTGCAGGGAACATAGGGGTGTTCATGTTCTTTCGAATTAGTGTTTGGATTTGGATTTCCTTTGGATATATTCCCAGTAGTGGGACTGCTGGGTCAAAAGGCAGATCCATTTTTAATTTTTTGAGGTATCTCCATACTGCTTTCCACAGTAACTACACCAATCTGCATTCCCAACAGTATAAAAGAATTCCCCTTTCCCCACACCCTCACTTGTTTGTTGATTGATTGATGAGGGCCATTCTGACAGGTGTGAGACAGTATCTCATTGTGGTTTTAATTTGTACTTTTATGATGATTAGTGACATTGAGCATCTTTTCATGTATCTATGGGCCATCCGTATATCCTCTTTGGAGAAGTGTCTCTTTAGGTCCTTTGCCCAAGCACATAAAATGGGTTAAAGATATTTTATTCAATAATGGCATTGGGAAAATTGGACAGATATGTGTAGAAAAGTGAAACTAGATCACCGTCTTACACCACACACAAGAATAAATTCAAAATGGATCAAAGACTTAAATGTTAGACCCCAAATGATAAAAATCCTAGAAGAAAATATAGGCAACATAGCTCATAGAAATTTTTTATTGGATATATCTCCCCAGGCAAGGGAAACAAAAAGAAAAATTAACAAATGGGATTACATCAAGCTAAAAGGGTTTTGCACAGCGAAGGAAATCACCCACACAATAAAAAGACAGCCCACAAAATGGGAGAACATAGTTGCCAATACATATGATAAGGGATTAATATCCAAAATTTATAAAGTACTTACAAAACTCAACACCTCATGGAGTTGTTCTGTATAGTAAAGGAGAAGAGTTTGAAAGAGTGTACTCATCTGAGAGACTAGGAAATGCCCATCAGGCAGCACTGTTTGAGAGTCACTGTGGTATTTAGCAAGGAAAGTGTGCCCCCAGTACATAGAGAAGATGTGTTGGGGGTTAGCAACATTGTGTAACTATGGCATCCCATTCCAACCCAAGATGCAGGTTATAAAACTGAGACACTTGCCCAAAATCACACTTAGCTCTTAGGGAAGGACGTCTCGCTTTCTTCTTTCTTTATTTAACCTCCCCAGGGTTGGATAGAGAGCCTTTCCCCATTTTATACCCAGTCTGAGTCAACTCAGGTGGGCCAGGCATGGAGAATGGACTTGATTCTCCTTGCACAAAAACTGCTCCCAAGTAAACCCTTCCTTTAGACCTTTCAAATCTCTCTTCTTCCCAGTTTGCCTTAGTAGTTAAGTAGCTTACACAGAAGGATGTTGTGCTAGCTGCCTGCAATTCTGTAGGCTCTGCTAACGCCTGTGTGAAATCCACAGCAGAGCTGATAGCACATCACACAGGCTGACCTCGGGGTACTGCTCCAGCCACTTCTCAAGATCATAAACACAAGTGTTTATTCCTTCTCAGTTCCCAGTTTACTCACAGCCTGCACATAGCAAAGAGAGAGGATGTGCTTTCTGGGGAATATCCTTTCTTCAGTATGATGTTTATAGCTCTTAAGGCTGATGATAACATTCAGTTCATTTCTCTCTTTCCAGCCAGACATTGTGATTACCTCATTTCCATGGGAGAAAAGTGTTCCACATTTTAAAAAACAAAGCATTTAGAAACTGAAGCTGTTGCCTTCTGTTACTTTGCTCCCTTCTTTAATAAGGCAAATATTTAATCTGTATGTATTTTAAAGCATTTCAAACAGCTGTAGTCTTAACACAGGTTAAAGTATGAGTATTTAACAATTGAAATTTCTAACTTGGTGAATTTTGTTTAAATTCTAAATAGATGATAACCTTAATGGTATTAATATATCTATTCAGCAAATACTTACTGAATACATCCTCTGTACTAAGTAATGTTTCAGGCACTGGGTATGGTATTACAAATTGGGAAGGAGTGAGTATTGTAGAGGTGGTGTGTGAATGGGTATATATAGTGTCACATGGAAGTATGGAAGGTCTAGAACCTTCCACAATGGACTAGAGAGACACTCTGGGCACTCTTTCCCTCTCTGTTACTGGGCCCACCCACCTCTTCACAACACTGTCTTCACTTTTTTCAAAGGCCACAGAGAGCCTAGTTTTTCCTTTACTCACACAGATTGGAGAACAGGAGTTTTATGAGAACCCTCTGTCCCTTGTCTGTTTGGTATTTGGTAGCATTACTAATTATAAGCTCCTACAATCACAAATGGATTAAAATTTGCTTGTCATTACACAGATGCACTTACAAACACTTGTGATAATAGCACTTAAAATGATGATTACCAAAACTAACATTAATATCAATAATAAAATAGATACACTATTTTATAAATACAAATTTATTGGTCCAACCTATACTGCATTATCAAATACATATTTATATTTGTATGAATATGCACTGTTACTTTTTTGTAATTCAAATGCAAATGATAAGTCATTTACTCTGATATTTAGTCTTTAGTTCTGTTGCCTATGGAGTTATGAGATTCAAGTCAAAGCTAGTGAGACATAGGCTAGTTAGCAGTAAATACCTCCCAGGTCTGGGTATGACATACAGATTGCAGAAAAGTCAGGGGAAATTCTTTTTCTGGAAATTTTGAGATCAAATGGCGCTCCCCTTCTATATGTTATGGGACTGTGGGCTGGATGGTGTTAAGAGCTGACTTAGTCCAAATCAAAGTTTTGATGAACCAGCCATTAGATTTACCTCCTATATCAGGCAATATTGGACCTGACATCCTCATCTTCATAAGGGAAACATGGAAAACATTAATTCATCTATTTCAAAACTAAAATGAACCTCAGAGGTGATCTGGTCCTTTGCTCTCAGTTTACAAATGGGCAAACAGGCCCAGTGAGGAAAAGGGAGGTGTATGTGGTCACATAACCATTAGGGGCAGAGCTGGATTTTAACTGCAGATTGTCCCTCGCCTCTCCTTACCAAACAGATGGTAGAAATACAACTGGAAGTGCAAGTGCACCCGGGAGATCAGGAAATCCTGGGGCTTTGCTGGACCTTGCATGCGTGTGCCAGGACGTCCTTCCCAGGACACACAGGGAAGGACTCCAGCACCATCCGGCCATCACAGTCTTGCATCCCAGAAAAGAGGCTGATTCCCACCCTCTCAGCCAGCTCCAAGGTCATAACTTAAACTGCATAATTAGAACATTCATTCCAGAGGGGGGGAAACATTTAAAAGATAAAAGACCTTTTTAAAACAGTTTCTTCCAAAAATACTTTTTTCCATAATTATAGTTTTAAGAAGTTATGGTAATGGCGGAGCTGGCTACTTATGAACAAATTAAGAGTCTCATTTGGCAGAAGAGGATTTCCCAGGGGACAAACAGCACACTGTCATTTGTTAGGGCCCCCAGAAAAGAAACTCTGCACAGACAGTTACAGGTTTGCCTGATGCAAGGCAACCCTATTTCCCTTATTATGGCCAATTAATTCTCCCCAGGGAATTAAAAATACAACACATGCCAAAAAATGTGCTAGCTCCAGGATATACAAACAAGCAAATGCATTGCAGATGTACGTGGGAACCACCGCCTACTGAGTCATGACCCATGGGTTCCCAAATTCCAGCTCGCGTGCCTCCCAGAATGTCTTTGCAAGCAAACTACTCCCTCTGTAATTTGCACAGCTGATGGCAGTTGTCGTGACAGGGGAAGGAGGGTCATGGGAAGAGCAGGAGAGACACATGCCACCACCTCACTTAATTTATGAGCAGGTCCTGTTATTTTACAAATAACCTTCATGATAAATAAACTGCTATGGCCACATATGGGACTGTGCTTTTTTTCCCTTCCTTGTTAATTGTATCTATCTATTTATTTATTGAGCACAAAGGTTCCATTTAGGGGGTAGTCACTTACCAACTGTGAGCTCCGTAGGGTAGGAGTCTCAACGCAGGCAGCACTTGCTTAATGCACATAATTGTGAGTGGTTCCGGTTTTAAAATTTCAGCCTGATTTTCACTGTCACCAGCCAGACCACCTTTCTGTGCAGAGGAGCACCAGCAGCTGGATTTCATTTTTGGCTGCCCGACCATCCCCGTGCTGTCAAGGAGCAGCCTGACGTCTGAGTGCCTCCCCTTTAAGGATTTTATTCAAGGTGACAGCTCTTCACACATGGGCACTCTGATCACCTCCAGTAGCCAAGTTACCGGGGGATGAGTGGGCTCCTCCTGCAAAGTCCAAATTTAGATTGACTGAGGTTATCCCTAGGCTCCTTGACCCCGATGCTCTGGCAGAACAGGGCTGCCAGGAACCTTGCAACAATAGCGCATTTTGTAATGATGTCTGGGGAGAAATCTTCTGCAGGAGCAGGCGGAGAAGACCCCAAGTGATAGGGAGTGATGTCAGCTTTTGTTAGAGATGCAGGCAGCGTTAGAATATCCTTGGCATAATATGGCACTGGGATCTCTGTCAGCATCTCTGTTTTCTGTCACCGCACACAGTCCTAGGCCTGTCTCAAGCCTTGACTGTGTCTTTTCACATCAGGTTATTGCCTGCATGGAGACCGGCTCTGCTCCTCACCCCACAGCCCCTTTGTTTGAAGTCTGCCCTTTTGTCATTAATGCACTCCGTGTCTATTTAAATTTGACGGTGAGTGTGGTGTCTGTTTTTCCGTCAAGAGATCATTGACAATATTAATACCTCATGCCCTTGCCTCCTTTTCCAAGCTCTGACACCTCGCTGCAGTCTTCTGCATTCATCAAACAGCCCTCTCTCACCAGGATGTCTCTAAACATTCTTGCTTCCAGGCCCAAAGGAACAGGGGAGCCCTTAGAAAGGACTTTTATCAATGCCAGTTAGAAAGAAGGACTGGGGGACATGGCTCAGAGCACTTCACCTTCCTCCATGTTAGGGCTCATGTTCCAGGAGTATAGTGCCTGTTTGCAGGGTGGCATTTGTGGTCCAGGTTGCATCTCGGCAAGATCTGGAGTTGAGATTTACTAAATCCCATTAGTAATGGAGAGAGGAGTAGAAAAAAGAAATTCAAACCTGCAGGCACTGGAAAGTGTGGAGGACATAATGAATGTACCCACCAGTGGGTGGTGTGTATGTGTGTGTGTGTGTGTGTGTGTGTGTGCCTTTCATTCTCTTACTCCAGGAAGAAGGTACTCTTCATGATATTTGACAGCCCTATCCATTTCTTTTTATGAAATATGCATACTGTCCTGGTGCTATAAAAAAGAAATGAACATCTCTCAGGCTCGTTCTTCCAGATCCTTGAGGGTGTATTTGAATCAATTATGTTTAAGGAAACCCCTTGTAGATTTTCAGAGAGATCTGAGACACTCCCACCCAGCTCTGTAGGAGATGCTGTTCCTGGAACAGATTCTAACCAGCCAAGCCCACAGACAGGTTCCAAGCATTGGTGACAGTGTTAGTCCAACCCCAGATGCTACATAACTCAGCCCAATGAAGAAAACAGCTCAATGCCAATAGCCAGAAGAGTCACTGAGGCCCAAAGAAAGGATTTGGAGAGGTTTCATCCAAGCTCAGTGTTTCTGGGCATCAAACTAAAACTCAGAAACAGAAATTGTGGGTAGGGAGCCAAGGAGAAAGTATGTCCAAGGGGGGAAATGTTGTCCACAGCAAAGGTGGCAGAAAATAGAAGTAGTGACGGCATGCCCATGACCACTTTGGGACCATGGCACAATATTATCCTCTCCCTATTGCCGCCTCTGAGAGGTTCTGTGAGCCCAACAATTCTCAACTTTGTCCCAAGCCATTCAAACCTAGGAACATCTGCCCTGTCCTTAAAGCTTTCTAAGTCATTTTATCCTTATTTAACAAGGTTAAAAGCTCTGCAATGGAAAAAATGTCTTTTTTAAAAATTAATTAATTAATTAATTTAGATAGAGGGAAAGGGAAAAAGACAGAGAGGAATAAAAACATCAATGCGTGGTTGCCTCTCATGCACCCTCTACTGGAGACCTGACCTGGCCTGCCACCCAGGCATGTGCCCTAACTGGGAATTGACCCAATGACACTTTGGTTTGCAGGTTGGCACTCAATCCACTGAGCCACACCAACCAGGGCAGAAATAGTGTCTCTCATACAACCAAAAGAATATTTTTTAGAACTTCTGATATGACAAACCTGGATAATTTCAAGTCCTAGTTTATCCCAAATGAACAAAAGATGGTGATTGTTTTCTACTATCAAACTGATGGGGGAAAATCATGCATATAGGTAGCTATTTCTTTGGACCAATTTGTAGCTCATGAATTAATGTTTTGTGGACATTTTTTTGTTTTATCCTTTCTCTGGTTATGCACACATCAGAGACTCAAGTGCTATTAGTATTAAGACAAATCTGTGAAGCTGAATTTTAAGATTTTTCTAAGATTAAAAAAAACAAGGTGGCAAAAGGCAAATTGTAGTTAAAAATATTTTTCTTGAAAAAACTTATTTTTTCTTAATAACCCTACAAATCTTTTATAATAACTATGAGAAGTGATTTCTTATGGATATTTAGAATTGTTTTGAGTTGATTAAAAGGTTTGACCTTGATATAAGGGTATTTTTCATAGTTAAGTCCTCCTACAATTTTTTTGAATGGAAGGAAAGCTGTACATGGAGCCAAATAATTATTTAAAATGAAACTGAAAGTGAAAAGCAGACACATTCCAGCCAGAGAATACAGTTCAGTGTACCTGTAAGGAACCATTCAACGTCGAAGGCTCTTCTTACTTTCCACATGGCATTTTGTCAGCACCACCGCTCTTCCTTAGTCTTCTGTTGTGAGCTTGATGCCTCCTCGGAATTAGAAGGGTCCTTTTGGAAGTTAACAATATTGGTTCATGATAGAAGACTTGAAAATAGTCATGTTTTGGGAAGATTGTTCCACATCTTTTGCTTGGGCTGGACCCATCTTTAAAGTTTTAATTTTCTGTTTTAGAAACTTTTCAGGAATCCTAGTGTGAGAAGAGTGTTATGCTTTATTCCAAGGAATAATTGGCCAAACCAGAAAAGTCTCTAAAATGAGGAAGAGACATCATGAAGGCTCCACATTATTCCTAGGAGCCTGTGCTCTGCTGACATTTTATTTGAATGTCAACTCTGAGGGCAAAAAGGTAGGGTCCTTTCCTCTGGGACTCAATCTTTTTGCTTCCACCCATTGGATCTGTGGATTGTGTTGTGTCTCTGCATTGCAGCACCTTTTTGGTTTTTGCTACAACTGTGTTTTTAATGGTGTGTTTCTTTTTATTTTCAGGTGTCCTGGGAAAGTGTCGCTATGTTTACTATGGGAAAAACTCAGAGGGAAACAGGTTTATCCGAGATGACCAACTCTGAAGGCAAGTTCTGTATGCCTTAGCCCATGTCATGAGAATTTTTTTTAAAAAAAGGGTAAAGCAAAAATAAAGGAAAAAGAGATGAAGTGGAAAAGAAAACTGGCTCATGCTGCATCTTTGTGGGAAGGCTATGACTTTAGCTTTTGCTACCGTCTGCTGACTTTGCCAGGCCTGTCAACTTCATCTTTCTGCCTTAGACTGAGTGGTCACATAGAGATTGACATGATTGCCCTTAAGCAGGTCTCATCCACCAGGGTGACAGACAGCAACGGCGAAGCACCAGGGCTGACAGGATGAACACCATGATAGATTGCCTGGCCCCTCCACTGCTCACAAGGGAGCAGAGGTCACACCTGGGGCCTCCCTAAGCATGCTCAGTGGCTGGAGTCAAGTGAGAGAAATGGTGTCTTCAGCCTGCCTAGTGAGTAGACATGACTCTGATACCATTGTGCTGTGGATTTATTTGTAGTGAAATAGTCACAATTTTGAGGGAGCCCATTCTCATTTATTTTTATTAAATTCTCCCTTACATTCTGTATGTTCTTCCCACTCTTTAGTATCTTTATCACAGGCAATGCATTTTGGTGTGCAATTTTTCAGAGAGTAGAAGGTATAAGTTCTCAGCCAGGCTATTCACTTATGGCCTGCTTCATGTTGTTACAATTTCTGAATTGGGGTAACTAGCTTTCCCTAAATCCCTAACTATTTACAAAAGCATGGACTTTATCTTGTTTTGTTCACTTCTAAATTTATTTCTTACCCTGAACACTAGGCAGTGTCAAACATCTTTTCCAGCATCAGGGTCTCATTGTACCAGGGATTCTTTTAAAGTATATCTCATTCCTTATGTAATAACACTTGTCCCAATTTTTTCTCCCCTTTATTCCCCTCCTCTCTGCACTCCCCCACCCTCCAGCATTCCCCACCCTTAATTCATGCCCATGGGTTTAACGTTTAAGTTCTTTAACTTCTCCATTTCCTATACAGTACTTAACCTCCCTCTGTCTATTTTGTGCCTACAATTCATGCTTCTTATTCCGTGTATCTTTTCCCCCATTCTCCCCCTCCCTCTCCCATCAATAACCCTCCATGTGATCTCCATTTCTGTGAGTCTATTCCTATTCTAGTTGTTGGCTTAGTTTTTGTTTTTGTATTCTATGTTCAGTTGTTAATAGTTGTGATTTTGTTGTCATTTTACTATTCACAGTTTTGATCTTCTATTTCTTAGATAAGTCCCTTTAACATTTCATATAATAAGGGCTCAGTGATGATGAACTCCTTTAATTTGACCTTACCTGGGAAGCACTCTATCTGCCCTTCCATTCTAAATGATAGCTTTGCTGGGTAGAGTAATCTTGGATGTAGGTCCTTGCCTTTCATGACTTTGAATACTTTTTTCCAGCCCATTCTTGCCTGTAAGGTTTCTTTTGAGAAATCAGCTGACAGTGTTATGGGAACTCCTTTGTAGGTAACTGTCTCCTTTCCTCTTGCTGCTTTTAGGATTCTCTCCTTATCTTTAATCTTGGGTAATGCAATTGTGATGTGCCTTGGTGTGTGCTTCCTTGGGTCCAACTTCTTTGAGACTCTCTAAGCTTCCTGGACTTGCATGTTTAGTTCTGTAGCCAAACTAGGGAAGTTTTCCTTCATTGTTTGTTCAAATATGTCTTCAATTTCTTGCTCTTCCTCTTCTCTCTCTGGCACCCCTATGGTTCAGATGTAGGAATGTTTAAAGTTGTCCTAGAAGACATAAAGTTGTCCTCAGCCTCTCCTGATTTTTTTGAATTCTTGTTTCTTCATTCTGTTCTGATTGGATGTTTATTTCTTCCTTTTGTTCCAAATCATTGATATTAGTCCTGGTTTTCTTCGCTTCTCTGTTGGTTCCCTGTATATTTTCCTTTGTTTCACTTCATATAGCCTTCATTTCTTCCTTTATTTTGCAACCATACTCAATCATTTCTGTGATTGATTGCCAGTGTTTTGAACTCTGTACCTGGTAGGTTGGCTATCTCTTCAATGCTTAGTGCTTTTTATAAAATTTTGATCTGTTTTTTTTTATTTGGGCCATATTTCTTTGTCTTGGCATACCAATTAAGTTGTAAGGAGCAAGAAGTAGAACCTTAGGTGTTCTCTAAGGCAAGGCAGCCCACTTTTCTGCCTTGGGGCATTGTCTGTAGGGGAGGGGTCAGAAAGGGAACAATGCCACTTGCTCAGCTCTCACCTCACCTTCCATCACTTCCCTTACTCCACACAAGCAGATTGTGCCTTATCAGGTGCTGATTCCTGGGTGGCTGGGTTTGTGTANTATTTGGGCCATATTTCTTTGTCTTGGCATACCAATTAAGTTGTAAGGAGCAAGAAGTGGAACCTTAGGTGTTCTCTAAGGCAAGGCAACCCACTTTTCTGCCTTGGGGCATTGTCTGTAGGGGAGGGGTCAGAAAGGGAACAATGCCACTTGCTCAGCTCTCACCTCACCTTCCATCACTTCCCTTACTCCACACAAGCAGATTGTGCCTTATCAGGTGCTGATTCCTGGGTGGCTGGGTTTGTGTACATTCTAGGACCCCGGGGATCTCTCCAAAGAACTCATATGAGGCTGGGAGTTTCTCCCACCTTTGCAACACCCAAAGGTTTTTACAGCCAGAGGTTTTGAGGCTTTAGTTTCCCATGCTGGAACTCTGGGTTGCATGGTCTGTCTTGCTCCCTAGTTGTTCCTCCTGGCTTAACCTCTCGCAGATGTAGGATCTCACAGTCTGCCGGCCACTGCCATGCCTGCCCAGTCCTCCAGCCACTCTTATTGCACATCCTCTCTGTCATACTTTCCATCTCTGCCCCTCCTACCCGTCTGGGTGAATGTTTCTTCTTTAATTCCTTGGTTATTGGACTTCCATATAGTTTGTTTTTCCCCCAGTCCTGGTTAGTTTTGTTTTTAAAATGGTTCTTTTGGTTGTGTGAGGAAGTGAAGCATGCCAACCTATATTTCCATCTTTCCTGGACCCAAAACTTTTAATATTTACTCATTCATTCATGCATTCATTTGTTTTTAACTACATACACTTCCAACTATGTCCATGGCCATATATGGAACAGGCTTGCTCCTTTGGGATTAAACATAGAATGGTGAATCAGAACATAAAAAAGAAGGGAACACTGTAGAAAAAAATATCTACCAGACCAAACAGTTTTTAGTAGAAGGTACAAACCTTTTGGATTTGGTATCTTTCTTGGGACCTCTCAGAAATGAAATCCAGAGCTTGTGAGATGGTCTTTGTGCATCTTTGACTGTAATTCTAACACTAATGTTACAAGGAAAATAAGCACAATCAGATGGGTTTGGTGGCTTTACTGTAATTTAATATATTGGTACACTGGTAAAATCGGTCTGGAAGCTATTTGAAAGTTTGGTTGCTCCTGACACAACAACATTTATTGTTGCTTCTTCTATTCAGATGAGTAATTTGTTGTCCTGGATCTTCTAGTATTAGGTTACTTTGAGAGCAGCAAAACCTGAAAGAGAATCCCTCCAAATTATAGGTACCAAATATCTAGACAGTTGCTATTTAAAACTCTTTGGGGAGTCAGAATTCCTGAAATAGCCAAGAAGAACCTACTTTCTTAATTCTGGCCCATTCACATGGCCTCAGGCCTACTGAGTCAGTACAGTCCTTGAATGACTTGCATTGAGGCTGGCAGGGGTCCCCCTTATAGATTATGTAAGGTTTGGTAATCAGTTATTTAGATTAAAATCCTCAAGACCCTTAATTGAGGATATTGAATGTTTGCTTTTATCTCTCAAATGGATTAATAACCAGAGTGGAGTACCTTTTTTCTATTTGATCTACAAAACAGTACTGGGATAATGCTTTAAATTAGCTGTGTTAGGTCCCACCCTAGTTCTTTGTTTTGTCCATGGCATATTATGGGCAGCAAGAGTTCTGTGCAAGGGCAGCTAGACTAGTCCAATGTCATATCCAATCTAGTGGCACATATATCCTTGTCTTTGTAAAAGGCTTTAACCCTGCCTCAAACAATAAAAAAGCACTTGTGAACTGACCACAGAATTTTTCCATCTTTATTTTTCTTACTTGTTTACTTTTCTTAATGTCAGAACCATTTGTATCATTCGCAGGAATGTCTCCCTCAATGAGAGCTTTGGAGGCAAAAAATATTTTTGGAGTGAGTTATTGACCACATTGTTTCCCTCTCTTTGGGTTGTTTATTTTCTTCCAAAATGGTGTAATAACTTTAATTAAGATTAGCTTTAATTGTAATTTATGTAAAAGCCATCACTACAGTATATTCATCTTAATGATAGGATTATAGTGAATTTTGTTTTTCTTAAAAAGCAATAATGATAATGAATTGGTATTGGGTTGTTTATGATTTCACTGCATGTTAACAATATCTGCTGTGCTGAAGTTATTGGTCAGCATTGGTTGAGAAGGAAGTGATATTGCATGCTTATCTTAAATCTGTAGAAATTTCCCAAACTCTGTTCTTCAAAGTAGAGAATTAGAAGGTCGTAAGTTCAATAAAAGCTCATACTTATTTCATATTCCCTTTCTACCCTTGGTCTTTCTGCTTTTTACCCTGTACCACTAAGCTTTTCCTTTGGGGATCAGGGTGTCCCTGTGTCCTCTCTCCCAGAATACTGATCTGACTTGAGAACACCCTGCAGTCAAAGGCCATCCTGGAGTCCTCTGTCACCTCAGTAAAGTCAGGGCAGACTGTCTTTTTCCTAAGTGACATAATTTTATAGAACAATTTGTTCCCTGGGGAATAATGTTTTAGATTGTGGGGAATCCTATTAAAAGTATAACTATTACAATCATTTGCTCTTACTTGTACCAGCCTTGCTCATAAACCCTCCATCTGTTTGTTACTTTAAATAGAGGCACATTGTAAGAAATTAGCACTTGATCGCACTGCACGTCTTAGTGTGGTGCATTTTCACATATTCATGTATACTGAAGAAGAAAAGAAGGCAAACTACAACTTCTGGATGAAAGAATTCCTTGATTGTTTTTGTGCATTTGTGTGTGTGTGTGTGTGTGTGTGTGTATTAGGCGGGGAGGATTTTCATGAGAGATATATGTTGCATATTTTCAAGGGAAAATATCTTTCTTGCTACTTCTAAGAAGTGACTTTGCTGTCTTTCTCTTTTTTGCTAATATACAGGTCAAAACAATCCACAGGGCTCTTGTCAACAAAACAATAGCAGAGTTCAGTAGTTACTACTTATGAGAACAGCCTTGGTCAGACCTGCATCGTAGCCCAGGGTGGACAACACAGGGCCCATTGAGGCTGGTCCATGTTGTCCATCCATCACAGTTTATCCAGTGTGACATTCACCATCACCCTGTTCTGTTTCTGAGAGGAAGCCTTTGCCAAAGAAGGCTCTTACCATTGCTTGATTTTTCTCTTTCCAACTTGCCTTAATACCATGTCAAAAACCACTCTGACAGAGACCTGTAAAGGAAAATGAGATCAGAGTAGCATAGAACATATTGGTTACAGGTTTTTGTGACAAACCAACCATCACCCCTTGGTGGAGCACTGTATGGTACTTTCAATACATCAGAAAACACTAAAAAAATCTGAAGAACATTAAAAGACAAAGCCACTTGTCCAAAAATATTGTCTTCCTACAAGTTTCCTGAAAATTTACAACACTAGTAGTTCTCTTTTGGAAAATTATAATTCTAATTGTCAATTTGTACTCTGTGGATGGGGTAGGTAATGTTATGTTATTTGTATATATTAACATATTGGCACATGCTAATTTTTCCAAAGTAGCATGGAATGGCCTGGATAACATACAACCTAGGACAAGTGAGTTTTACTAAGAAAAAAAAGAAAATTCTAAGTATGAAATATACTGGTCTTAAGTTGCTAAAGTAGTGATGATATAAATGGTAATTTAATTATGCCAAAGGAGAGCATGAAGCAGATCTTGAAGCAGAATTTGAGTGTGGACACGGAGAGTAGGTATAAATAGAGAAAAGAAGAAATAATGAGAAAGGAGGGCAAAGGATAGTTTTCAACCAATAAGAAAAGTTGCTGATATTCAGCACTAAATTGGTATTTAGCAACATTTTCTCCTCAAAATGGAATCATCTTTGATATGTGAGGAATACCACCACTTAGTAATGTTTTACAAGTTTTTCTGCCCAAGACAATTAAACAATGAGAAAAAAGTAGATCACAAAGCCCTGTGGGAATAAATAATCATGTTGTGGTGGTCATATATGACTATGGCTTGTGCATAATGTTCCATAAAAAATATACCTAAGGTAAGTTCCCAAGCTACTGGAACATCTGTAATATAAGGGGAAAACTTGTTATCTGGGCAGTTTGATCAAAGACAGAAAATAGTTTCACATTCATGCCAAACCTTTATATATTTATTAAGTTCAGAGGTAACTGGGTGCCTTGACAAGATGAGACAGAAGCAAAGATATTTAAGGAAAATGACAAAGGCCTCTATGTGGGGCTGAAGATGCTAGCAATAGGACTTGACCAATCCAACCTGCAGGCAGTAAACAATATGCATGAGAAGTATGGATAACATCAAAGTTCAACCGGATAACTGAAATTAACATACAGAATATTCCATTAATAATTAATGTTTCTGTTCTATCACATCAATTACTTTTAATCAATGTCCCCTTCTCCATATCAGAATAATTTCTTCAATCTTAGAAATAGAAATAAATTTTAAGGGACTTTTTTTCCAAAACAGTATGGAATTTTCTCAGAAAAACTAAAAATAGAACTACCTTTTGACCTGGCAACTCCACCGTTGGGATTATATCCTAAGAACCCTGATACACCAATCCATAAGAACCTATGCACTCCAATGTTCATAGCAGCACAATTTACAATAGCCAAGAGCTGAAAAGCAACCTAAGTGCCCATCAGTTAATGAATGGATCAAAAAAACAATGGTATATTTACACAATGGAATTCTACATAGCAGAAAAAAAGGAGCTTTTACCCTTTGTGACAGCATGGATGGAACTGGAGAGCATTGTGCTAAGTGAAATAAGCCAGGCGGTGAAAGACAATTACCACATGATTTCACCTTTAAGTGGAGGCTAATCAACAAACAAACAAGCAAGCAAAATAGAACCAGAGACATTGAAATTATGAACAATCTGACAGTAACCAGGGGGGAGGTGGGAGGGGGTAATGGGAAGAAAGGGGGGAAGGGTTTTGAGGAACAAGTATAAAGGATACATAGAAAAAACCAAGGGAGGGTGGAATCAGGGGAGGGAGATGGGGATGACTGGGATGGGGCGGGGGGAAGTGGTGGGCGGTAAATGCAGACAACTGTACTTGAACACCAATAAAATGATTTAAAAAGTAAATTATAATGTGAATGATAATAATTGAATAGTATTATAAAATACATTTATTTTGAAGTAAGATTGAAATTAATTTAATACCCAGGTACAGTGTATTGTTTTAATTTTTATGTTATTACTATTTAACTTAATCTTTCTTTATAGAATGTATTCTAAACTCCACCCCATATATAGTTTTTCAGGCTATGATTATGAGAGAAACAGCTTTTCTGAACTTCTTATAACTTAGCATAGCTTAGAAAAATATTAATTGTGGTAGCTACAAAATCTTCTAATGATTTTTAAAGTTACCCAGCTCATCAACAGCCTGAATAGCCTGAAAGTGTTTATGCATGTGTGTGTGTGTGATTTCATGATCTGAGCAGAGAATCTCTACTACTGATGTTGTAAATAATTTTCTAACTTTTCTAAGTACTCCATAATAAGTCAGCTTGTACACGTATTAGCATGTTACATAGAAAAATGTGTATGTTTCATACCTAATTAATTAATATTTTTGTCACTGCCTTTCATACTCATTGATTGACTTGCTGTAGTTCTGGTACAACAGTGTCCTTATGTTCTTTCTTTTCCTCTTTTTATACCTCTGAAACCTAATTTGAATACAACAAGATCATTGTTCAAAGTATAATAGCAATTTTGTTTCAAGACATATATCTGATACCCAAAGAAAGATGGGTACATGAGCTATCTCAGAGAGTTACTATATAAACCAAGTTTCATTTATTGACTATATTTTTCCATGTCCTTACATTCATTCTCAACATTCATAGTTCCTCATTTGTATACAAATACTGTCTTCCAAAAAATGTCTCTATTGTCTGCAGAGCTACAACATGTACATCATCATTCTGTAGCCACTTAGTTTTGCTACATCACTCAAACACAGGGAATGTAGGAATGCCTCCAAGCACAACAATTTTAATCCCCTCTCCTTTTTGAAGCTTTCTTTGGTATGCCCACTCAGATGATCCATTTCCAAAGGATCATCTGAGTATAGTGTAAAAGGCATGGACTTAATGGTCAGTATATTTTTTGATGTTCTAACAATGAGTGACGATGATGGAGGTTACTATCACCAGAAAAGAGTCAGTGTGCGTATCTTTACAAAATTAGGTTTAACTACTGCTTAGCAAATTACATTTAACTGAAAAAATAAAATCAAAATGTCGATTCCAATTTATTAGGCAAGGCCAATAGGTTTACAGTTAGAGTATTTACATATATGACTTAGATATACAATATTAGGTTATTATATATTAAAATGGATTTTGCAATGCTTTTGTTGGTTAGTTTGGTCTGTGGGCCACTTTAGTGGGTATTATTATTATAGCCTTTGTAGGCTGTTTTATTCATGCACACATGTACACATCATATATACATATTATAAACATATAAATTATTTTCCTAGAATTCTTTTTGTGATATCAACATTTATCTGCCACCACTATTGCCATTTTATTAATCTGTAGTGATCAAGAAACTAGGTGAAATATACAGGAGGACACTATGACAGCAAAGTGGCTCTAAATATTTAAGAACTCTAACATGCATATACTTTTGATTCATTCCTACCATTATTGGGTCACTGGTTTCTCTCGATATAGTTTCTAATAATCACATAGTCCAGATTCTCCTCTCTGGTTTTGAAACCTTTTTCAAAACCTGTGTTAACCCATGTCTATAGGGATGTCCACCCATGCACTAACTCCACAAATATTTTGTGGGCGCCATCAGTGTGCTGAAAATTAGAAATACAAGGGGGAATAAGAGGATGCTCTACTTTTGCACAACTTGTATTTGAAAGAGACTAATATATACAAAAGTAATTATTATATGCTATCATAGTAGCATATAATAGCATGCTATCAAAAGTAACTATTATATGCTATCATATTATATGCTATATCACTACATTAGAGATTATACCAAAGAACTATATAGATTAAGGCACAGAAATGACAGTGAAAAGCTAATTCTGAATGTAACAATGATCTAATCTTATGTACAGTTAACATCTTGATCCAAGCTGCCATCATTTCTTACCTGGATTAATTCTAACAAGATATATCCTTTTTCTGTCTCCTGATTCTATGCTTGCCTTCCTATAACCCTATTCTTAACAAGAAAGCCAGCACTATCCTTTAAAAGTGTTAACTTACATCCCGTGGGTCCCCTAACCATTTCCCACCAGTGGTTTCCCATCTCACTTGGAGTAAAAGCCAGAGTCCTGCATGGCCCTATGTAATCTTCTCTAGAGGAATCAGTATGCCAATAACTGTGATAGTAAAGCAAAAATTAATGCAAATATTATTTCCTACCATTCTCTCCTCACTCTCTCTGCTCCAGCCACATTGGTCTACAGTGAACAATCACACTATACTTCCCATTTAGTCTTTGCTCAAATGTCACCTCATTAGAGAAGCCTTCTCATCCCACAGTATCTAAAGTAACCCTCTACCACCATCACCCATTACAGTCCACTTATCTTGCTTTGTTTTCCTCTGTTGCACTCATCACCACCTGACATATTACATATTTATTTGTTTTGTCATTCAGTGTCCAAAGGGAAAGACTTGTATTCTGAGGCTAAAGGGTACCTCCAATATTTTATGAGTCAATGAAAGAATGGTTCCAGTTCATAGAGGTCTATTAGGCTATGTTCACTGGCTGCTGCTGTTGCACATTAAACAGGATAAGACACTTTCATCAAAGGAGTTTTCATTTGAAAAGTTTCCACCCCCTTTATTTTATAATCTGGATCAAGCAAACAAACTACCTCATTCATTTTTTTCTTTGTTAATTATTATTTTTATTTAGTTCTTGTTCAAGT
The DNA here is from genome assembly GCF_014824575.4 of Sturnira hondurensis. Taxonomy (NCBI): domain Eukaryota; kingdom Metazoa; phylum Chordata; class Mammalia; order Chiroptera; family Phyllostomidae; genus Sturnira; species Sturnira hondurensis. Next base: position 5,987,431 of record NW_028081392.1, read on the forward strand.
ACAGTTTTCTGACTTATATTCCCAGCCCTGGCCCCCCAGTGCTCCCCATCTCCCTCCCATTTCTGCTCCCCCACCTTAGTTATTGTCCATGTGTCCTTTATACTTGTTCATGTGAGTCCATCCCCTTTCCCCCTATGGTTCTCTCACCTCTCCCCTCTGGACCGTGTCAGCCTGTTCCATATTTGAGTGTCGTTGGTCATATTTTGCTTGCTTGTTTGTTTTATTGTTTAGATTCCTAGAACAAAGTACAATGTGGAAGCATGAGGCAGTGAAAATGGGTTAAGCTTCAAACAGGAAAGGAAAATGAATGTTGAGAAGCAGAATGACAAGATGATATGCGACCTGACCTTGGATGTATCTCAGATTCCGTGTCAGTTTTACAGGGCCTTCTTCTCCAGTGACATCTCATGCCGCCAGCAGGCTGTGTGGTTTTGTTGTGGACACTCCCAGGCATTCTATGTCAGACATTGAATGTGTGGAAGTAGAAGTACTTCTCTTCAGTTACAAACAGAAGTCTATCTTCACTATAATGTTTATATCATAATAACTATAAGTTATATATGATTAAAGCAAGATTTGGAGAGAAATTCAAAAGCACAGTAACATTATTTATAAAACAAATGCTTCTCAGACATTATTAAGTTATTTTATCCAGCACTGGTAGAATTAACTTATTTTAACCTTGTAATTTAGCATCCAGACCTCAAAGTTCTGATTGGTGAGTGTAAAACAATGAGAGTTTTTTCCCTGTGAAGAATGGGGCACATAATTTATTACTTTATTTAAGTAGTGATAATTACCAGTTGGGCAGATGCTATAAAAACTATTTACAAGTATTAACTAATTTAATCGCCCAACGACACCTTCAGGTAGATGCTCTCATCCCTGTTTTGAAAACAAGGAAACTAAAGCCTGAAAGGCTCAGTACAGCAGATTGGGACACATTTGGTCAGTGGTTATGGACTCCAGGATCCTAACTAAGGTTGTCTGGGTCCAGAGTCCATGCTCTACCCCCTGCAATTTCTCTGTAAAAGGCATCCTATTATTTTGTAAAGTCCACACTTTTCTGATGATAGAGATATTTGTCCGAACAGTTTTGAGCCCTGACTGATGTGGCTCTGTGGGTTGGGAATCATCCTGCAAACCAAAAGGTCACCGGTTCAATTCCCAGTCAGATATATGCCTGGCTTAAGGACCAGGTCCCCAGTTGAGGGTATGTGAGAGGCAATCTATGGATGGTTCTCTCCCTCTCTTTCTCCTTCCCTTCCCTTCACTCTAAAAATAACAAATAAAGTCATTAAAATATGTTTGAAAATTAAATTCTCTTTTGGAACAAACTTTAAAACCCTTCACAAATTTTTCATATAATGAAGCTTAGTGTATACAAAAAAAAAATGGCATTTCACAGCTCCATGACTCAACTCATTCTCTGAAGTACATTTTTTAAAAAGCACACTGGAGAATAAATCTAAGCTACATTCACATTACAAGTATTTTCCACGATTTAAGATTTTTGAAGACTTTATATGGCCACTTCACATAGTGTAATAAAGAATATATAGCCTGAATATCCCACATCTTGATTTTCACTTTCCACTGTAGCAATTGTTAATTATACTGAAAATTTGGAGAAGCTCCATCTGAATGGATGGAGTGGTGCACCACAGCCAGAAGACCTGAGTTGTCTTTCTGCTCTGCTCCTCACTTTGCTCATCTCTCTGGTCTTCGTTCTTGTGCCCAGTAAGGGAGGAAATGGAAACCATCCAAAGGCAGTTGAGGCTAAGACCTCTGAATATGGATGGGGATCACCAGTGTCTCTCCAAACTTGGAATTTAGTGATTTCGTGAGATATCATGTATATGAAAGTGCTTTGCAAAATAAAGTGCTACCCTAGTATAAATAATTATATGGTAAACAGCAAACTCTGAAGGCATTTTCTAAAACAGAGTTTGAAAATATTTTAGGTGATCAATTTCATTCTTGGGATCAGGACAGTCTCTCAAGATGATTGCTTTGAAACAGACCAAACCACAATGTTTGTATTATTCCTGGACTGGGCACTCTAAATTTAGTCACCATTTTCCAGCTAAGTCTCAGTTGTATACTGCTGTTGTATACTGAGTTGTATACTCAGTCTAAGTACGCTCAATTGTATACTGCCATAGTGTTGTTTAGGTACCACAAATGGTATTTTTCATGTGTCATGTTTTCATCGGGTAATAATCATTCATGTCTTTTTTGTCACCCCTCTGACCCTATATTCCTTGCTATGTGTCTGACTTGAATGCCATTTCTAACTGTGGCCATTCATTCTCATTTAGTTTAGTAATTTTTCCAGACATTCCTCCTAGCTTGACTCCTCTACTTTGGGCAGTGACACGTCAGCCCAGACCCTTACTCTCTTCAATCCTTTGATGTCTCCAGTTGCCTTGGGTGAAGAATCCCATTTCAGACCACTGTAATCCCAACCCTGCCTGGTCATACTCCTTGGGGAAGATTGTGGGTGGGGGGATTTGAACATACTTATTTGATGTGTATTTAAAATCTTTAGTCCTGTCAACCCTCAACACTAGTTTTATGTACAGCTAAAAACACTAATCTGCAGTTTGTAGCTAGCTTCATTACTGAAGGTTAGGTTTTATCTGTGATGGTATCTTTGCACTTTCCCACTTAGCTTTCAAAGAAATTCGCAGTGTACTTTTTAGTTCTTCTCATGAATGTCGTTCTATTCTACACAGTTTAGCAAATGCTGGGAAACACTATGACCTTCTGTTTATCACATAAGAAAAATGAACCCCCGCATTTACCTTCCCCCTAATTATAAAGCACTATTTATCCCTACCTAAAAACTGAGAACTAGTGTGTGTGTGTGTGTGTGTGTGTGTGTGTTTATACAGATATATAATCCCTACCTTTTATACAAATGGATGCATATGCAATGTTGTGTACCATTTTTGTTTTCACTTAACATCCCCTAAAGAATAAGGATGGATGAAGTGATGATTATTTTATGTGTCAACTTGACTGGCCTTGGGGTACCCAGGTTAAATATGTCTGGGTGTGTTTCCGAAAGTGTTACTGGATGAGATCAGCATTTGAATTGTTAGACTCAGTAAAGTAGATTTTCCTTTCCATTGTGGATGGGCATCCAATTCACTGAGGGCTGGAGAAGAATACAAGGCAGTGGAAAGTAGAATTTTCCCACTTTTCCCTGCCTCAGTGCTTGAATTGTGATATCTTATCTTCTCCAGCCCTTGGACATCAGCTCTCCTGGTTCTCATGCCTTCAGATTTAGACCAAACTACATCACCTGCTTTCCAACTTGCACATGGCATATCATGGGACTTCTCAGGCTCCATAATTGCATTGACCAATTCCTCACTTTGTATACACTAAGGTAATGAGAAATTGATTAATGCAATTATGGAGCCTGAGAAGTCCCATGTTATATATATATAAAACTTCCTACTGGGTCTGTTTCTCTGGAGAACACTGACTGATGCAGATAGTATATTATTGCTAAAAAATAGAAAATCAAAACATATTATGATCATGAATGTATATACATTTATCAATATAGGCTCCATATATATATATGTATATTAATATGTATATTATATATATATTAATAATATAATATAATATAATATAATATAATATATATATATTAAACAACTGATAGAACAACATAGAGAGAAAGAAAAATAAGCAATTTTAGTTGGAAATTTGTAGGCATTCATTATGCAGAGTGTTTCAAGTCTTATTTTACCCTTTATCCTTTGTGTCTGGCTTATTTCACTTAGCATATATTCAAGGTTCATCCATTTTGTGGCATGTGTAAGAATTTCATTCCTTTTAAAGGTGAATTTTATTCCATTGTATGTATATACCACATTTTGTTTATCCATTTAGCTTGATCGATATTGGATTGTTTTTAATCTTTTAATTATTGTGAAAAATGATGCTATAAACATGGTATACAAGTATCTGTTCAAGGCCTTACTTTCAGTGCTAATGGGTATATACTTAGGAGTGGAATTAGTGGAAATTAATGTGGTAATTCTACATGTTTTAGTTTTGAGGATCTTCCAAATTGTTTTCTATAGCAGCTACATCATTTTCAATCACAATATACAAGGGTTCCAATTCAGATTTTTTGTTTGTTGTTTTATAAGATTCATTTAGTGATGTGAAGTGGTATCTCATTTTGGTTTTGATATGCATTTTCCTTATGACAGGTGAAGCTGAGGATCTTTTCATGTGCTTTTTGTTCATTTAAATATGGAGAAAATGTCTATTAAAGTCCTTTGCCTATTTTTGAAGTGTATTAACTTTTTGAGTTGTAGTAGTTCTGTATATATTCTGTATGCTAACCCTTATCAGGTAAATGACTTGCAAGTATTCTCTTTCATTCTCTATGCTGCGTTTTCACTCTCTTGACAGTACTTTTTGTTCACAAAAGTTTTAAATTTTGGTAAGTCCAATTTATCTCTTTTTGTTGTTATTACCTGTTTTGGGGGCTTTATATCCAATAAATTGTTGCTAAATTCAATGTCATGAAGATTTTCTCCTAATATTTTCATACAAGGGATTTATAGTTTCAGCTTTGTATTTTAGCCTTTGACCCATTTTGAGTTAATTTTCATATATAATATAAGGTCCAACTTTATTATTTGCATATGGATATCCAGTTTTCCCAGCACCAGTTATTGAAAAGACTTTCTTCCCACATTGAAAGATCTTACCCTCTTTGTTGAAAATCAATTGATCATACGCTCAAGGGTTTATTTTTGGACTCTGTATTCTATTTCATTAGTGCATACATTTCCCCTTCTTTTTCCTTGTCACCCCCAAATTTCTCCCCTCTGATTACTGTCATGTAATTATAATTTATTTCCATGTCTCTGGTTCTATTTTACTCACTTCTTTGTTTTGTTGATTAAGTTCCACTTATAGGTGAGATCATATGGTATTTGTCTTTGACCACCTGGCTTATTTCACTTAGCACAATGCTCTCCAGTTCCATCCATGCTGTCACAAAGGGTAAAAGCTCCTTCTTTCTTTCTGTTGTATAGTATTCTACCATGTACATGTACCACAGTTTTTGATCCACTCATTTACTAATGGGCACTTAGGTTGCTTCCAGCTCTTGGCTATTGTAAATTGTGCTGCTATGAGCATTGGGGTGCATAGGTTCTTTTGGATTGGTGTCTCAGGATTCTTAGGGTATAATCCCAGCAGTGGAATTGTTAGTTTTTGAGGAAATTCTGTGCTATTTTCCATAGTGGCTGCACTATTTTGCATACCCACCAACAGTGTACTAGAGTTCCCTTTTCTCCACAACCTCACCAGCACTTGTTTGTTGATTTGTTTACGCTGTCCTTTCTGACGGATGTGAAGTGGTATCTCATTGCGATTTTAATTTGCATCTCTCTGATGGCTAGTAATACTGAGAATCCTTTCATATGTCTGTGGACCCTCTGTATGTCCTCCTTGGAGAAGTGTCTGTTCAGGTGGGCCCTTGGCCCATTTTTTAAATTGGATTGTTTGTCTTCTTGGTGTGGAGTCATGTGAGTTCTTTACATGTTTTGGAGTTCAAACCCTTGTCTGAGATATCACTGGCAGATATATTTTCCCACACAGTTGGTTTCCCTTTTCATTTGGCTGATGTTTTCTTTGGTTGTGCAAAAGCTTTTTAATTTGATGTCCCATTTGTTTATTCTTTTCTTTATGTCCCTTGTTGTAGGGGACAGATCTGTGAAAATATTGTTGTGTGGAATATCTGAAATTTTCCTCCCTATGTTCTCCTCTAGGATTTTTATGGCGTCATGACTTATATTAAAGTCTTTATCCACTTTAAATTTACTTTTGTGTATGGTGTAAGTTGGTAATTGAGTTTCATTTTTGTGCATGTAACTCCAGATCTCCCAGCACCATTTTTGAAGACACCTCTACTCCCACTTTTCTGAGTGTTATATCATAAATGTGTGCTGTACCTTATTAAATGCTTTTTCCACATCTATTGATATGCTCATGTGATTTTTGTCTTTCCATTTGTTTATGTGATATATTAAATTTATTGATTTGCAAATACTCTACCATCCTTGCATCCCTGGGATGAATCCCACTTGATCATGATGTGTGATCTTTTTTATGTATTGTTGAATATTGTTTGCCAATGTTTTCTCAAGAATTTTAGTATTTATGTTCATTAGCGATAGTGGCCTGTAGTTTTCTTTGTCTGGTTTGGGATTAGGATGATGCTGGCATCATAAAAAGAGTTTTGGAGTCTCCCCTATTCTTTGACTTTTTGGAATAATTTGAGAAGGGCAGAGGTTAGCTCTTCCTTAAATTATTTCTTAAGTTCTCTTGTGAAACCATCCAGTCCAGGGCTTTTATGTGCCAGGAGTTTTTTGATTACTGCTTCAATTTCACTAGCTGTTATCAGTCTGTTTAGGCTTCCTGCTTCTTCTGAATTCAGTTTTGGAAGATTATATGTTTCTAGAAATTTGTTCATTTCACCCAGGTTTTCAAATTTCTCGGCATATAATTGTTCATAGTAATTTCTTAGAATCCTTTGTATTTTTGTGGCATTAGTTGTAATTTCTCCTCTTTCACTTCTGGTTTTATTCTTTTGGGTCCTCTCTCTTTTTTTCTTGATGAGTCAGGTTAAAGGCTTGTGGATTTTGCTTATCCTTTCAAAGAACCAGCTCCTGGATTTATTGATCCTTTGAATTGTTCTTTTAGTCTCAATGTCATTCAATTCTGTTCTGATCTTGATTATTTTCCTTCTTCTATTCACTCTGGGCTTTGCTTATTGTTCCTCCAGTTCTTATAGATGTAGGGTTAGGTTGTTTATTTGAAATGTTTCTATCTTTTTTTACGTAGGCCTGTATTGCTATAAACTTCCCTCTTAGGACTGGCCTCACTGTGTTTGCATTCTTTGAAAAATATTCAATAATGTCCTTTTGTGATGTCTTCTTTAACTTTAAAGAAGTTAAAGACATGTTTAGTTTTAAAGTATTTGGGTATTTTCCAGATTAGTTCTTGGTATTTATGTCCCATTAAATTTGTGTGTATGTATAAGAAAATATACTTTGTATGACTTTGATCTTTTAAATGTTTCAGCTTAGCTTATAGGCCAGCTTAGTAGGTGTTTTATGTGCACTTGAAAATAATGTGTCTACTGCTAGTTTTGGTACATTGTTCTATAAATTTCAACTAATACAGGTTGCTGTATATTTTTCTTGAAGTCTTTTGTGCCTTTACAAATTGTATATGTACATGTTCATCAATAACTGGAGATGAATGTTAAAATCTCCAGCTACAATTGTGAATTTTTGTATTTCCTCTTAGTCTGTAAGTTTTTGCTTAATGTATATCATAAAAGCTCTCTTGTTAGATGGTGTTCACACATTAAGAATTACTATGTACTCTGGATGCACTTGTCATTTTCAATTTTTAAGTTTCCTGGCATATTTCAGATTATATTCCTCATCCTGAAATCTACTTTTTTATTAATACAGCTATTTCAGTGTTTGTATAATTTATCTCTTTTCATCCTTTTACTTTTAACCCATGTGTTTGTATTTAAATTTATTTTTTTAATTTATAGCATATAGCTGTTTCTTGCTTTTAAGAATGTTAAAAGGACCCATGGACAAAGACAATTGGGGAAGGATTTTGAATGTGGAAGGTGGGTAGGGCAGAGAAGAATAATGGGCAAAAAATTAGGACAACTATAATTGAACAACAATAAATTTTTTTCAAATGTTGAACAATCTCTGTCTTCTAATGGAATGTTTAGACAATATACATACAATAAAATTATCATTATATTTGGTTTTCATTCTATCATCTTGCTACTTGATTTCTATATGTACTATAGAAATAGAAATTTGTACTATTTGTATTTTTCTGTTTCTGTATTTTTCTCTGCCTTCTTAATGATTAATTTATTAGCTTTAGTATTTCAGCTTACTTTTTCTGTTATGTATGCTTGTTGTAGAGTTTCTAATAATAATAATTTTCAACTTATTACAATATGCCTTTAATTAATATTTACTTCTGGTGCAATATCTTACCTTAACAAAGGATGCTTCCATTCCCCTCATTAACCTTTGTACTATTATTGTAATATATCTCATTTCTACATATTTATAAAATGCACACTACATTTTTATTTAAACAGTTTTCTTTTAAAGAAATTTTAAGAATAAATAAAAAGCTTTATACACATATTTTTCTAATTTTCATATTTACCATTTTCACTCAGTGTTCTTGTTTCTTGCTGTAAATCTGAGAGTATTTTTGGAAACATTGTTCTTTAGCATGAAAAACTTCCTTTAACATTTCTGGTAGTGAGGGATTGTTTGCAATAAATTCTTTGAGCATTAACATTTTTACAAATGGCCTTATTTCACCTTCATTTTTGAATAATATTTTTACTGGATATAGAATTTTAGGTTGATACTTTTTCCTTTTAGCACATGAAATATGTCATTTCACTATGCAATATCTTGTATCATTTTTGATCTGTGATCATTCTAATGTCATTACTGTGTTTAATATGTCTTTCTTTTTTGACAAGTTTTAAGATTTTCTCTTTACCACTGGCTTTTAGCAACTTCATTATGATGTGCTATGGTGCGGTTCTTTTTGTTTTATTCTGTTTAGAGTTTGTTGTGCTCCTCAAATCTGTGGGTTTATAGTTTGCATCAACAATGGAACGTATTTGCTAGATTTTTTTAATTTTAGAAATTTATTTTTTACAGATTTGCCTGTAGTTTTTTTCAACTTGGTTCATTACTTATATGGTTATGGGGTTTAATTTTTCTTTTTGTTGTACATGCTGAACCTTATTATAATTTTTTCTTTACAATTCCCTTCTTTTTCCTCCTTTTCCACCTTTTTATTGACTTTTTTTCCCAGACAGCACTTATTATTCCACTCTAGAGAATAATTCAATGGGACAGTTTTAAATTTGTCTTTGCTAAGACAATGTTGGTATCACCAGTTCCATAAAAGATATTATGCTTATTTTCTGCTTTTAATTTCTTTCCTAGGTGTAAAGTATGAATTCTAACTCCTATTTCCCACTGCCTAGACTTGAGTTTCCAATTGTGTGCTGATGAATCTTTTATCACATTATTGTTCAGAGCAGTTAGTTGGATCCCATGTTATATCCTTCCAGGCTCATAGCCTTATTCAGGAGCTGGGGGTCAGATCATTGTGCTTAAGGACCTTGATCCTAAAACGTTCTTTCAGAGGCATTTATCTTATAACCCTTTGGTTATAAGACAAATATATCTTTTGTTGCCCCTGTGGGCTACTTTCCTTTTATTTCCAAACTTACCTATGGCTTTGAGTTTCTCTCCTTCCTTCCTTCCTTCCTTCCTCCCTTCCTTCCTTCCTTCCTTCCTTCCTTTCTTGAATACTACAGGTTTTCCTGTCCTACTTTCAAGATCAAGTATGTGTTTGTGTATGTTTGTGGTGAGAGTTCCTTTCATGAGCTATACTAACTAAAGTTCTAATGTGTTTACAAATATCTAACATGCTTATATAAATGGAAAACCAACAATAACCAAATATTTGAAGAATATAATATGATATGAGATTGATTCTAACATAAATAAAATAGTTTTCAAGGGAAATGGAAATATTAAATAATAAAAAACACAAAAAGACCTGTATTGATATTTGTGTACTTAGACACGTATAAACTGATACTCCATTCACATAGTAAGATGCTATGAAAAAGGAAGATTCACAGATCAAGAATGAGATGTTGATGATTAAAATAATCTGCCAAAACAAACAAAACTTAAGTACAAAACTTGGGCTGAAGGATTTAAAGAAAAAATTCCAGGATACTTTTCTCTGAAAAATAAAATGGAAATAAGTAGAGACAAAAATATGACAGAAAAGGTAAGTGACCCAAGACTTATCCAAGAGCCCTAACAGTCAAAGAATAGAAGCTAGAGAAGAAAAAGATATAAGAAGTAATTGAAAAAAAGTGAAAGAAACAATGGAACATAACTTTGAAGAAGTAAATGATATGGTAAATAAAAATAATTAGAAAAATTATTTTGGAATTTGAAAATACTAAGGACAAACAGCTAAATGCTTGCATGGGCTAAATAAATCAATCAATAAGATAAGTGTGACACCTGTGTAGGACTAACCTACTATCATTAAAGTGAATGTTAGGTTATGGTACAAAAGTACTTTCAAAGTTATGATGAAAATCATTTTCAACTTGGAATTTTATATGGTGCCAAAATATGAAATAAATGTGAGATCAAAGTAAAGATATTTTAAGATGAAAGAGATAAAAATCTGTAACTACAATAACCAATTATTTTGTTTTTTCCCAGGTCAGCAATAGAAAACAGTTTTTACTTAGACATGATCCAACTAAACTAAAGAAAATTACATTCCTCAGCCTCCCTTGCAGCTATAGATGCCTAAATGACCAAGTTCTGTCCAGTGATTTATAGTAGATTTGTTGTGAAGGGGCTTCAAACAGATATCCATAAAAGAGAGAGATTGTTTCCTTTTTATTTCTTCTAATTTGTAAGCATGGCAGCTGAAGCTCTAACTTTCCTTTTGGCTTTCCTGGAACCCTTGAGAATGAAAGCCACAGATGGAGGATAATAAAAAAGAGAGATGGAAACTATATTTTGCTGGCAATATGAACCCACCATACCCTACGCTGCCAAATTTCTCCTTGTAATAGAGAAATAACATTTTATATTGCTTAAGTTACATTTATTGTTGATTATTTTTATATGCAGCTACAACTAATCCAAACTATCACAGAAAGCTACTTGATGATATATGTCAATTAATGACAAATTGAATTTTATTTTTGCATTCAGTTGTCTATGTGATTATAGTCTGGGATATTATCTGTAATGAACATTTTGTGAAAGGGACTATAAAGAAAAAATGAATTTAACTCAAGAGAATTATTACAGGAAAAACCAGAAGGATACTTGTGCCTAAAGAATATTTAAAATAAAAAAACTTTAAGAATAAAATAAAGGCAACTAAAAACTCCTGGGAAAATATAAAGTGTTAAATAAATATGGCATTACATTTTTCTATAATGAACTGTATAGTGACAATGAACATTTGGTGGCAGTAGCAGGGAGGAAACTGCTGATTTGCCTCAGGCCCAAAGCCCTTAATAAATCTGCATATGGCACCCCACCGCTGCAAAGTGTTTATATAAGTAAGACCCTTTTATTCCAGAAATGATCACTGTTGGCTTTGTCTATAATTTTTTATGTTTTTTTAATTTAATTATTGTTCAAGTACAGTTTTCCATCCCCCACTCCCATCCCAGCCCACGCCCCCCCACCCCCTGTGCTCCTCACCTCCCTCCCATTTCCACCCCCCTTAGTTGTTCTCCATGTGTCCTTTATACCAGTTTCTGTGAATCCTTCCCCTTTTCCCCTGAAATTCTCTCCCCTCTCCCCTCTGGTCACTGTCAGCCTGTTCTGAATTTCAGTGTCTTTGGTCATATTTTGCTTGCTTGTTTGTTCTGTTGTTTAGGTTCCTTTTAAAGGTGAGATCATGTGGTATTTGTCTTTCACCGCCTGGTCTATAAATTTTTATTCAAACTAAGAAAATTAATTTTAAAAAGATATTAAATGTTTATTTCATTTCATGAGTTGGCCTGGTATGTGGTGAGGCTTTTGTAGGTCCATTCTTATTCTGGTTTGGAAAGTTTTTTATTTATTTGTAGATTATCCTTTATATTCCACTGCTTCTGATAATTTCTTCAGTAATACCAATTATGGCATCTTGCAAATACTTCAGTAATAGCACTTAAATAGGAGTAACCTCCTATTTAAGCTGTTCATCTAATTGCTCTCTTTCCCACTGTAACTCATTGATTATATAAACATCAGTTTTCAGTTCTATATTTTCCTTAGCCCAGCATCAGGCACATTGTAGGTGCTCATGTTTATGAAATGAATTAATGTGAAGAAATTTCATTTAATTATTATGAGAACTTATTATTTTGGGGCTACTTTCTCAAGAAGAAAGGAAACAATGATAGAAAATATGATTAAAGAGAAAAGGAGAATGACAAACATATTTAATAGGTGTCCCTTTTTCAAAGCACTTAAGCAGCAGTAAGCATACCCTCAGAGCATGTCTGATGATATCTCAAAGCCTTTCTTTACAGATCACCTTGCAATCCCAGGTCACAAGGTGAGATCTGCCAGCAGTCCTGGTATTAAACCACTTTCAGCACTCCTTTAAGTGAGGCGCATTCCAATGGACTTGCCTAGGGTAACTGTACCAACTTATGGCTGCCTTGTCCCCGTCTTCCTGCCAAACAGACTCAGACTTCAAGCAAGTAGTTTCACAAGCCTGCAAGGAATGAATATTCATAAAGACAAGTTATGTCATGATCATATTCACATAGTATCACCATCAGCTCAGCATCCAGGCAAACCAGAGCCATATCCCCTGAGAACAATTGGCTTTACTGAATGCAGAGCACTGGAGAGAGAGAGGCTCATGGGGAAAATGAGGGGTAGGTGGGTCTGACCAACTTAATCAGGTGGAAGCGCACGACCTTTCTTCTTTTCACTTAGGACCTTTGTTGGAGGCATTTGACATACAGTGGAAAGAGCATGCAGTTTAGAATTAATGGACCTTGTCCTTGGTTCAGGCTCTGCTACTTACTGGCTTTGTGTCCTTGAGCAAGTCCCTTTCTAACTCTAGGCCTTGTTTCCTCATTTGGAAATGTCAATCTCATGATGTTATTTTGAGCATTATAAAGAAATAATGGTTATGAGCACCCTTTGCAAGATGTAAACTGTATTTCTTTTCTTTTTTTTTTTGTAAACTGTATTTCTTCTTTTCAAGCAGGGAGATGCTTCAATGCTATTCATCATACGGTGTTCATATTTTATGCAAAGAATGTTAAAGAAAAATATTACCAAATTAGGAAAAATTGCTTGTGGTAATAAATAGTATGGAAAAAACCTCTGCTGATGCTTAAGATTCTTCTTTGTTTATTAATTTACTAGCCAAATACTATTGAGCCTCCTGTAACCATAATCAAGAATATTTGAGTGTCTACTATTCACTTATTCAGTAAACATTTATGCTTAAGTGAAAGACAGGGAGTTAGTCCCCTTGAGTGAAGTAGTAGTAAGGCAAGAGAAGAGAATCTGCATTCAGAATTAGGGTTATAACATTTCAAGGCTGAGGTAGGTAAGTGTAATGTGGGTAATTGCTAGAATCACGGCATATCAGACCTGGATATCTATATAATACCTAACCCCATTCAATTCTTACCTAATATGTAAAGTCCGTTTACTATACTCTGATAACTAAGAACTGAAATGTAGGGGGCATTTTATTCCAATTAGATCTACTTGTTAGGAAATTCTTCCTTATATTCACCATTTGGTCCTTTTATAGCCGCATGAGCTACCTCTTCCATGTGAGCACGACTTGGATATTTAAAGATGGTCACCATGCCTCCTCCCATGCCTCCTTTCTCCAGGAGTTACAACCCCATTCTTCAGTCCTCACGGTCTCTTCCTCTTATCACCCTGCATTGTCTTTGACGGACCTACTCCAGTTTTTCCTGTGCCGTACTCAAAGTGCACATTCAACTTGGCTTTAAAGTTCTAGGATTGATTCTACCAGGGTAGTTAGGATGGGACTCTAATCTCTGTATTTGCAGTTCTGTATTTGGCACTCACATTAATAATCATACAGGTTACTGGCAAACCCTGATTTTCTTTACGCTTAGCGTATCTCCCTTTAGGTGTAGCTATGCTGTACTCTCTCACTGCATATTTGTGAAGTTTGTTCTATAGAACTAAGTTTACAACTTCACAATTATACTAACTAAGTTTTATGTTTAGGTGTTGGCATAAGTCCTATCTCTAACATAAGTTATTTCTAATATAGTTCATCCCCTACTAGGATTGTGGGGAGAATTATTACAAGGTCAATGCATAGTTTATAATCATGCATTGCCCCTGAGAGTTTGGCTGTGATTCACTTTTAATCACTTCCCACAGTTCTATTTATGATGTCAATGTTCTCTGACCTTCCTCAGAAGTTGCCAGAGAAAGAACCCATTTGATTTACCAGCAAGAGTCTCCTATTAAGATTTTGAATTATGCTTCTGTCCAGGAATCAAAGCTATGAAAAATAGACATAGGAGTCAGATAGAGAGCCAAATATAAACTTTATTGTTGATTAAAATTAAATTCAAGTATGTGGAATGTCACCAGCCAAGATTGTCCAGCCTGTTTACCAGTTGCATGGTATAGGTGCTCTGCTCCTGTGAACTTACCTACCTCTTGGCAACCAGAACACAATGTAAAATCCGTGTCATTCAGGCAGGCAGACAGGCATCACACAAAGAGATCCCAGAGGGGCAGAGCTGCACACACGTGAAGGCCGGAGCCCAAAGTCTAACATCAGATTCACTCCTCCCTTGGAGTGGCCAAAGGTGATACTTCTACAGAGAGACCTCCATTTCCTGAGCATAGGAGAGAACAGTTCCTACAGATCTCCTTGCATCACAAATAGGCATTGAGTCTGTCACTTTTGTCAGCTGCAGAATGTGTGGTGACCTACCCTTCCATGGTGACCTTACCCATCTACACTCAAGGCCCTGTAGCCATGCGCATTTGCCTGAGGCCTCAAAAGTTTTGTCTGAAGGGCTGATGGCCCAGGTATCAGCCTGAGAACTGTTCACATTCTTCCCAGCATGCTGTTCCCTCCCCTCGGAATCTAACAGTCTACAAGGGCTGATGTTACTTGATGTTAGACACCTGGACATGGAGGGAAAGTCTGCTTCATGGGTTTGCTTTCCTGTCCCTGAGGTCCCTGGTACTCTAAGCTGTGCTTCCCAGGACATATGCTGAAAGGGACAAATGCCGGCCTGAGAAGATGAACATTGCTGTTGACAAGGCCCTTCGTCCCACCCCTCCAGAGCCCTGTAGAGTTATTGATTTATCTCCTCTTCCTCCTCCAATTTCCACGGCCTGGACAACTCCCCCACTTTGCCCTATAGTCATCTTCTTATGTTTTCATTTCTGGGTACAAATAGTTCTCTTATTTTGTGCAAGTTATGTGGAAGTTTTTGCAAACTCCTCGTCCAACCTCTTCCAACCTAGAACAACTAAAGTATACAGGTCATCTACAGTCCCCCTACTTGAGCCATGTGTCTCCACTCTTTGACTTTCCAGAATTTGGTTAACACCACCCCCAGACAAGCAAGACTCCAGGGCCCATTCGCTTTTGTGTGGTTGGTGAGGAAAAGCCAGGCCATAGAATCCCATTTGCAGAATTTAGTAAATGTACTATTACCCAAATCCTCCCCCTTTTGGGTACTGATACACCTTTATTGTTTTAAAAATAATTTCACAACCATCATCACATTTGGGCCTCAGGTCTCATAAGTGAGGAAAATCATGGTTCTCTCTTCCCTTCATATACCCAGGAACAGAAGCAAAATATGGTGGTTGTCAGCCCAATGCTTAGAGGAGGGTTGGGGCAGAACTGGAATCAAACGCTGTGTATGACCCCAAAGCCAGCATGTTCTACTGCATGTCCATTCACAGACCTCACAGGGCAGCTGAGCAATGACAAGGGCTCGGGTGCGGTTGCTGACATCTGACATGATGCTGCCTCACCAGAAGCCAGGCAGGTCAGCCCCACCTGAGAGCTCTACTTTGAGAAGACACACCCCCTGGCATAAATAAAATAAAATAAAGTAAAATAAAATAAAAAGCAGCACACAAGTTTTGGGTGACATTTTGGTGACAAGAGCCAGTGTTTAAATGCCTTGGAAGCAGATGGGAGATGAAACAGGAGAATGACACAGTTTTACTCTGTGACATATGTTTGCAGTGTTATAATAGCTCAGACAGAGTAAGGAAAAACAAAACACCCATTGTGTCCTGGTGAAGACTGGTGGGAAAACTCTGGTACTATCTGTGAAAGCCACTGGGAAAAATGTGGATGGATCAGAAGCAGCACTTCCTCACTTACATATTATGTTAATTTACAAATTATGTTAATGAGAAGAGTGAATCACAGACATACATCCATACAAAGCTTGCAAAACTGTGAAGGTTTGGCTTTAATTCAGGCTGCATCTTTGCCCCTTCATCCTTTATTAAAATGAAAGGGTAATTAAAAAGAAGAAAAAGACAAATAATAGAAACTAAAACCTCCCACCAAGGAAACCTCTGCTACTTTGGATAACTCATATAGCAAATGATTCCACTTTAATGGAACAAGAAAACGAATGCAAAGGAACCAATGTGTGCAGAGGCCTTGAGTGCATCTACTCCTCTTCCACAGCAGCCGTTTCCAAAGGGCAGAGAGAGCCTCATGCTATGCCTCTTTTGTTTGTTTAATTTCCTCACAGTGCATCATTCTCTAAGGAGATGCGTCCAAGTTCTCTCTCTCTCACATTGTTTTCAGACCTGGTTACCACTGCACGCATTTCTAAATGACAAGGCAACTGGGCCTAAACTTTGATATGTTGAGAGAAAACCCAAACTGACAGCTAGGGGAGGCAGAAACAGGAAGGCGCTGCCCATTTCTCCCTCATCCGAAATGTCATCTCTCCCTTGTCTAGGCTGGGCAGGCAATCTAGATGAAGAAATGAGCGGATACTTGAAAGTTTCTGACAGGTGTCGTGGGCATAGGCACTGAGTGGCTAGGAGTGATGGAGCTTGACGTGACAGTGGCAGAGCCATCGAGGCTGGCTCCAGGACACGCAGAGTTTGGTGTATGTCATTTCCAATCCTTATCATGCCCGACTCCAGAATGGTAAGTACAAATGGACAGAGCCAACGGGAAGTGTTCAGAAAACTTAAAAACATCCTTCCTGATCAAGTGGCGTTGCCAAGCCACAATAACACAGGACCAGGCACTCAAAGTGGGTGTGCTCTACTTGGGGAAGGTGCAGGGGGAGACAAGACTGGTCACACTGGTTTGGTGTGGGTTTGCAGCTCTTTCTTTGTTTTCTTCTTTGCCCTCCAAGTCTAGGGTTTCAGTCTTCCAGTTCTTTTCCACATTTCTGCACGTGATTTTTGTGCTACCAGCATTTTCCTATACCAGTAACTTCTGATTACTTCGATCTCTTTAATATAATAATCTCTGTAGCAGATCCTTCAGGATTTAAATATTTGGCAAACCATCTTTTCTGACCCTGCTGGAGAGTGATTTATAATGAGAGAGGAGAGCTAGCTAGTTTCTCGGTTATGCTGTGCAAATAGTTTCATAAATATTGCTCTGTTGCATTATTTTGAAATATTGCTTCTTTTAACAGTCTGCCAAAGTCAAATATTTCCACTAAATAAAAATCCATGGCTAGGCTTCTTGTTCAGCCAAAGTAACAGGTGGTAACCAAGATCACCTGGTGGAAGAGCCCAGCTTGGTTAACTACAGCCTAAAGTGATGGTTAGCTGGCACTAAGGCATGATGGATGACAGCAGATGTGTGTCCACACTTTAGCCTGGCCATCCAGCCTCCTTCACAGGGTATGTATTTATTTAATAATTCTAAATGCAATGCATTGGCTTGTAGCTAAACATTTTCAAAGAATGTAAGAACGTTATAAATGCATCCATTTAAAAAATCTAATAGTTATCTGATTTTTAAAAAGTCAGTGGCACATGTAGACTCTGAGTCTGAAAAATTTTTGGAGCCTCAGGCAGAGTGATAAATCAACTCTGGTGTGACTGTCTCCCTCTCCAAGCCAAACCATCAATGCTGAAGTGGAAAGAGCATTCTGCAGTAACAGTGACCCCAGCAGAGCCTGAAATCTGAGGATGGCAGGAACCCTGAGTAGATATTTTCATTGCAACATGTACCATAGAGTGTTAAGGGAAGTTTGGGCCACATGTGCTGCTACATCTTAATTTTAAACACTTTCTGCTCTGGTTTTGTGGGGTTCCTACCTGAAAGCAATGATGGTGTCAGCTCATGTCAGGACCCACAGGCACACACCAACCAGTCCTGGGATCTTATTCTTTTTCATGACTCCAGCTCGTATTTCTGTGATGTTCACTCCTAAATGTCTTCCTGACCAGTTCTAACTTCCAACCTCGAATTTGCATCTCTATACTGACAACAATTCCTAAGACATGTATATCCCAGGTTGAAGGCATCTGTTTCTCACATCAGTTGTGTTTTCTGCTGGGTACTCTATTCTGTCTGTGGTACTTTTATTCTCCTAAAGTCCCAGCCTCTAAATCTCAGCAGGATTCTAAGTTTTCCTCTTCCTTCGATTCCTACAGTCAAGCAGATACAGACCTGTCAGTTTTCTTACATAAAACCTCCTACATCTGTGCCCCCATTTTTATTTTTCAAATAATGTGTTCATAGTTTGTCTTAAAATTATGTATGTCCATTGTAACCTTCTCAGACAATAAGGCAAAGCATTAAGAAAATAGAAACACACAAGCAAAACAAACAAATTAAAAGTAATATTTAAAATTGTAGTAGTGCCTATGATGACATTCTTCTAGATTGCTCTGGATCCACATAGATGGATGGATGGATGGGTGGATGGATGGAAAAAACATCTTACTAAAACAAAATTATGCTATCCATGTCATTTTAATAAAGTATTAAATGCAACTTTATTTCATTTTAACAAGAAAAAACAACAAAAATTAAGTGAATTGCTTAATGTTAGTTATTTCTTTAGCACAAGATATATAAATGTCTAAATTAAAGGTTTAAAAGTATGAACTTCCAAGTTTAAGACATTGTATTATTATACTTCTTAAAAATTTGCTTTGATTTTAATTGTTAGTGATTAAGGTAATTGAGTAGGTAGCCCTTTTATAATTCTGTCAGATCCCTACTCATACCACCCAAATTTCCTTTCCAGGCATTACAACATTTACCCTTTATAATCTTAATACGCAGAGTGTGGTCATCTTAGTTCTTTGTTGGAATCGTTTTACTGCTCACCTCCAGTCATTTTTCTGGAACTTCTCCATTTTTGCATGTTTTATCCTGATTTTTCCTGCTTGATTAGGTCATGAAGTACTTTTCTCAAGAAAGAATTTCAGTGATGCATTCTCTGAGTTCTTTTCATGCCAAGGTCATGATTTCATCAATTAGCAATATTAGACATTGAGCTACTGGCTTCTGACATTGAATATTTATGCTCCTTTTAGTACTACATAGTCACCATTCTTTTCTTTCTTTCTTTTTTTAAAGATTTTACTTACTTATTTTCAGAGAGAGTGGAAGGGAGGAAGAAACATCAATGTGTGGTTGCCTTTCGAGCACCCTCTACTGGGGGCCTGACCTGCAACCCAAGCATGTGCCCTCACTGGGAATCAAACCAGCAACCCTTTGGTTCACAGGCTGGCACTCAATCCACTTAGCCACACCAGGCAGGGCTCACCGTTCTCTTTCATTAGCCCAAATTTCATCATTGGATGGTTTCATTCCTGGCCTCCCAAAAGAGATAATAGACTAAAAGATGCTATATGCTCAAGTTCTGTCATGTTTGAAATGTCTTCACATTGCTTTTCTACTTGAACAACTTGACTTTTAGATACATTAAGTCTTGGCATTTTCTCCCACCCAGGTTGATAGATATAATCATCTATTATAGAAATCATCAATTTCTTTTTTCTTTTTTCATTCATCAGCATTTGTTTGTATATTTTATCACAAAATGTATTTCAAGAATAAGAGAAAAACACATAACAAGTTTGATGTAATAACACTCAAATTCAGCAAATTTTTAACATTTTTATTTACTTACTTTGAATGTCTTTATCCTATAAAATAAAACATATAAACTCATGTACACCATCATATGTACCATTCTCACATTCTGTTTCCCAATACTCTTCCATGATGGAAATCCACTGTCCTTAATTTGGAGCTTACAATTCTATATATGCTCTTATGGCATTCTTACATATGTATGTATCCAAGAAATATATGGTATAATAGTTTTCAGACATTCAGATGTATTTAAGTGCTATCATGCTGAATTTATATTCTACATTTTGCCTTTTTCATCAAGCATTACTTTTGCAAGATTTGTCAATGTCAATACAGGTAGTTCAATAATTTCTAGATTTTTGCTATTGATGGATATTTAGTTTCCAATTTTTCACTAGAGAAAGTATCAAATTTTCTCATTCATTTATAGTCTTGAAATATATGAGAATTTCTTTATGACATCGATTCTTTGGTGAATTTTGATTCACATGTAGGCTGTGTGAGTCTAACTTTATTTGATATTTCCAAATATCTAGGGAAATTTTATACCACCACCAGGACTATACTTCCCATGAATTTACATCCTCGTAAGCAGTCCATGTTGTCATACTTTTTCATATTTTTTCATTTTTTAAACATTAAATGGCACCGAAGAAATAACCTAGAATTAATGGGGAAGAAAAATGTTTCCTACTCTTATTTAATATTTTTTAATTTTAGAAAAATTGTTTAGCCCTGGCTGGTGTAGCTCAGTGGATTGAGCACAGGCCTTCGAATCAGAGGATTGCGGTTCGATTCCCAGTCAGGGCACATGCCTGGGTTGCAGACCAGTTCCCAGCAGGGGGCGCACGAGAGGCAACCATACATTGATATTTCTCTCCCCTTCTCCTACCCTTCCCCTCTAAAGACAAACAAATAAAATCTTTTAAAAAATTGTTTAAAGGATTTTGTTTCTATATTTTTAGAGAGAGTGGAAGGGAGGGAGAAAGAGACAGAGAGTAACATCAATGTGAGAAACATTGATTGGTTGCCTCTTGATGGCATCCAGATCAGGAATCAAACCAAACTGGTGATCATTTTGCAGGATGAAGTCCAACCAGCTGAACCACACAAGTCAGTGCACCGATCTGCCATTTAATAAACATTAAATGGTACCTTAATATTGGATTATTTTACAATTTCCTGAGAACTGAGATTGAACATAGTTTCAAATGTCTAGTAATCTATATCTCTCTTTTATGATATATCACATATCCTTTACCCACTTTTCTACCACTTTTCTGTCTCTTATTGATTTTTAGGAGCACATTACATATGCTGTTTCCAAATTATTTTTAGTTTTACGTGTTGCAAGTATTGTTTCTAATTCCATATCTAGTTTTGTGTGGAATCTTCTGTAATAAAGAAATTTTTAATATAATTGAAGTCATCTATTTTTCTTTGGGATCTGTGCTTTTGGTATCTTAAGAAATCCTTTTGAATCATGGGTTTGTAAAAATAGTTTTATACATTTTTTCAAATTTGAAAACTGTTCTTTTTATTTTCATGTTTTTAATTCATTGTATTAGTGTGATTATGGAAGATTGACATGAGATAAGAAGTGAACTTTTTAATATGAAAAAATAATGAAAACATTTCCCCCCATTAATTTTAGGTTATATATTTTGTTCTATTCTTGGGTCAGCAGTTTTAATTACTATAAATTTATTAAGTTTTCATATAAAATATGGTAAAACTCTAACTTGTTTTCCAATACCTATTAACTATTGTTTACTTTGGCCTTTGTTAGAAATATATGATGGAATAGTCTTCTTGACTTGCCTCTTTACTCTTTTAAGTGTGTCTTTGGTTGAGCAAAACTACTTAATTCTATGTAATCTAATTTTTAACACTTTCTTTTAGGTCCAGTGTTCTTCCCATTTAAAATACACTTGCTGCATCAAAATTACAATTATAGTCTATCATGTTGATGTTATCTTCTACAAACTGCAATGTTTTGCCTTTCATATTTAGAGCTACAATCCACCTTAAGACTTCATGATTTATTTGGTGTGAGGTAGTAATAAAGTTTGCTTTGTTTTAACACACAAATATCCAATGACTCAATACCACTTATTTAAAAGACCATTCTGCGATATCATCTTTGTCACAGATAAAGTATTTATTTATGTGTGGGTCTATTAATGGACATTTTATTGTGTTCCATGAGTCTATTTGTTTGTCCTTGAACAAGAGCACGTTGTCTTAACTAACATAACTATATTAAATTTGGTATCAATTAGAGGAAGTTTTCTAATTTTGTATTTTTTACAGGTTTATTTTAGAGCAAGGTTTCTTTTTCATTTTCTTTAAGTAAATTTTATTGATTATTCTATTACAGTTTTTTCAATTTTCCCCTTTATCTCCCCTCCACCCTGCACCCCCAACCCTCCAGCATTCCCCGCCCCCACCTTAGTTCATGTCCATGGGTCGTATTTATTGGTTCTTTGAGTTCTCTATTTCCTGTACCATTCTTAACCTCTCCCCATCTATTTTATGCCTACCAATTATGCTTCTTCTTCCCTGTACATTTTCCCCCTATTCCTCCCCTCGCCCTCCCCATTGAAAACCCTCCATGTGATGTCCATCTCTCTGATTCTATTCCTGTTGTAGTTGTTTGCTTCATATTTGTTTCTGTTGTCTTTTTTTTTAGTTTCAGTTTTTGATATGTGTGAGTTTGTTGTCATTTTACTGTTCATAGTTTTTTATCTTATTCAATTTCTTAAATAAATCTCTTTAACATTTCACATAATAATGTCTTGGTGGTGCTGAACTCCTTTAATAACTCCTTCTCCTTATCTGAGAAGCACTTTATCAGCCCTTCCATTCTAAATGATAGCTTTTCTGGATAGAATAATCTTGGTTGTAGGTCCTTGCCTTTCATGACTTCAAATACTTCTTCCCAGCTCCTTCTTGCCTGCAAGGTTTCTTTGGAGAAATCAGCTGATAGTCTTATAAGAACTCCTTTGCGGAGATGGGAGGGAGGTAGGGAGCACTGGGCGGGGGAGGGGGGCAGGGCTGGGAATACAAGACAGAAAACTGTACTTGAACAAGAATGAAATTTAAAAAAAGAACTCCTTTGTAGGTAACATTCTCCTTTCCTCTTGCTGCTTTTAAGATTCTTTGTCTTTAACCTTGGGTAACTTATGATGATGTTTCTTGGTGTGTTCCTCTTTGGGTCCAACTTTTTTGGGACCCTCTGGGCTTCCTGGACTTCCTGGAAGTCTATTTTCTTCACCAGNGGAGATGGGAGGGAGGTAGGGAGCACTGGGCGGGGGGGTGGGGGGGGGGCAGGGCTGGGAATACAAGACAGAAAACTGTACTTGAACAAGAATGAAATTTAAAAAAAGAACTCCTTTGCAGGTAACATTCTCCTTTCCTCTTGCTGCTTTTAAGATTCTTTGTCTTTAACCTTGGGTAACTTATGATGATGTTTCTTGGTGTGTTCCTCTTTGGGTCCAACTTTTTTGGGACCCTCTGGGCTTCCTGGACTTCCTGGAAGTCTATTTTCTTCACCAGATTGGGGAAGTTTTCCTTCATTGTTTGTTCAATTAAGTGTTCAATTTCTTGCTCTTGTTCTTCTCTTTCTGGCACCCCTATAATTGGGATATTGGAACATTTAAAGTTGTCCCAGAGGTTCCTAAGCCTCTCCTCATTTTTTTGAATTCTTGTTTCTTCATTCTGTTCCAGCTGGATGAGTCTTTCTTCCTTTTGTTCCAGGTCATTGATTTGAGTCCAGATTTCCTTCCTGTTACTATTGGTTTCCTAAATGTTTTGCTTTATTTCCCTTTGGATAGTCTTCATTTGTTCTTTCACTTTTTGATCCAACTCAATTAGTTCTGTAAGCATCTTGATTACTAAAGTTTTGAATTCTCCATCAGATAGGTTGGCTATCTCCTCATCACTTAGCCCTCTTTCTGGAGTTTTGCTCTGTTATTTCATTTGGGCCATGTTTCTTTGTCTTGGTGCACATGTTAAATTGTAAGGAACTTTAGGTACTCACCAGGACAGGGGAACCTTTTTCACTATCTTGCAGTGCTGTCTAAGGGGGAGGGGTAACAGAGGGAACAATACAGCTCACCTGTCCACCGCTAGGCCCACTTTCCAGCAAACTCTCATGTGAGACTGGGAGTTTTACCCACCATGGCAACCCCTGCCATATGTAGTCAACAGTCAGCTCTGAGTGTCAGTTTCCTGTTCAGCCAGCCCCATTCAAGCAGTCCTAGGCCCTGGTGTGGGTTCTCTCAGCCAGCTCTTGCCTCAGCCTGAGGTCTGGTCAGCTGCCTCACCACAGTACCTTTTAGCCAGCCTCGCCTCTGTGGTCCATCACCTTGCCCCAAGTTCTCTCCTTCTGCCCATCTGCCATTCCCTCCTACCAGTCTGGTTGACTGTTTCTTTAATTCCTTGGTTGTTGGAGTTCCGTGCAGTTTGATTTTCTGACATTTCTGGTAGTTTATTGTTTTTAGATTGGTTGTTATCCTCCTTTTGGTTGTGCGAGGAAGCAGAGGGTTCCTACCTATGCCTCCATCTTGGCTGGAACTTTTTAAAATTTTGTTTTAAATTTTGTCATTGTTATTCAATTACAGTTGTCCCTATTTCCCCCTCATTAGTCTCCCCTGCCCTACCTACCCCCACCGTCCACTTTCAGTCTTCTTTCCCATATTGTCTTAGTCCATAGGTCCTTTATAGGTGTTCCTTTTCTAACTCCATTTTTTAAATGTTTATTTTATTTTCATTCAAGAGAGAAGGGAAAGAGAGAGGGAGATAAACACTGATGCAAGAGAGAAATACCAATCAATAAGCTGCCTCCTACATGCACTCCAACCAGGGATCGAGCCCACAATCTGGGCATGTAACCTGACCTGGGATCAAACCAGCAATTTTTTGGCTATTGGATTATGCTCCAACCAACTGAGCCACACTGGCCAGGGCTCTAATTCTGTTTTTTTTTTTTTCCTTTAACATTACCTTCACTGTTTTCAGTCCTTTGGAATTCCCTAGAAATTTTAAAATCAACTTAAATTTCTCCCCCGCAAAAAACAACCTGCATGAATTTGATCAGGATTATATTGAATCTATATATTGAGTTGGGAAGTAATGATCTTTAAAATATTAAGTCCTCAGAGCTGAGATGATGGTATATCACTCAATGTATTTGACCTTTCTTTAAAATATTTCTTTTTTAAAGATTTTATTTGATTATTCTTGGAGAGAGAAGAAGGGAGGGAGAAAGAGAGGGAAACAAACATCAATGTGTGGTTGCCTCTCATGTGCCCCATACTGGGGGGCTGGCCCATAACCCAGGCTTGTGCCCTTACTGGGAATAAAACCAGCAACCCTTTGGTTTGCAGGCCAGCACTCAATCCACTGAGCCATACCATCCAGAGATTCTTGAAACTATTTCCTCCCAAATATTGTATTTTTGGTAAAAGTCTTCCATATATATATATATATGTATATATATATATATATATATACATATATATATATATATATATATAATCACACAATATATAGTATTTATTATTGGTTTCATTTCTTAGCACAATGTTTTCAAGGTTCATCGAGGTTGTAGCATGTGTATTTACTTCATTCTTTTTTATTTCATTTTATTTATTTCTCTTTTTAAATTATTGTTCAAGTACAGTTGTTTCCATTCTCCACTCACTCTCCTACCCCAGCCATGATATTCTTGTTAAATTAAGATCTACATTAACAACTTATTCCTGATACGTCCCCTAGAGCAAGGGACAAAAAGGAAAGAATAAATGGGATCTCATCAAAATTAAAAGCTTCTGCATGGCTAAGGAAAACAGTATCAAGATAAAAAGAGAAGCAACAGCTTGGGAAAACATATTTGCTAATGATACCTCAGACAAATGTTTAATTTCCAAAATATACAAAGAACTCACTCGACTCCACTCAAAGACAAGCAACCCAATTAAAAAATGGGGAAAGGACTTGAACAGACATTTCTCCAAAGAGGACATACAGAGGATCCAGAGACACATGAAAAGATAGTCGATATTGCTAGCTATCAGAGAGATGCAAATTAAAACTACAATGAGATACCACTTTACACCAGTCAGAATGGCTACCAAAAACAAAGAAACAAACAAGTGCTGGAGAGGTTGTGGGGAAAGGGGGACCCTAGTTCACTGTTGGTGGGATTGCAGACTGGTACAACCACTATGGAAAACAGTATGGAATTTTCTAAGAAAACTAAAAATGAACATGCCTTTTGACCCAGCAATTCCACTGTTTAGGAGTATATCCTAAGAACCCTGAAACACCAATCCAGAAGAACCTGTGCACCCCGATGTTCATAGCAGCACAATTTACGATAGCCAAGAGTTGGAAGCAACCTAGATGCCCATCGGTCAATGACTGGATCAAAAAAGTATGGTACATTTACACAATGGAATTCTATGCTGCAGAAAGGAAGAAGGAGCTCCTACCCTTTGCAACATCATGGATGGAACTAGAAAGCATTATGCTGAGCGAAATAAGCCAGGCAGTGAAAGACAAATACCATATGATATCATTATTAACAGGAATCTAAACAACAAAACAAGCAAGCAAAATATGACCAATGACACTCAAATATGGAACAGGCTGACAGGGTCCAGAGGGGAGAGAATCATAGGGGAAAAGGGGATGGACTCACATGAACAAGTATAAAGGACACATGGACAATAACTAAGGTGGGGGGCAGAAATGGGAGGGAGGTGGGGAGCACTGCGGGGGGGCAGGGCTGGGAATATAAGACAGAAAACTGTGCTTGAACAAGAATTAA
Source organism: Sturnira hondurensis (assembly GCF_014824575.4). Classification (NCBI taxonomy): domain Eukaryota; kingdom Metazoa; phylum Chordata; class Mammalia; order Chiroptera; family Phyllostomidae; genus Sturnira; species Sturnira hondurensis. The sequence goes on from NW_028081392.1 coordinate 6,014,027, forward strand.
ATAAAAAATATTTAAAAAAAAACAACATTCCTATTTTAATGGAAATTTTTAATTCAAGAATAGATGTTTAATTACCAACTGCTCTTTTCAACATCTGTAGAAATAATTCTGTTAAGTTCTTTCTGTAAGTCTGAGATAGGGTATTTTGCAGAAGGGTTGTAACTGATAAGGACTGCAGGGATTGTAAACCCCCAACTGAGTTAGTTACAGTTTAGAACCAGCAGACACCAACTCAATCCAACACAGTGACTAATTTCACCTTATGGTAACCTCTAGCATTATTACAGGATCAGTGTAACATATTAGCATACGGAACAACACACCTGGCACCACTGGACTGGAAAGAGAAAGACTATAAAAAGTCACAAAATGGCCTACAAAGCTCTTCTGAGAAGTCTCCACCCTTTCCTAAAGAAATCCTGAATATTCCTCTTCCTTATCCCACTAGGGGAGGACCTGTTCTGCCTATGCAGTAGTCCATTCTCTGTCTTGCTGCTTTCCTAATAGTCCCATTTTAATTTTATATTCTATGCTGGCTTGTGTTTAAATTCTTTCCTGCAGGAAGCTAAGAACCTACAGTGAGTCACAGACCATTGTGTCCCCAGACTCCCAGGATGCCTGCATCAAGTCTATTAATAGAAGATATATTTACTACATTTTTATATTTTAAATCATCTTTTAATTTCTGGAATAAATTCCACTTGATCATATTATATTATTCTTGCAATATGCTTATGAATTAAGATGGAAATTATTTAATTTTGTAGTTTTTAATTGATTTACATGAATGAGCCTTTGTGTAGTTTTCTCTTATTGTTCTGTCTTTATTGGATTACGATGCCAATGTTAATCTCATTTACCAAATGAATTTGGACTTTCCCCCTTAATGATCTAAAATGGTTTATAAAGCTTTAATATTCATATTATTCAAGGTTTTTCAGATTTATGAAATAATCTAGACTGAGAAGTTTTTAATTGTGGTATAGAGGTAAAATTGATATAAACACAAGAGTGAATTGTTTAGAAATATCTACTAATATTACAAGTGGGCCTAAGCTTTGCATATCTACTCACTTTCCATCATATACTTTTCCATATATATTTCTACACTGTCAATGTATAAGATTTGTTCTTTAGAATTTTCTATTTATTCTCTTCTAGATATTCTGTAATTTCAGTTTTATTTTTATATTAGTAAAAGTAAGGGAGCTGCTTATGAATCTTTTAAATATATTATTATTTTACTACTAATTACTAGTGTTACTTCATTATAAGCACAGTACACTTTTGCTGCTTTTCCTACTTTTTAAAATTTACTGTGGAATTTCAAGTGGCCTTTGGTATGGACAAGCTTTGAAAATAGTCTATACCTTGAAAAGAAGGTATATTATTTATTTTCAGTGTTTGAAGCTCAAAATATTTTAAGTAATATACCATTCTAAATGTGTAATTTCTTCTATTTGTTTCCTTACAAAGGGTGAATTAAAATTTTAGAGTAGCATGTTTCTGCTTATTCATGTGGCTCTCATGGTATGATTTATGAAAGTGAATGCTGTGTTATTGAATGGATATAATCATATCAGTTTATGTGTTCATCATATATTATACTCTTTAGCCTGATAAAGTATGTTTTTGTTATGTTAAAGACTTTTGAATGAATTCAGTGTTATGTATTATTAAGTTAGTTAACCTACGATCTTTGTTATTTTACCTTTCTTGCTTATTATTTGCCTTTTAAAAAAACATTTTAGTCACTTTGTTTAAGGTATGTCTCCTACACAGAGCATAAACATGTGCTTTGCTTTTTATTTTTCCTCATCCATATTTATGTATAAACATTTTATTGTAATAATTTTCTAACAATTAATAAAGTTGAAAGACATTTACATTGAGTACACATGGGTTTTGCTTTTTTATGCAACCTGAAATTCTTTATGTCTTGAAGAGACAGATTTAGTTCATTTGAAAATATTGAGATATATGTGGTTTTAATTTGTATTTTACAGTGTGATTTTTTATTTGTATCACTTAAAATGGTTCAATATGTGCTCTTTTCTCTGTTTTTTGATTTTCTAATCTCTTAGATGTTTAGGAACGATTGTACTAGTGCTAGAGAATGCTTTCATATCTATAACTACATACTATACCCATATCCTCTCCTTTCAGAAATTATTCATTTCTGTGATGGTCCCCTTTTTGTATTGACTTGGCTAGTTTATAGTATCAAATTATTCCCTCATACATTACTATAGGTTGCTGTGAAAATATTTAACCTCTATAGTCATTTGACTCTAAGTAAAGAATTATTTTTAATAATCTATGTGGGCTAGATCTAATCAGTCGTAAGGCCTTAAGAGCAGAAAGTGTGAGGTTTTCTAAGACAAAAGAAATTCCACCTGTGGACTACAGCACCAGCTCTTGTCCAATAGTTTTCAGGATATTCTTCCTGATGGTCCACACTGAAGATTTGAGACTTACCTGACCAATCCCACAATGACTGATCACATAAGCCAATTATCTGCTATAATTTCATATATATATAATATCTAGTTCTGTTTTTCTAGTGGGATCCTGGTGATATGATGTCCTAAAATCAGCAATAAATACATTAGCTTATTTTATCTTTCTCCTCCTGTTCTTTGATATTTGATTTTAGTTAATTATTTATTCTCTTTAGTGTTATTAAAGTTTTTTCCCAATTTTTTTATTTAATTATTTTTCAAGTACAGTTTTCTGTCTATTACTTCCATCCCATCCCACCCCCCATCCTCCCCCCTCCCTCCCATTTCCACCCTTCTCAGTTGTTGTCCATGTATCCTTTATATAGGTTCCTCTAAATCCCTCCCTTATTTCCCCTGAAATTCCCTCCCCTCTCCCCTCTGGTCACTGTCAGCCTGTTCTCTATTTCAGTGTCTTTGGTTATATTTTGCTTGCTTGTTTGTTTTGTTGTTTAGCTTCCTGTTA